>NC_141554.1:2295000-2617500 GCF_021556685.1 Rattus norvegicus
GAAAATCAAAAATTTGACTATACTATTTCTATGGGACATAAGATAACTTAAAACGACAAAGTGCTAACATGTTTAGGGAGATAATTTTAAAGAGAAAAAATGTGGGAGGAAAAATATGAGATTAAAAAAGTAAGTTACATACACAGTGTGATTTTGTTGGCAGAGTGAATATGTCAAAAGTTTGGAGTGACTTGGATTTATTTATTAATTTAAAAGGGTAGGTTACATGCCAGCAGGAGGATGGACTATCGGATCAGATCTCAAGAAAGTGCCAAATGTTCCAGTTAGTATGACTATGTTATAGTAAACATAAAAATGCCAGTGTGGGAAATTGAAGGTTTAATTCACCTCACAAGTTCCAGTTCATAATCAATGGAATCCAAGAAAAGAACACAAGGCAGCAGCATGAAAATAAAGAGGAACTCTGCTTACTAATCTGCTCAGCTACCTTTTCTCTGTAACCTCCTCAGCTTACTAGTGCTGTTACCATCCACAGTGGGCTAAGTCACCTTACATAAACTAACCATCAAGAAAATGCAAAATACTGATGCCCGCAAGCCATTCTTATGGAGTCAGTTGCTCAATAATGCATTATTTAGACAGTCACAATAAGCAATCACAGCAAGCCATAAAAGCAAAATAGAAAACTTAGCCAACGAAAGATAAGAGTACCCCTTCATGAATGGAATTTGAGGTCAAAGTGAAGTTCTATGTGAGGAAGAAATTAGAAGGAATTATGCCAGATATCACACTTTATTTAAAATAAAAAGTGAAAAAAAGACAAAGCCACAATTAAAATATTGTTATGTTTGACACTTTGAAACCTCTTCTGGATTGCAGGGTAGAGTCAGGACTTGGTTTTTGGCTGGCAGCTCAATTGATAGTCCAGTATTTTGGTGGAGGATTTTCCATCAGAAGCCTTAGCTTTACCACAGAGGCTAGATCCAAGTTAAAAATCATAGTCAGTCAACAGTTTGCCAGATCTTGTGCTCCAAAGAAAGGAGCAGTTCATTTAGTGATGATTTGGTGATGACTCTAATTCATTTCAGAGTCATAGATATTGCCAGCATATAGAAAACCACAAGACCCGTTGTCAAACACCAATATTCTCTGCATTGCCCACAGTCACCATAGTAATATCAGTGTTGAGCTCTACATTATGATTTTTTTTCTCTTTCCTGATGTTGCAGCTTATAAACCTTGTTTCTTTGACCCACAGAGAACTTTCAAATAAAATAATGACAAACTTTTGCATTGAAAGCTATTGGTGACTTGTAGTTGTAGTTAAAAATGAGGACCTCAAGCAATCTTCACTCAGTCCTCTTCTTTTAGGATTGGGTTGATTAGCTATTGCTTTTGCTTTTGGTTTCATTTTGGTGATTTTTTGTTTTATTTTGTTTTCTTTTCTTTTTGTTCTTTTCTACATGCAGAGATCAAGAGTGGTTAGAAGAATTTCAAGTACAAATTCAGATGGCTGGAAAGAGACCAGTTTTTCTAACAGGTCCACATTGTTTGCTGTACTAGGGATTTTTCTCTTGCCTTTAATGTTGCCCATTTCCACTTTTTGGATCCTTTTATCCTGGCATAATTAATACTACATATATATTATAATTATTTAAATTTCAACTCTGAATCTAAGTGCTCTATCTCCGTCCCAAAACCAGAGACATGGATTGAGTCTTGTTTGCTATCGTTTTGATTCTTAGATCGGGAATCATCCTGCGAACACTGAAGGTCCTGTTCCCAAATTGATTCTGTATAGTTCAATAAAGATGCTCTTGGCCAATCAGTTGTGTGGATTTCTACCAACAGGCTAGTAGACACAAGGATGGAGAAAGGATTTAGGGTGGAGCAAGAGTTACCAGTCATGTGAGATCTAGTATGGAGTGGCCATTGGTGTAGCAGGCAGGATGTTAAAAACACAGTAAGATGAGCGCATATTTGGGGTGCTGAGCTATGACTAATGTCAATTGAGAAATTGAGTAGGGCAGATTTAGAGGTGTTGAGAAGGGGGTAAAAAGGACAGCTAGCTATTTGGTAGAGGCTTAAAAAAACCTGACAATAGAGCTAAAGCACATCAAAAGTTCCTCAGCGTATGTGGCTTTCAAGTGCATTGTAAGGGAACTTGAACAGCTCTGGTAGTTGTAATTCCTGGAGCTTAAAGTGAGGCAGTAGGAACAACCTTCTGCAGAGTATTATGAGAGCAATCCATGACCATAAGGAGCATGTGCAAAGTCATCTTGACCATGAGAGTTAGACTGTCCCACATGTATCTTTTGATTATAACCATTTCTTCTTTGTGATCTTTTAGTGTTCCATTTGCTTAAAACTATTACTGAAAAGGGTAAAATGATTCTAAAGGCTACTCTTCATTGTCAACTATTCATTGGAGATTAATTAAACCCCAACGATAGAGGGAATATGTGAAGAATTTCTGCATAATATAAGGTCAATGTCAAATGAACTTCTTATATGTATCTTTGTGGTAAGATGTTTCAACTTTAACCTAGATCTTTATCAAGAAATATTCTTTCTATTATTTTTTCAGGCATCTGCAGATACATCCTTTTGAGGAATGAATTCTTCTTACTGGAGACTATAGAGGGGACCTGCATTTCAGTGATAATTAAACGTCACTTCAAGACATCAAAGCAAAATATCAAAGTGAGAATGGAATAAATTTATTAAGACAGTGTTTTGCAAACAACTTCTTTCACAAACATCTTTGGAAGGAGAATTCTGAAATTTTGCATTTCCTATTTGACTTTGCTAGTACTCTGACAGAATCAACTCTCAATTGTTTGGGACTTTACGGGGAATTAAACACTACAAACAGAGATGAATGCATCATATGCTCTGCCGTCTGTGTTAATATGGCTTCAGTGAAGAACAACCATGCTACAGCTATTCTTCTGTTTTTTCAAATATTATCCTCATACAAAGTGTGGAATCTAAGGGTTGCTGGATGGATAGGTCGAGAACACTGGCTGAGAGCTACAAATGCAGAAGTGGGATGGTACATGCTTGGGGCGTAAAAAGCCTGTGTGTAGATCATAAACAACTTCAAAATATTCATTGCTTTAATAATTACTTGGAAGTGGACTTCTGTAAAATGACTTCAGCAGACCAGCATGGTAGAGAAACAGTAACTGATTCCCTGGAGATTTAAATGCACTGGATTGTGAAACATGGACTTAGAGGTAGAGACAAGTCAGTGAATGAAGACTGGATTATCAATCCTCTGTTGTCTCTTAAGTTTCCCTGCCCCATGGTTTGAGGCCTACAGCAACAGATTTTTTGGAATGAGGAATAGAATGAAAGCCAATTTGTTGAAAATCCCAGTCATAAGAAAATACTGACATCATCTGTGACAAACATCAAGTCTCAGCATGGCTTCAGCATGTCTGAATGTCTGCTGTCAGCATGGGCTTTTTCTGCCATCCCTTTAATAAATGCAGAGCTCCAATCTGCTTCAGCCACATCATCATCTCTTCATTCTGTTGCAGGTAGATTAGATCACTGTGTCTGCCTATGCAGTCTTTCTCTACATATAAGGACCCAAGGAACTATTCTCACTCCAGGGAGCTGTTGAAAGTAATCTTGAATTGCATTGGTGTTGTTAGTAGATGTAATGTCTTCAAATCCCAGAAGACCATGTTTGCAAAGGAGTTGATTGAGGAAGTCTTGGGTATTTCAGTATTAGGGGCAGGTTGGATCGATGAACAGGACCGCCTTCCCAGACTAGATCTTGCAGTTCACATACACGTGAGCCATGCTGACAGGGTGCAGCTTCCAAGAAAAGAATGTTCAGTTGAAGATATTGGTCTGTTTGAGAATGGCAAACCCAATGTATTCTAAACCATGTATTCTATTTGAATCCCCGTAGAAAACATGGAAGAAAGAAGCCTTTACTTTTTCATTTTTGCACTCACAGTGATACCAAATCCTCATAGACATTAGAACCTGCATACTGAATATTTATCCATATGTCAATGACCAGATAAGACATCTTGCCTTTTGGACTAATAAACTAATGGATTCTAGGACTTTAAAAATAGTCAGTCATTGTTAAATTATGTGTTCCATAGTCTGTGATCATTGTGACTAGTTCGATTTCTCTGTACAGAGAGATTCATCCTTTACTGTCTGTTGGGGAACACCAACTACTGCACCAGATATCTAGAGAAGACCTTTTATGGCATTTTGTCTCTAGTAAGAGTTTCAGGTCAGTTACAAATTTCCAATGGCCACATTACCTTAGTCGGATTTTCATATGATGCTTTGATACAGTCCTTCTTTTTTTCTATAGTTCTTGGCAACATAATTAAAATAGCAATTGTAACCTATTAAAGAAATGCACAGTAATCTATTTGCATGAATGCAGCAGAGAGGATTATAGGATAAACAAGAATTGGAAAGCAAGATATCCTTCCTTCCTAGGACCAAGACCAGGAAATCTTAACTACATAAAAATCTGAGACAAGTTGTCTGAAGTTTGTTCTTTTCTTCAATCATGGGGATCCTAGTGAAGGAGCTCAAGTCTGAAGAGTTGGCAAAAATTACCTTCATTTCTGATCCAGGTCAACTGCTGAATACCTCATTCATGGACCTGAAGAAACTCTGTATCCATCCTTCTATAATGTGTATATATCAATGTATCATTCATAGAATGGACACTTTACTGTTGGTTTGAAAGCAACAATTTGTCCCTGGAGAGACACAGATTTCTTCTTTCGCACATTATTTGACAGGCTGATGTTGGGTCTCATAAGTTCATTCCGGGATTTGCTTTACAATAATCATTCAGTTATCTGGAAGAAACACTTTTTAATGTAGTGAGATCTACTAGAACAATATCAACCATCATCTTCCATTCCCAGTTTAATGCTGAATCATTCTCCACTAATTGTCTGTGGTCCATGATGACAGCAGCATCTCCACAGACTAGTTTGAATATTGCTCTTAGCACTGCATTTAGGATACATCAATGTGATTTCCTTACCACTTTCATTCCCAGGAGAGTTTTTCAATTCATTTCATCTGATGCGTCTAATCTACATTGTCAGCCAGGATGAGTTTTGAGAGTTTTTCTAAAAAAATAAAGAAAAAATGGAAGAAATGAAAGAAAGGAATCCGGCAAGTATATCTCACCAATTGACTCAGAAATCTAAAGTGTTAGTCAGTGGAAATACTAGTGGAAAGTCTGAGATCATGAAGTCTCTACTAGAAGCGCTTCTCTCTCCAAGGTATTAGTGTAAGAGAGAAACTGCACTATTGGTATCCAAAGCATGGAGAAGTTTACTCTGAGCAGAGGACACAATACTTGCCTTTTATTTCTTACTTAGGACCTTTTTATAATTGACAAAAAGAATAAATGCAATGAGCTCTCAGTAAAACATCTGTTACCTTCAAAATTCTTGGCATTTGGAATAAAGAAATGAATGATATAAAAACTCTGACTTCCAGGAGCCATAAGAACTGCGAAGTCCAGCTGAGAGGCTCGCAGCTCTAGATTCCCATATGCAGAAGGCTCAGAACAAGTCTATCTCTTCAGTGATCCTACTCAACTCCTACAAGGACACACTGAGCTTTCCGAAGTACCATGTATTTCATCCTTTTTTTATAACAAGACAGAAGACCACCTTCCTTCTTCCCATCTCTGATCTCATCATCCTCTTCCTTCTCACTCCACAATGACTGTTTACTCTCGATTAGAGTTAAATTAGTAAACACTAGAGGTACTGAGGGGATATCTGAAGGGAGTTGCAGTCACGACAACACTTGTGACATCACAGAAGAAGCTAGTCCTCTCCAGGTTTCAATAGATGTTTCAGGGAGGGCCTACTGATTATGTCATTGTGATGTGCCATGGCTTACCTGTAAAACATCTTTCCTTACATTGACCAGATTCAAGGGTGCCCATTCCACGTATGTCTCATGTGACACAGTAGAAACCATTATGTACTCCATCTCTCTAAAGCTAGAGACTTCTCTTTGCTTTATTAGCAGTTACAAACTTGGGATGGAGAAAGGTAGTCAGTGGCTTGGCATGGGTAGAAAAGATTTTGGAACATCTAGTGTAGAAGATTCTTCTAGATAATATTTTTATTCTCAGGTTCATTCCTGAGATATAGAGTTCAATTTTCTTGGTTATCTATGTATCACAAAGGCCAGTATTTTCCCTACAGACCTTTAATTAAATGAATATTGTATATCACTTTCTTATTGTACTTTCCTTGACAGGGGACTTCATAAATATTCCTGAATGTGTACTGAAAAATTCTTTTTTCCTATTCCATTATCTGCAACAAAGTGATTTTGGCAACAAAGTGTGCCCAGCTATAGAGTGAGCATAACAGTGTGAGTACTGTGTACTCACTTCAATTAATAAACTCCTAAAAGCTTCTTTTATGTAAAAATTACCAGGCATCAGAAAAGCAAAGGGCAACATGGACTACAGAATTCGGTTCTCTAGTCCCATTCGATATCAAACCTGCACTACCTATCTTCCTGTGTTCCCATGGCCAGAATTAAGGGTTTTGGATGTTTTATCATTATTTGTCCTTAAGTAGCAACCTTAGATACAGGAGGATAGGCAGGGAGAAGAATGACATGTTTATCAGTCAAACCTCAAACTCAATATGTTCATAATACAGGAGGGAGTCTATTTGACATTGTCATTTCTGAATTCTACATTCTTGACCTAGTTTGGCAGATTCTATGTTAATATTCCAACGAACCACCTAGCTGTAGGAGCCACCAAAAGTGTATATATATATATATATATATATATATATATATATATATATATACACATCTGGCACCAAAATGATATAAAATTGATGAGCCTAAGAACTGCAATCGGCCAGGAATCATATATAGACATTTCCTGAGAGACACTGCTAGAGTATGTGAAATACAGAGGTAAATGATAGTGGCAAACCCATGAACTGAAAATGGACTTCTTGTTGGTAAATGTTGAGAAAGGATTACAAGATCTGAATGGGGCTTTAATCCCCACAAGGACAATGCCAATACACGAAACCTTTCTGGTACTAAATCAATATTCAAAGACTGCTCATGGGCAGACCAATGTCTCCAACTGCAAATGTAGCAGAAGATGGCCTTCGTGACACCAATGAAAAAAGAGGCCCTTGGTCCTCCCTAGATTTGATTCCCAGTTCAATGGACTGTCAAGAGGCAGTAAGGGGGTTATTGAAAAAGGGGAGGGGGACAGGTTAGGGCTCTTATGGACAGGAAACTGAGAAAGGAAATTACATTTGAAATGTAAATATAGAAGTATCCAATTAGAAACGCAATAAAAATTCCTAAAGAAATGATAGAGTTAAAAGAAAAGAAAACTGTCAATGAATCACACATATTGACACAGAAATCTAAAGGGTAACTGTCAGGGAATGGTAATCAGAGAAATACTAGTGGAAAGACTGAGATGATGATGTCTGAACTAGATGCACATCTCTGTCCCAGATATCTGTGTCAGAAACAAAGTGCACTATAGGAATCCAAATCAAGGAGGAGTTTACCTTGAGATGACATGACGATACAATACTTGTTGTCCCTCCTTCCTCAGGACTATTTTTCCTGGGGAAAAAGAATGAAAGCCATTAGCTCTCAGAAAAACAACTGTAAACTTCCGAATACCTGACTTTTGGAATAAAGAAATTAATGATAAACAACCTCTGACTTCCAGGAACCATAACAAGCAATGAAATCCAGATGCTACCGAGAGGCTCCCACCTCCTGAATCCCATATGGGGAAGGCTCATATCAAGGCTATGTGTTCAGTGAACCCTCACAACCCCTACACAGCACTCCTTGTGCTTTCCCATGTACCACATATTTCTTCGTTTTTTGAACTAAAACTTCCTAGGCCATCTTCCTTCTCCCCATCTCTGATATCTACATCTTCTTTGATCTTCCTCACAAATAGCTGTTTACACTGAAATAAAGGCCAATTAATAAACCCTAGAGGTACTGAATGAATGTCTGAGAGGCAGTTGCAGTCTGGAAAACACTGTGACATCACAGGAGAAGCTAGGGATCTCCAGTATACAAGAGATTTTTCAGGGCCAGCCTAATGATGATGTCACTGAGAACTGCCATGGCCTACCTGCTAAAGAGCTTTCTTTATATTGACCAGATTCTAAGGTGACCTTTCCAGGTGTGTCTCCTTTGACACAGTGGACACATTTATGTAGAACATCACTCTAAAGCTAGACAGTTCTCTTTGCTTTATTAGTGGTTACATGCTCTGAATGGAGAAAGTTATTACGGGTTTCGCATGTGTAGAAAAGATCTAGGAACATGGGATGTAGGACAATCTTCTGGATTATAATTTTATTCCCAGTTCCATTCCTGTGACAAACAGTTCAATTTCCTAAGTTCTATCTGTTTCCCAAAGGCCATTGTTTCCCTACAGATATTTAATTGAGTGGATTTTGTATTTCATTTTCTAATTGTTCATTCCTTGATAGGGCACATTATAGATATTCCTGAATATGTACTCAAAAATTCTGTTTTGCAATTCTAGTTTTTTCAATGATTTTCGCAACAAAGCTGGCCAATTAAAGAGTGAATGTAATAGTGTAAATATTGTGTTCCTACTTCAAGTGATAAACTCCCAAATTTTTATTTTATGCAAAAATTACCTGACATCAGTAAATCAAAGGACAGCATGGACTATAGCATGCGGTTCTGTATTCCCATTAGGTATCATTTCTGGAATATCTACATTCCTGTGTTCCAAGGGTGAGACTTCAGGCTTTTGGATATTTTACCATGATTCTTTTTTCAGGCCATACAAAAGATACAGGATGATGGGAAGGGAGAGGAATGGCTTGAGGCCCAGTAAAAGCTCAACATCGATAGGCGCATAAGAACAGGAGGGAGTATATTTGGTATTGGCATTTGTGGATTCTCCATTCTTGACCTAGGACCTCAGAATCCATGTTAAAATTTCAACTAACTTCATAGATGTATAAGCCATCAAATATATGTACATATATATAAAAATAGATATAGATAAATAGATATAGATATATAGAGATAGAGAGGAGATAGAGCTAGAGACAGAGGCTGAGATAGATAGATAAATATATGCGTAAATAGATAGATAGATAGATAGATGATAGATAGATGGATAGATAGATAAATAGATCAGACACCAAAACTAGATACAATTCAGATTAATAAAGCTAAGAAGTGCATGCTGCCAGTAACAGGTTATAGATCTTCCCTGAGAGACACAACTAGAGCATGTCAGTTACCGAAGTGAATGCTAGTGGCAAATCAGAGAATTATAAACGGACCTCTTGTTGATAAATTTTCAGAAAGGATTACAAGAGCTGAAGAGGCTATCAACCCCATCAGAACAATGAACAAGAACTTTCTGGTACTATACAGATAATCAAAGACTGTACATGGACAGACCTATTGCTCCAACTGCATATGTAGCAGAGGATGGCATTGGTGGGCACCAAAGGAAGGAGAGGACCTTGGTCCTCCCTAGGTTTGACTCCCAGTTCAAGGATATGTCAAGGGAGAGTAAGGGTGGTTTAAATGTCAAGGAATGGAAACATTTATGTCTCTTATGGAGAGGAAACTGGGAAAGGAAATAACATTTAAATGTAGATATAGAAATATCCAAAAAATATTAAAATTAGCTTAAATTAAAAAAAAATTATGAAAGAGATAAAAGTAAATAAAACTGCAAGGTAATCAGAAATATTGATTCAGAAATCTACGAGGGACACTGTTAGGGAATGGTAGTCAGCATAACACTAGTGGAAAGACTGATATGATTAAGTCTGAACTAGAAGCATTTCTCCCTCCCAGATATCAGTGTCAGACACAAACTACAGTGTAGAAATCATGTACACGAAGGAGTTTACTCTGAGCTGAGGATACAATACTTGTCTTTCCCTTCCTCCTTAGGACTTTTTTCTTCTGGAAGAAAAAATAGAAGCCATGTGCTCTCAAAAAAAAAAAAAAAAAAAAAGCTGTACCCATCCCAACACCTGACTTTTGGAATAATGAAATTAATGATAAAAAAAAAAAAAAACTCTGACTTTCAGGAACCATAACAAGCAAGGAAATCCAGTTGCTACTAAGAGGCTCCCATTTCCTGAATCCCATATGTGGAAGGCTCATGTGTTCAGTGAACCCTCACAAACCCTACACGGCACTCACTGCACTTTCCCATGTACCACATATTTTTTTTCTCATTTTTTTCAAACTAAAACAGAAAGCCAACTTTCTTCTACTCATTTTTGTTATATACATCCTCTTTGTTCTCTTTCCCAAATGGCTGTTTGCACTGAAATAGAGGCCACTTAGTAATCCCTAGAGGTACTGCAGGAATATATGTGATGCAGTTTTTTGTGACATCACAAAACCTAGGGCTCTCCAGGGTACAAGAAATTTTTCAGGGAGGGTCAAATGATGATGTCAGTGAGAACTGCCATGGCCTACCTCCTAAATAGCTTTCCTTACATTGACCAGATTCGAGTTTGCCTTTTCCAGGAATGTCTACTGTGACACAGTGGTAACATTTATGTACTACATCTCTCTACAGCTGGAAACTTCTCTTTGCTTCATCAGTGGTTACAGGCTCTACATGGAGAAACTCAGTTAGGGGCTTGTATTGAGTAGAAAAGATCTAGGAACATGGGATGTAGGAGATTCTTTTGGATAATAATTCTATTCCCAGTTCCATTCCTCTGACAAACAGATCAATTTCCTATTTTTTCCCTGTTTCCCACAGGCCATTTTTTCTTTACAGATGTTTAATTGAGTGAATATTATATTTCATTTTCTAATTGTTCATTCCTTGAAAGGGGTCTTTATAGATATTCCTGAATGTGTACTCAAGTATTCTGTTTTCAAATTCCAGTTTTTTGGCAATGATTTTGGCAACAAACGTGGCTAAGCTATGAAGTGAATTTAACAGTGTAAATATTGTGTACCTACTTAAAATGATAAACTCCCAAATTTTTATTTTATGCAAAGAAATAACTGCCTGAGTAAATCAAAGGACAGCGTGGACTATGTAGTCCCATTAGATATGATCTCTGTAATATCAACCTTGTCGTGTTCCAAGGGTGAGATTTCAGGGTTTTGGATGTTTTAAAATGATTCTTTCTTCATTCCAAAGATAAGATACAGGAGGATTGGCAGGGAGGGAAGAACTAGAGGTCCAATGAAACCTCAACTTCATTAGGGTCATAAGAATAGGAGCGAGTCTATTTGGCATTGCCGTTTGTGGATTCTACCTTCTTGACATACCTGCTCAGAATCCATGTTAAAATTGCATGTAATCTCATAGTTGTAGGAACCACTGATATATATATATATATATATATATATATATATATATATACACACATATATACACACACACACACACACACACACACATATATATATATATATATATATATATATATATATATATATATAATCAGCCACCAAAACTAGATAACTAGATAAGATTGATGAACCTAAGAAGCACATTCTGTCAGGAACCAGATATAGATCTTCCCTAAGTGACACAAAAAGAGCATGTCAAATACAGAAGTGAATGTGTTGTTGCAAAAATATAAAAATAAAAAAGTTGTCTTATATCCCGCTATCTCTGGCACTGTAGTTTCCCAAGTCTCTGCAAGATATCTTGGTTGAATACATCACCACTTCTCAGCTGCCCAGTGTCTCTTATTGCCACACATGTTTTTACACTCAAAACCTCACATGAAAGAACACACAACACAATAATCTTTGACCCAATTGATAAGATATAGTAGCCCACATAAGCATACAAAGCCTGGTATGATCCATACCTTAGGGACAATAATAACAACCAGTAAATACACAGAGCAGTATCTTAAATTCACCTGCCATGGCTTCTCACCCTCTCCTCTTCCTGTCTCTCCTTTTTCCTCTAGTCTCTTCTACTTCCTTCAAACTTCATTCCTGCCCATACTTCCTTCTCTTCCAATGATAGGCCTGCTTCTATCCTGTACCTGCCCCTCACCTCTACTTCACAAATTTAATGTGAAAGCTGTTCTGTAGAATTCACCTGAGTTCTGAGTACAGGACAAGGCAGCTGTCCTTGGAGCAGTGGATTAGCATCAAAATACAGATAACTTTAGTGTAAACAACGTTTTCCCCTTTTTGTCCAGTTAAACAGACTTTTCATTTATATATATCAATTGAGTAAGATTATTACTATTCTACAATTTATAAAGCATTTGATATACTCAACACCCAGTCTGTCACTATATCAGTTAGAAAGAGCATTTAGTTCTTCATTCCAGCTTCAGAAAGGCTTAAAATCTATATTATGTCTTGGCTAGCTTGTATACTATCTGATAACTATCCAGTAAAATATGTATATTCAGAGTTATACAGCCTGATAAGCAATGAGGCTATAATCAGTCTCCTACCCCGTCAGAAATCTGAGAGTGACCAAATATCTATACACATAGGATGTCTTAGAGGGCTTCTAGAACTGAGAGGTTGTAGAGACAAATCTCCACTAGCACAATCCCCTGTTAGCAACATGTGAGCTTAAGTCTTCAGCCTTCTGACACAAGATCAACTGACAGCCTATTGAAAGGTGGACTTGGAAGGGCTGATTACCCTGTATTGGCAGGGTTTATCCCTCAAATCCTCTGCATAATTTGTCCTTTTCTGGATAGTATTAATCTGCATATGAAACAGGCATTTTTTTCCAGTGACTGCCTAGCCACAAAGTATTGCCTCATTTGGAGGTAGAGATGTTCAAATTCTTCATTAAATTTGCCAAAGGGGAACAGTTAGGAGAAGATATGACTCAACAAAAGATAAGTAATAACTTTAAATCTCAAATTTTGTGGATTTCTTACATTTTTGAAAAGCATCTATCTATCTAAGACAATCTGGACTGTTGTCTTTATATCTTAATTTTTTCTTGATAGTACTCTTACAAAGTCAGATGCATGACTTTAATATTTCAATCTTAACTAACAGGTTTAATCAACTCAGAAGTGTGTAATGACAAAAATAATAGAACTGGCTCTTGTAATTTTAAAATTTTTTCAAATTATTTCTATACCCAAACAAAGATAAGATTAAGCTTAGTTACCAAATACGATTATGACTGTAACTAAATCTAGCTTATTCCTCCCTGCTAAATTTCAACCAATTTTCAATTCTTTATAAAAACATCTTTAAAATAACCACTTCCAGCCCCACCCCACAAATTCCAGGTAATTGAGACAACGGATCCACCATAACTTCTTCAAGTTGTACATGGGCGTTGAGATATCCTTAGGTGTAGGGGGTAGGAAAAATGAAACAAATGCGATAGCCGATATGTCCTGACTGGACCCAGCTGAAATTCACTGAAACCAGGATTCCAAGTAGGTACACTCTACAAAATACAACTCTCAGGAAAAAGGTTAAGAATCGATATATCTTTTGTTTGATTCTCCCGAATATATATTTGATACCCGTCTACTGATATCAAACCTGATCAGTATGACTCTGTGAGGTTTCCAGAATCCTAATCACAATTTTTAAAAACACAAGGACAAAATCTTTCTTCCAAAATACTCTGTTTCTTAATCTGAAACCAGAGAAGCTTGTATCTTGCACTCTCTCCCAGAGTAATAATATAAGCATAAAACTCAAAGTCACACCCATCCTGAAGATTAAACAATTTTTAAAAAAGGAATTTATGTATAAAATGAGCCTGATATAACTCAGTACTTGGTGATATCAGGAAATAAATCCAAAGTTCCCATGGAGCCCATGTTAAGAGAATTTGAACTTGCTATTGTCGTAAATATCAAAAGTAACCACAAATCATCGCTAGGCGTCATCAACGAGTCATATAGTGGGATAATTCATAAAACTAATCAAATACCTTCTATCAATTCTAATATCAATAAGAAAACTTCAAACCAGGACTTTTGCCCAAAATATCTCAGTCTGTTAAGCTCTCTACCTGAAGCCACAGATTTTTCTTTATCGTTAATAACTTCTACAATATATGTCTGCATTCACTTTCCCTGTTGTTACAGATTTCATCAAAACTCTCTACTTGGTAGTGCCTAATTTTTCCCTAAGTTCTGAGCAGTAGATGAAAATCCCCACCTGATTCAGGTAATCTCTCTACTCTCTTCTTTCTTAAATAAAACTTAATCACTTGTTAAAAATACCTTAATAGAAGAAGTATCTTGTGTAACTAGGATTTCCACACAAAATTCCCCTGTGGAGCCTATGTTAAAAAGAAAATGTGTATCCTGAAAGACTTACTAAACAACTCTCATTAAAAAGCAGCTTTAATCTTTTAACTCTCTGAACTGCCATTACTTATCACACAGCAGGGGACCAACAGCCTGTCAGCCCTTGCTGCTTCCCCATTTTTGTTTTATATTCTGCTCTTAAGTTATCAAGAATTAATATGGCACAGGTGTCCTCTTACTTAGAAAATAAAAAGGTTCTCTCAACTTTTTGATTACTAGTGGATTCTTGCCCATCACCTTGTTTTGCCATCTGTTGTTGTAAAAAAAAAAGAAAACTTGTCTTTTACCATGCTATCACTAGCACCGTAGTGTCCTAATATAATAGGTAGATATCTTGGTGAAAACACATCCCTACTCCCTGTCAGCCCAGTGTCCCTTGCCGCCACACACTTTCCTATACTCAATCCCTCACATAGAAAACACACATCACAAAAATTTTGACCCAATTGCTAAGATATAATTGTGCACTTAAATATACAAAGCCCTTTACCATCCATCCCTTAGGAACATTAATAATAACCTGTAAATACACAGACCATAATAGTAACCTCACCTGCCATGACTTCTCACCCTCTCCTCTTCCTATCTCCCCTTTTTCCTCCAGTCTCCTCCTCTTTCTTCAAACATCTCTCTCACCCATTCTTCCTTCTCCTCCAATGACCTCCTTCTTTACATGGTAAAGAAAAGTTCTTTACATAGTACAAGTAAAGAAAACAAATTACTGCCAAAGCATCCTTCTATCATGTACCTGCCCCACACCTGTACTTTACAAATTCAATAGGGAGGTGGTTTTGGTGAAGTCACCTGAGTTCTGAGTACATGAGTAGGCAGCTGTCCTTGGGGCAGTGGAATTAGCATCAAAATACAGATAACTTCAGGGCAAACCACAGCAAATAGCTTTGATATCCTAGTGAAATCTTTCAAGCCAAGTAAAACTGCAAATGTGATAATGTTCTAGTTTCTTCTCATGCTTGATGCTGAAAAGAGTGATAGTGTATGAGAAGAAATATTACATAGTACACGTAAAATAAACAAATTACTCCCAAGGCCAACAAGGCTCATAAGTAAGCAATTTGTTATAGAGTAACAAAGAGTAAGCAAAGTAGTTTTCTCATTCGGTTTCCCTTCACTGTAGGCAGCATTTTGAATTTACAGAGAAGTGGTTGATATTGTATCATTTATCTTTAAAAGTACTCTAATAAGAATCTTTTAAAAAGCACAAATCTAAATATGTGTATAAAAATGTCATATCTACTTTAAATGATCAGAATGCACACCTGTGATTGTCAATCCTTATTAAATCCTATCAGGGAGCTGAGGGTACAACTGGGACAGAAATCAGTCCTCAACAGTCCAGCATGTGTTACAGTCACACCATTAGCCTGTGCCACCATTGTTCTTGATCCCTGGCCTTAAAAAGTCCCTGTCTTTTCGAACTTCAAATTGTTACCTAATTTTTTTTTACATCAGAGGCAGTAGTTAAAACATGTTAGCCAGCTTAACAAACAATTTTATTTTTCCAAATGCTTTTTAAGGGTGCTGGTCGTCACTAATTATTCTACATTTCCTTTGGTGATGGTGGAAGCACTGGTCTTCCACAGAGGAAATTCCTAAAAGACCTCGACCAATATTATTGCAAATGCCAATGATGTTGCTCCCTGAGTGGTGGTAAGCTCCAGGAGGATTTTTATGTACTTCTTAGAATTAGAGAGATATGAGGGGAACAACCGAGCGAAACGCTGCATGAAGTTCTCAGTACAGTTGGTCTTTGGGGCTATGACTCACCAAAGAGCAATGAGGCTGTTCTAAAGAGTGGGCCATACCCCAGGATTTTTAAAATGTTGTGCCATTCCTCCTTCACAGCACTTGGCAATACTCCATGTCAGAACCAAATTTGAACCATGCTTTTACCCTGGATAGAATTTCAAATACTATACTGAATAGGGAGAGTGGGCAGCCTTACCTTGTCCTTCACTTTAATGAATTGTTTTAAGTTTCTTTATATTTAGCTTGATGGTCATTACAGGTTTCCTCTCCCTTGCTTTTACTATGTTTCTCCATAGGACTTGTCTCCCTTATCACTCACACTCTTTTATCATGAAGCGGGGCTGGAATTGCTTTTTCTGCATCTAATGAGATTATCATGTAATTTTTTTCCTTCAGTTTCACTTATAGTGGATTATACTGATGGATTTTCAGAATTTGAACCATCCCAACCTCCGACTAGAAATTAAAAATTACCCAGCATAACCTACGGAAGTACTCGCCTGCATACTCTAACAACCCCCCCCCCCGAAAAAAACAAAAACAACATGCAAACAAAAAAAAATCATTCACCCTACAGAACAGATTTTATACTAACATACACACTCAAACATCCCACCCCCCCAAAAAAAAAAACAAAAAACAAAAAACCAAAATACATGCAAGCAAGAAAACCCTGCACCCACAACATCAAAATAGCATGAAGTTAATATCACTGGTCATTAATACCGTTAAGCATTAGTGGCCTCTATTCAACAACAAAAGGACAGAGGTTAAAATAATGGATGTAAAAACAGGATCTGTCATTCTGTTGCATTCAAGAAGCACACTCCAGCAATTGAGATAGACATAACCTTAGACTAAGGTGTTGGGACATGTTTTCCAAGAAATAAAACAAGAAACAAGATGGTGTAGCCACTCTAACATCCAGCAATCAGACTTCCAAACAAAAGTAATCAAAAGAGAAGGGGAAGGACACTTCATATTTATTAGAGGAAAAACCCACCAAAATGGCATCTCAATTCTGGATGTCTATATCCCAAAGACAAAAGTAGCAACATTGGTGAGAGAAATATTGCTGAAGCTCAAATATCACATCGAACCTCACACATTAATAGTGGGGGGCATCAATGTCCCATCTCACCAAGGGCAGGTCATTGAGACAGAAACTAAAAATAAAACAATAAAAATAGAATATATAACTGCCAGGGGTTTCAATTAATCTGACCTCACTCATATATACAGAATATTTCACATGAACACAAAAGTACACACTTTCTTTTCTGTACCTCATGGAACCTTATCCTGAACTGATCATTTTCACCCTCAATAAACAAGTCACAACAGACACAGAAAGACTGTGCTAACCATTGGATCTTCTCAGATCACCATGGATTTAAACTGGACTTCAACAATAACAAAAAGTCTATAAACTCATGGATATTCAATAGCTTGCAACTGAAGAACCACAAGTTCAGAGAAGACTTGAAAAAAAAAAAAGGTTCCTAGAATTCAATGATAATGATGGCATATCGTCTCCAAACTTAAGGTACATAAGGAAAGCAGTGCTAAGAGGAAAGTGCAGCACAGAGCAATTTTATAAAGAAATTGGAGAGACCCCATACTAGCAGTTTCCCAGCACACATGAAATCTCTAGAATAAAAAGAAGCAAACACATATTAAAGGAGGAGACAGATAGAAATGATCAGACTCAGGGTGAGAGTGATCCACCAGAAACAAAAAGAATACAAATATTAACAAAAACAAGAGCTAGTTCCTTGGGAAAATCAACCAGACAGACAAACCCTTAAATAGATAATGTAATACGAGGTAAGACAGCATCCAAATAACAAAATCAGAAATGAACAGGGAGACACATTGATAGACAAAGATGAAAGTCACAGAATCCTTAGGTCTCACTTCAAAACCTGCTTTCTACAAAATTAGAATCTCTGAATTAAATGGATGTTTGTGTAGATGAATAACACTGACCACAGGTAAACTAAGGTAAGATAAACTATGTAAATAGCTGTACAACCCCTAAAAAGACACAAACAGTAATTGAAAGTTTAACCACTGAAAAATTCTCAGGGCCAGTTTCATTGAGCGCAGACTTCTACCAGATTTTCAAAGAATTCTCAACCTACTCCAAAACACAGAAACAGAAGGAAAATCACCAAACAGATTCCACGACACCACTGTCGCCCTGACACCGAAATCACAAAATGATTCAACAAAGAAAGAATTTCAGACGAATTTTCTTTACAGACAATGGTGGAAAAAATACTAGGTAAAATGCTCAAAAACAAAATGAAAAGCATTTCAAACTGCCATTCAGTGCAATCATGTAAGCTTTCTCCTGAGGATGCAGGAGTGGATCAATCTATGAAAACCCATTAAAGTGATCCACCATATTAACAAACTTAACTGAAAAAAAAATTGTGCCCTCTGCACTTCAAATTAACGTGGGAGCTCCCCTTGGATTTAACTTTTTGGTAGTTGCATATCATAATATATATTTTTTTAATAAAATACATATATATTTTAATAAAGTAACATATTAAATTGTTATATCCTAACATCATAATATATAACTAATATTAATATACTATATTAATATTAACATGTATTTATACATTAAATTATTATATGAATAAGGTAAATATAATTAATATTAATATATTATGTTACTATATTAAATTAATATATTGATATAATAATGTAACGGATATATTACATTAATATATCAAAAATAATATATTAATTATTAACATATTTAATATGATTTATTAATATTATTAATATTCACTATTACTCAATGGTGTGAAGGAGCAGAATTAAAGAAAGAAGGAAAAAATGCAAGACTATCTCTTAAATGCTGAAAATGCTTTTGACAAAATCCATCGTCGTTCCATATTTAAGGTCTCAGGGAGACCAGGGATGTCAGGCACATACCTAATGTAATAAAATACTAAAATAAATACAAAAAATATTACATAAAATGCAATATAGCAAGCCAACAGTTAATATCTAAATAAGGGGTAGGGAAGCAAAAGGCAATTCTACTAAATTGGAGAATGAGAACAGAGTGCACATCTCGCAGCATCCTTTCAGTAAAGTCCTTAAATTCCCAGCTAGAGCAATAAGACAACCAAAGGAGGTCAAGGGGATGATATCGCAAAAGGAGAACTCAGTGTATCGCCATTCACACATCATATAATAGTGAACATATGTGATCCAAAAGTTTTACCAGAAATGACCTACATATGAAAAACACCTTCAGCCAAGTGGATGGATGAAAAATTAAATGAAAATAATATGCCATGCAAATGACAGAGAGGCTGAGAAGAAATTATGGAAGACATGCCAATCACATATATATATATATATATATATATATATATATTATGAAATATAAATTAACTCTAACCTAGCACATCAGAAGCATATCTGGTGTGAACTCCAAGTCTCTGAAAAGAGACACTGAGGAAGGTAGCAGAAGACAGAAAGACCTCCCATACTCACAGACGGGTAGGATTAAGAGAGTTAAAGAGGCCATCTTAATTTTGGGTGTAGATTCAAAGTTCCTATCTTGCAGTCAGGATGACATGGTTGCCAAGGTGCATGCAGGAGAAGAGACAATCTTGCAGTCACATGTGGAGTCAAAGATGACATCATCTTGCTGTTTGGGTGTCACATGGTTGCTCATTGTGCACATGTGACATCATTGGCTGTGGAAGCAGGGTCAACCTGAAACATCTCTGGCTTTCTACCATGCAGATGGTGTTACAATTTCTAAATCACATCAATCACCAAAAATAACCAGGGTAAAAACCTGTGACAGAGGGATGGCAGCCATTACTGGAGAAGGAAATGGCTTTGATGTCCCTAAGAAAAAACTGCTCATGCCATGGCCATTCAGGCAAAGCAAGCATAATGGGATGAGGAGATCTAGATTTAGAGACTGAATGTTTAATGTTTTCTTGGGAAATTTTAGCCTACTCATGACGGTTCACTGTTATCAGAAAATTTTTAAAGTGGAATAATATGCAGGTATGAGCAATAAGGACATTGTGAAGCTGCAGTTAACTAAGTGGAACAAGTTGAGAAACCTGAAACTCCTCTGGGTGAGATCATTGAAAACCTTGAGAAAAAGGAACACTGGGCATGGATCACTGAAGAAACAGATATCCACAGAAAATACAAGAGACATGACTGAGGAAGAAACAGCTGTATCTACTGGACTATGGAGCAATGGTTAGAGCCCCTACAAGGGGTGATCTCTATTAACAGAAAATTTGATTCAGAAATACTGTTGAGGAAAACTTGTTGGAATTTCCAAACCCAATGACCCATAAAGAAAACACACAATTTGGTTATTATAATTATAATCTATAAACGTGTATTGGGTAGATCCAACGTTACCATAACTTATACTCCAACCATAAAACCCCTGCTACATGTGCATTCTTCAGGCCACATGGATTGTTTCCATCATTACTTCCTCCTCTTTTTCTTCAGTCCTCTCCCTTCCCCTCTTACCCTCTTCTGCCTCTCTACCTAACCCCACTGTCATACCTCCGGTACCAACTTTCCCCTCCGGCTATCTGTAATAGGCTCTAGCATTTACTGACCGGTTAAAATGGGAAGAAGTTTCATATGTGATCACCAGTGTCCATGATAGAGGGCTAGTAGGTGGGGGGAGACCTCCTTTGAGGAAGCAAATAAATATCAGGATACAAATTGCATTTGCTTGGGAAGAGCAAATCTGTATAATGCTATCAATATCTGTCCAGTGGATTGTGAGAAAATGGGGAATATTCTTCCTAAAGACCCAGCTATACTACACCTGGTCTTATATCTGAAAAGACCTCTGCCATGCAGACAGTACACGTGCTCCATCATGTTCCTAGTGGATTTCTTCATAATGAACAGAAAATAGAAATAAGCCAGATGCCCCTCAACCAAACAGTGGCTACAGATAATTTAGTTCATTTACACTATGAAATACTATACACATATGAAAAATAAGGACCCCAGCTCTGAAAAAAAGAAAAAAAAAAGAAAGAAAAATAAGGACATTGAGAAGCTGCGGTCAAGAAGATGGAGTGAGAAAGTATTGTCCTGAATGAAGTAATTGAGACCCAAAATAACATGTATATATTCATTAAAAGAGGGTATTAGCCATTAAGTACAGAATTCACACACTAAGTTCTATGGAACCAAAGAGGATAAACAATAAGAAAGGGCCAAGAAAAATGTTTGAATTCCACTCAGAAGGAGGAACAAAGTAATGAGAAGAGGCAGTTGGAAGGAAAGGATTGGGTGACTGAGGGGATGGGAAGGTAAATAGGGTTTGAGAATCATTTCTTGGGAGAGTTGAGCAAGAGGGACAGAGCGCCAAGAGAATAAACTGAAATCAGTGACTGTCCAGGGTTGGTACTATCTCTATGATTTGCCAGCAATCTGGGATGGGTGAGGATACCCTGGCGTCCATGAGGGTGACTTTAGCTGAGACTCGTAACAGTGGGGATACGGACACCGAAATGGTCAATTTCTGTAGCCACAGAGGACCCAAGGTGGAAGGATAAGGAACCAAACACATCCCCAAAATTTTGACCCAGAAATTGCCCCCTCTATAAGAGACACACGGAGAGAGATGGAAGAGGAAATGAGGAAATGGCCAAAGGAAAAGTGGCCGGATGTGAGACTTATCCTATGGACAGACGGCAAACACTGACATTATTAATGGTCCTTTCTTATGTTTGCAGACGGCAGTGTAGCATTATTGTCCTCTGCAAGGCTCCAAAGAGCAGCCGATTGATACAGATGCACAGGCACAGGGCTTGATATCAGACAGTGCTCAGTGAGTCTCACTAAAGAGCTGAGGGAAGGACTGAGAGAGGTAGAGGAGCACAATGGTTCTCACATGAGTTCAGTAAACCCGTCGCCTGTCTGTGGATCCTGTTCTCCTACCCGGGCTGCGTTTTCAGGACCTAGTGGGAGACGATGAGTCTAGTCCTGCAGAGACTTTATGTGCCAGGAGACGGGGTGTACCCAGAGGGGTCCTCTACTCAATAAGAGTAGAAGGGGAGAGGATAGGAGGAAGAACTGTAAATGGTGGGTGCCTGGAGGAGTCTGGTGACAGGGCAGAATTCAGAATGTTACCTGGTGAATATATACAACCATTCTAACAAGGGGCCAAGGCATGACATCATGGGGGTGGGGCATGACATCATAGGGGTGGGGGAATGACATCATAGTGGTCGAGGCATGATATCCTGAAGCCAAAGAGAAAATAGATGAAACTAGAAAAAAAAATCAGCCCAAGAGGGAAATGAGACCTAGAGACACAAACATGGCAGGTGTTTACCTATGCATGGTATCGGCTGTGAGATAAATCATATTCCATCTACAATCCACAAATGCAGAGAGGACAAAGGAAAGGAGAAGGCACCTTGAGAAGAAAAGCATCGACCTATCTGAAAGGAAAAACTGGAACAGGTTCTGTGAGTGAGTGAGTGCGACTGAGGACAGGAGCAGAAGTTCAGAGGGGAAGATGGAGGGATAGCGGGGTGTAGAGAGAACCGGCCAGAAATAGAGGACATACAGGTTAATGCAGAAACTCGATGGAAGCACTGGTTAATTCATGATGTCTAGAGGGCCACGTTCCTGAGGATTTATTCTGACAGAGAATGCAGAACATGAACCTGCAATCCTTTGAAATCGAGCAAGTAGGACCTCAGGGTTGGGTATGGGGAACATTCAGTGGAGTCGATTTCTGAGTAGGTAAAATGGAGATCACTGAACAACAGACCGATGCTGGGTCAGAGATTATAAAGATATAGCAATAGAGGACTTCCTGGTACCTTAAGCCTGCAACTGATGTAAGTGCACACAAAAACCCCTTCCTGCTCTCCAAGGTTCGTTTAGCCCTCTTGACCCTGAGTAAATTATATGCACACAACCATAGCGTGTCCCTGAATACCTTCTAACAGAGCTGTGACACTGAAATCCTTGGAAGACACCAAAATTCACTTGCACGCAGACCAATATTCTGCTGACTAACTGTTTCCTGGGTCCACTTCATCCTTTCACACGTTTTATGCACCTGGACACTCTAGGTAGGAGACAAGAGATGAGTGTGTGTGTGTGTGTGTGTGTGTGTGTGTGTGTGTGTATGTGTGTGTGTGTACATAAGTGTGTTTGTGTGTGTGTGTGTGTCTGTCTGTGTCTGTGTGTGTATCTGTATATTGGTTATCGTCTCTGTGTCTGTGCTTCTGTATATTTGTGTGTATACGTGTGTGTGTCTGTGTGTTTGTGTCTGTGTATGTGTGTCTGTGTCTGTGTGTTTGTCTGTGACTGTCAGTCTCTCTGTGTGAATGTCTGTTTGTCTAACTGTCTATGTCTCTTTCTGTGTGTCTCTGTGTATCTGTGTGTGTGTACATGCATATGTGTCTGTGTGTGTGTTTGTGTGTTTGTGTATATGTTGTGTGTGTTAGCCATGCATAAGCTAACCATCCTCACACAGAATGTCTGGATTGCTTTTCTTTATAGAATGTTGGCGAATCTTTCTCTTGTCCTAAAAGACCACTCTGGTTCTCAACTCTCTCTGTGAAGCCATGACAGTTTGAGTGATTTTCATGTGAGAGGAGTCTGTCCTATTGAAAATTGCTTTCCTGGATACAATATCACTTAAAAAAACACATCTCAACATTTATTTTCCTTATAACGTGATCCCTCGAGGGGATTTTTCCATCATCATCATCATCATCATCATCATTATCATCATCATCATCACTAATATTATTATTACAGGATTATTCCATTATATTGTTATCTGTGTTGTTACCAGTGTGCTAAAGTTCATTGATGGCAGAAAGAAAGATTTTGTTTCATGTGGGTCTTGGACAGCCACGATTTTGTTCTTGGAACTGAAAGATTTATTTGCATGCTCCCATGAGTAAATACATGCAAGTACAGAAAGTTCCTTGGTCTTCTACATGAGAGTGACATCCTCACATAGTCCTCAGATCTACATGAGAAACAGAGAATTTAGATGGGCAATGAAAAGTAGGGTGATCAAAAACCAAGTTGGGGAGAAATAAGACAGTTTTCCACAATGTTTCAGGCTTTGGGGATTGGTAGACATTACATAACCATCTTATTATTCATAGCAGAAATAGTCAAAATTAATAAAGGCAGAAATTTTAACAACATATTTATGATGGCTAATTTAAATTCCCATATTTCATCTGTGGAACATTATATATTCTCTTTCAGGTTCTTCTTGAAATTATTTGAAGAAGTGAAAACTGGTATGTGTTTATCTATTCACATTCATAAAGCATCACCGTTGCTCTAGTGATGAACAGACTGCACAACTGTCAAGAGACAGACTGACTTTCTTGCCAAAGAAAAAAATCTTCACCTTCATGGAGGCAGTTTCATTCTTAGGTGCAGAAGTTTAAAATCCCCTGAGAATGCTTCCTACAGGTACCATTTCCTGTATATTGTAATATCCTAGAAAATGGGTTTCTTTTTGCATTTTATTTCAAGTGTTAAGATCTACAAACAAGTTTTGAGTGCGTGTACTATTTGTAGATGTTGTCTTTTTTCTTTCCTATAGATGGATTCTGGTTTGTGGACTCTCAGGCATTTTCTGATCCATCTCTCACAGCAGGGGCTGAAAATGAGAGGAGACTTCGTCAGGAATAAAGGAAAGAAGAAAGGTAAGGTAATAGATGATTCCCTTATGTATTTAACCCCTCTGAGTCTGAGATGGCTGTTGTCATCAACCTGTATATCTAAACTTTAACTTTGAAACAAAGTACACTCACATGAGTTTAAGCCTTTGTACTTTTCATTGTGTAAATATATGCAATAAAGAGAGCTTTCAAAGTAATAAAGTTGTGTGATGTGTGTTACTCATTTAACAGATTCCCTTGTATAACTTAAAAGAATATATAAATGGTTTTCCTTCATGTTGAAGGTAATGAAGACAGTGTCTCTTCTAACAGTATATGTAGGAATTTTGACAACTATTAAATTAAATATGTTCATATCTTGACAAAACATCAACCACAATTGCTTATGGGATTCTTCCTATACTTTCTCAGTGTTTTTTCCTAAATATTGACTTTAAAATGCAGTTAGCAGAATTGATATTGAGGAGGATGGAGGGAGAGAGGAAACTGAATGAGAGGGGAGGTTGGGAAGGGAGTGGCCTTTGCAGGAATTAGGTATAGGGAAAGCAGGGAAATGAGAATGGAAGATAACCTCATACTAATACTGTCCAAACTCTTCCACAAAATTGAAACAGATGGAGCACAACCACATTCCTTATATGAATCCACAATTACTCTTATACCTAGCCCACACAAAGACTCAGCACAGAAAGAGGACTTCAGACCAATTTCCCTTAGGGATATTGATGAAAAAATTCTCAATAAAATTCTTGCAATCCGAATATTACAACACATCAAAAAAATCATCCATCATGATCAAGTAGACTTGAACCAAGGGATGGAAGGATGGTTTAATATAGGAAAATTCATAAATGTAATCCATCATGTAAACAAACTCAAAGATAAGGAGCGCAAGGTCATTTCATTAGATGGTGAGAAAGCATTTGACAAAATTCAACAACCCATGCGAATAAAAGTCCTGGCAAAATCACGAACTGAAGGCTCATATCAAAATAGAGTGTAAGAAATATACAGGAAACCTGTAGCTAACATCAAACTAAATGGAAAGAAACTTGAAGCAATCCCACTAAAATCAGGGACTAGACAAGGCTGCCCACTCTCTCCCTACTCATTCAAAACAGGACTCCATGTTATAGTCAGAGAAACCAGACCACAAGGGGGTCAAACTGACACAAATTGGAAGGGAAGATATCAAAATATCACCATTTGCAGATGATATGATAGTATATACTTAAGTGACCCAAAAGTACCACCAGAGAACTTCTTAACCTGATAAATAACTTCATCAAAGTGTCAGGGTATAAAATTAACTCAAACATACCAGTAGCCTTCCTCTCCTCAATGGAAAACAGGCTGAGAAAGAAAATATTGAAATCACACACTTCACAATAGTCCCAAATAATATAAAATATCTTGGTTTAAGTTTATTCAAGCAAGTGAATGATCTGTATGACAAAAGATCAAGTATCTGAAGAAAGAAATTGAATACTATCTCAGAAGATAGAAAGAGCTTACATGCTCATGGATTGACAGGATTAATATAGTAAAGATGACCATTTTGCCATTCAATTTAATTTTACACATTCAATGCAATCTCCATCAAAATTCCTACTCACTTCTTTAATAGAGATAAAAAGAGAAATTTCCAAATTTATTTAGAATAAGAAAAAACTAGAAGAGATTAAACTATCCTCCACAAGAAAAGAACTTCTGGGGGAATCATCACCCTTGAACTCAAGCAGTATTACAGAGCAATAGTGATAAATACTGCATGGTATTGGTAAAGACACAGATGGATAGACCAGTGGAATAGAAGTGAAGACACAGAAATGAACCCACACACCTATCATTTGATATTTGGAAAAGTAGATAAAAACCATTCAAAGGCAGAAACATAGCATTTTCCAAAAATAATTCTGGTTCAACTGGAAATCAGCATGAAGAAGAATGCAAATTATCTCATTTTTATAACCATGTACAAAGCCTAAGTCAAAGTGAATCAAGGACCTACACATCAAACCAGAGGGAGAGGAGAAGGAGAAGAAGAAGAAGAAGAAGAAGGAGAAGGAGAAGGAGAAGGAGAAGGAGAAGGAGAAGGAGAAGGAGAAGAAGAAGGAGAAGAGGAGGAGGAAGGAGAACAGGAAGAAGAAGAGATTGAGAAGGAGGAAGAAGAGCAGGAAGAAGCAGAAGAGGAAGAAGAAGGAGGAGGAACAGGAGGAAGACAAGGAGGAGGAGACGGAGGAGGAGACGAAGATGACGAAGAAGGAGAAGAAGAAGAAGAAGAAAAAGAAGAAGAAGAAGAAGAAGAAGAAGAAGAAGAAGAAGAACAAGAAGAAGAAGAAGAAGAAGAAGAAGAAGAAGAAGAAGAAGAAGAAGAAGAAGAAGAAGAAGAAGAAGAAGAAGAGGAAGAAGGAATTTAAACAGAAAGAGAACTAAACTTCCATTCTTCCCCATTCCCTCTCTTCCTCAGCTGTTGTTTAGGCAGTTGTGTTAGTGAGACGTTAACAGTGTAATTTCTGGTGTTACTTTGAGACACCAACTCATAGTAAATTTTAGTCTCTTAAAATCTTCTTTCATGAAGTAAGACACCCATGGCTACATCATTCTCTATTCTCCAGCACTTCACTTAGTTCCTTTGAATAGGCAGTGTCAATATTATATAGGGTCTGTTCAGATAGATGTAAGTATTTTGAGTTCTGGAGGGCCACAATTGTATCATGCTCAGTGGACAGCACCTCACAGATCTCCTTACCTATTAATAAGCCCTTTAAAGAACCCAAGGCCTGCATATCACCTTATCTCTAATTTGGAAGTTATCTCCATTGGATAATCATGTGAAAATGAAAACTTAGTTTTCTCCAAGGGAATATCACTGGGTACACAAACTAATTTTAAGGGTAGACTGCGTATAAAGCACTAAGGGAACTGAACATCATCTTTGGAGGATCCTTGTCTCATAATGGGTCAGGACTTTTTCTTCAGAATGTCTTTTTCATTTTGTTTTATGTTTATTTATCTATTAATTTTTGCTCTGTATGTTTTGTGTATATATTTTTCCTGGTTTTATGTTTCCATGGAATTCCAGAGTGTGTGAATGGAAGTCTGGGTCTCCGTGTCTGTATCTGATTCTTGACCCTTGTTTTGGCTCTTTTCTATCTGCTTGTTTTGTTCTACTCCAATTCATTAACTTTCATTTTATTTTTATCCCTTAGATGATGGTTTGTTTTGAGAGTCAGAAGGATGTAGATACAGATGATAGGAGAGGAATAGAAGGGGGGAATAGAGGGTAGAGTAATCATAATTCAAATATATTGCATGAAAAAGTCTAATTTTAAGAAAAGAATTTTAAAAACATACTTTCTGGGGCCTGTCTGCCCCCTTTTCTCAAAATCCTTACTAGTTTCATATAAAAAGTTAATGAAAATATTTTAAATCTTTTCCAAGGCAAAGAAAATTGTTTGTTTACATCTGATCTGGAACTGCCACTATGGGAGTGAAGCTTCTGTAGAGTTGCAATAATGCAGTAGGAGAGTCTATAAATGCTTTCAGATAAATCAATCCACTGAGGTTCAGCGGGAGTTTCACATTTTTGATGTTACAAATTTTCAATGGGAAGATATACATTTTCGATACTTCAGTTTTCATGAAATTCTTCAAGATCAAATTACAAGTAGTATGGAATACAATCATAAAATAGGTTTGTTCCTTTGAAAATTTCAAAATTACCCCAAATAATACTTAAATATCATTAATAAATCAGAACTTATTGTATCCTAAACCCATATAAACATGACAATTATGAAATAGAAGTAGATGCGTATTTGTGGATAAAAGCTGTTTCTGGAGAGGCACTATTTTATGTCTGGGATAATTTCACTTCATTGGTAGATGGGTTAAATCAAAGTCTGATAATGAAGACCTTGCTGTAAAAGACCATTCTCTCACTAAGGGACTCTAAAACCCTGTTGTATAGAGTGCTAGCATTTCAATGTATCTCTTAATGACACTCCATTGGTTAGATGTGCCATATTTCCTGTATTCATTCCTGTGTGGAAGATCATCTGGGTTCTTTCAGCTTCTGGCTATTATAAATAAGGCTACTATGAACATAGTGGTGCTCATGTCTTTGTTATATATTGGGGCATCTTTTGGGTATATGCCCAAGATAGGTGTAGCTGTGTCTTCAGATAACTCAATGTCCAATTTTCTGAGGAACCTCTACACTGATTTCCAGAATGGTTATATCAGTCTGCAATCCCACCAACAATGGAGGAGTGTTCCTCTTTCTCCACATCCTCTCCAGCATTTGCTCTCACTTGAGTTTTTGATCTTAGACATTCTCACTGGTGTGAGGTGGAATATCAGGGTTGTTTTGATTTGCATTTCCCTTATACTATAGTTGTTGAATATTTCTTTAGGTATTTCTCTGCCAATTGATATTCTTCAGCTGTGAATTCTCTGTTTTGCTTTGAACCCCATTTTTCAAATGGTTATTTGTCTCCCTGTAGTCTCACTTCATGTGTTCTTTGTATATTTTGGATATAAGCTGTCTATCAGTTGTAGGATTGGTAAAGATCTTTTTCCAATCTATTGGTTTCCATTTTATCCTAACAACAGTGTCCTGTACCTTACAGAAGTTTTTCAGTTTTTTTAAGACCACATTTGTTGATTCTTCATCTTAGAACATGAGCCTTTGGTGTTTTGTTCAGAAAATTTTCTCCAGTGCCCATGTGTTTGACATGTTTCCACACTTTGTCTTCTATTTGTTGGAGTGTATCTGGTTTGAAGTGGAGGTCCTTGATCCAATTGTACTTATGCTTTCTACGGGGCAGTAAGAATGGATTGATCTGCAATCTTTTACATACTGACCCACAGTTGAACCAGCACCACATGCTGAAAATGCTGTCTTTTTTTCCATTGGATGGTTTTGACTTCTTTCTCAAAAATTAAGTGACCATGGTTGTAGGGGTTCATTTCTGTGTCTTCAATTCTATTCGACTGGTTTATTTGCCTGCCTCTGTCACAACGCCATACAGTTTTTTTTTTGTTTTTTTTTTTTTGTTTTTTTTTTATCGCTGTTGCCCTGTAATACTGCTTGAGTTTAGGGATAGTGATTCCCATGGAAGTCCTTTTATTGTTGAGGACAGTTTTAGCTATTCTGTGTTTTTTTTTATTACAGATGAATTAATGAATGTTCTGTCTAAATCTTTGACGAATTGGATTGGAATTTTGATGGGGATTGGAATGAATATGTAGGTTGCGTTTAATATAATGGCCATTTTTACTGTATTAATCCTGCCAGTCCATGAACATGGGAGATCTTTCCATCTTCTGAAATCTCCTTCACTTTCTTCAGAGACTTGAGGTTCTGCTCATATGCTCATATTTTTTACTTACTTGGATAATGTCACCCCAAGACATTTTATATTATTTGGGGCTATTGTGAACGGTGTCATATCCCTACTTTCTTTCTCTGCTTGTTTAGTTTGTGCAGAGTTATTTTTATACTCAGCCACATTGCTGAAATGTTTATCAGGCTTAGTAATTCTCTTGTGGAATGTTTGAGGTCACTAAGTATACAATCATATCAACTACAAACAGTGCTATTTTAACTTCTTCTTTTCCAATCTATATCCCTTTGACCTCCTTCAGTGTCTGCTTGCTCTGACTAAGATGTCTAGAACTATATTGAATAAGTTGTGAGAGAGTGGGCACCCTTGTTCAGTCCCTGATTTCAGTGTGATTGCTTTAAGTTTCTCTCCACTTAGTTTAATGTTAGTTACGGATTTGCTGTATATGTTTAGGTGTGGGCCTTAAATTCCTGTGCTTTCCAGGACTTTTTTCATGAAGTGATGTTGAATTTTGTCAAAATCTTTCTCAGCATCTAATGAAAGGATCATGTGGTTTTTATCTTGGAGTTTATATAGTGAATTATGTTGTTTGTTTTCTGTATATTAAAGTATCCCTGCAAGCCTGGGATGAATCCTACTTAAACATAGTAGATGATTGTTTAATGTGTTGTATGAATAGGTTTGCAAGAATTTCATTGAGTATTTTTGTGTTGATATTGATAAGAGAAATTGGTCTGAGTTATCTTTCTTTGTTGAGTCTTTCTTTGTTTTAGTTATAAGAGTAATTGTGACTTCATGAAAGCAATTTAGTAGTACTCCATCTGTTTCAATTTTATGGAATAGTTTGGACAGTATTGTTATGAATTTTTCAATGAATTTTGGATGGATTTCTGCACTAAACCCATCTGATCCTGGACTCTTTTTGGGTGGGAGAGTTTTGATGATTGCTTGTATTCCTTTGGGAGTTATGGGTTGTTTAAATGGTTTATCTTTTCCTGATTTAGGTTTGGTATCTTGTATTTGTCTGGAAAATTGTCTTTTTTTTCCAGATTTTCAAGTTTTTTGAACCTAGGCTTTTGTAGTACAGCAATTTTTTTTTAATTTCCTCTGATTCTGCTGTTCTGTCTCCCTTTTTAATATTTGATTTTGTTAATTTGGACACACTCTCTGTATCCTCTGCTTAGTCTAGCTTTGGGTTAATATATCCTGTTGATTTTTTCAGAGAATCAGGTATTGGTTCTGTTGATTCTTTGTATGGTCCCTTTTTTTCTACTTGGTTGATTACAGCCCTGAATTTGATTATTTTCTGCCTTCTACTACTCCTGCATGTATTTGCTTCTTTTTGTTCTAGAGCTTTTAGGTGTGCTGTCAAGCTGCTGATGTATGCTCTCTCCTGTTTCTTTCTGCAGGCACTCAGAGCTATGAGTTTTCCTCTTAGCACAGCTTTCATTGTGTTCCAAGAGTTTGGGTGTGTTGTACCTTCATTTTCAGTGAATTCTAAGAAGTCTTTAATTTCTTCCTTTATTTCTTCCTTGACCAAGTTATCATTGAGTAAAAAAAAATTGTTCAACTTCCATGTATATGTGGGCGTTCTTTCCTAATTTTTATTGAAGAACAGCCTTAGCCCATGGTGGTCTGATAGGATGCGTTGGATTATTTCTATCTTTCTGTATGCTTTGAGGCCTGCTTTTTGACTGATTATATGATTAATGTTGGAGAAAGTGCCAGGAGGCTGTGAGAAGAAGGTTTATCTTTCTGTTTTAGGATAGAATGTTCTGTAAATATCTGTTAAGTCCATTTGGTTTATACCTTCTGCTAGTCTGTCTATATCTCTGTTTAATTTCTGATTGTGTGATCTGTCCAGTGATGAGAATGGGGTGTTGTAATCTTATACTATTATTTTTTGCGGTGCAATATGTGCTTTGATCTTTAGTAAGGTTTCTTATGTGTATGTAGGAGCCCTTGTAATTGGAGCATAGACATTTATGATTTTGAGTTCATCTTGGTGGATTTTTCCCTTGACGAATATGAAGTGTCCTTCCTTATGCTTTTTGATGACTTTTGGTTGAAAGTCGATTTTATATATTCTTCAGACCATTGCTTGGAAAATTGTTTTCCAGCCTTTTACTCTGAGGTAGTGTCTGTCTTTGTCTCTGAAGTGTGTTTCCTGTAGTGCAAAATGCTGGGTCCTCATTACATATTGTGTGTCAATCTGTGTATTTTTAGTGAGGAATGAGTCTATTGATGTTGGAGATATTAAGGAATAGTGATGGTCACATTCTGTTATTTTCATAATTGGAGGTTAGTTTATGTTTGTGTGCTTCTCTTCTCTATGTGTTGTTGTGAAAAGATTAATTTCTTGTTTTATCTATGGTTTTACTTGAATCCTTGTGTTCGGTCTTGTCAGTTAGTGTCCTTTGTAAGACTAGATATGTAGAAAGGTATTGTGTAAATTTCGTTTTGTCATGGGATATCTTGGATTCTCCGTCTTTGTTAATTGAGAGTTTTGATGGATACAGTACCCTGGGATGGTGTTTTTATTCTCTTAGTGTCTGTATGACATCTGTCTATGATCTTCTGACTTTCATAGTATCTGGAAAGAATTCTGATTTAATTATGATAGCTTTGCCTTTATATATTACTTGACCTTTTTCCTTACAGTTTTTAACATTTTTATTTGTTTTGTGCATTTGGTGTTTTGACTATTATGTGATGGGAGGATATCCTTTTCCGGTCCAATCTATTTGGAGTTCTGTAGGCTTTGTGTATGTTTATGGGCATCTCTTTCTTTAGATTAGGGAAGTTTTACTCTATAATTTTGTTGAAGATATTACTGTCCCTTGATGTTGACAGTCTTCACTTTCTTCTATACCTGTTAAGACTAGGTTTGATCTTCTCATTGTGTCCTGGATATCCTTTATGTTTTGAGCTAGGTCTTTTCTGTTTTACATTATGTTTGACAGTTGTGTGATTCTTCTGCTCCTTAGATTATGTCTTCTATGTCTTTTATCCTGTTGGTGATTCTCACTTCTATGACTCCTGGTCTCTGTCCTAGGTTTTCCATTTCCAGGGTTATCTTCCTTGTGCTTACTTTATTGTTTCTATTTCCATTTTTAACTCCTGGGTGGTTTTGTTTATTTCCTTCTCCTGTTATGCTGTTTTTCAAGTAGTTCTTTAAGGTAGTTTTGTGTTCCCTCTTTCTTGCATTATATTTGTTTACTTCAGTTTTTTCTATTGTCCTGCATTTTCTTAAGGGAGTTATTATTCTTAACATCCTCCATCGTCATGATAAATGTGAAATTAAATTTAGATCTTCCTTTTCTGGTGTGTTTAGATATCCAGTGTTTGTTTTGATGGGAGAATTGGGTTCTGTTGAGCCCAAGTAGTCTTGGTTTCTGTTGTTTGTGTTCCTGTGCTTTCTTGTGGCCATCAGGTGGTCTCTGGAATTAGCTTGTCTTGCTCTTTCTGATAGTGGCTTGACCGTCCTGTAGGCTCGTGTGTCAGGGCTGCTGTAGACCTGTTTTCCTGTTTTCTTTTACCCAGTTAAGGGAACAGAGTATTCTGCTCTCAGGCATGTAGTTGCTCCTGTCTACTTACTTTCAGCTGTCCCTGTGGGCGGGAACCAGAAGGAACTTCCCATACTTCTCCTAGGTCCCTCTGTGGGGGGAGGGGGCACAGATGGTACAAGGTGTTTTCCTCTTGAGTCAGGAATCTGGGCAGAGAGTAGTCTCCTCTGATTTCCCAGGAGTGTCTGCTTCTCTGAGGCTCTAGTTACCCCACCATCATGATTTGGGTACAGGGAGCTGTTTGACAAGATCAGTTCCGATCCAGGCACAGTCTGGAACATGGTGCTCCAGTACATTTACTCCTCCTCTATTCCAGAGTCACTATGCAATTTTGTCTTGGGCCAGAGATGTGGGCAATTGTGGGCAGAAGTGGTAGTCTGTGTGCATTGTATGCTCAGTATTGCCCACACTCCTGGGTGATCAGCTCTCTCTCCCACAGTTTCTAGGAGAAGGGAGCTTTGTGCTGGAATCAGCAAGGTTCAGGAGCCAGCTAGAAACTGGAAATGCCTGATCCCAGAGGAGTTCTGCCTTTGCATGTCCTGAGTCAACCAGTGAGCTCGCTTCAAGCAGAAAAGTTGGAATCACCTCTTCTCTCAGGCCTGAACTCACTTGTTGGGCTGACTTTCAGCTTTCCATAAGGGCTGCAACCAGAAGTGTCTTGACCCTACTGCTCCTAGGTTCCTATGCACAGGAGGTCCAGATGGAGCTAGGTGTTTTTTTTCTTGAGTCAGGAATTTGAGCAGAGTTCTCATGGGTTTCTGCCCCTCTGACAGTGTAATACTTCCCCACCCCTCATGACATTTGGGTGTAGAATACTGTTTGGACAAGTTCAGATTCAGCTGCAGTTTGGACTGCAGGGCTCCTGCAGATTGACTGCTCCTATATTCATGTGTCCAGTGGCACTATGCAGTTTCCTCTTGGGCTAGGGATCTGAGCACATGTGGGAAGAAGTAGCAGGGTCTCCTCGCTGAGGTCTCAGTATTGCACACTCTTCTGGGTGTTCAGCTCTTGTCCCACAGACTTTCCATAGGATTTCAAATGTTCACTCCCTATCTTACAGGTCCTCAGTCTTTCCAGTTCTCCTCCAAATTTTGTTGGAGAAGACGCCTCTGGTTAAGGGGAGGTACAACAGGCCCAATCAGAAAAAAAAAGGGGGGCTGGAAATCTTCTTCTCTTAAAGGTAATCTCATTGATTTCTCATATTCCACAAGTGGAATAAGTCCTGCCCCTTCTCCAGAAGAGACTTTAATACCTTTGCCAGCTGCCAAAGCAGGGCAGAGAGCTCTGTCCATTCACAAAGACAGTCAAAGATGTGCCCTATCTCCACCAACGTGCTTATGAAATCTGCTTCGGGTAAAATGAGTTTGAAACCTGATTCTGCTGACAAAGCGGATTGCAGAACTACCCTGTTAAGCCAAGAGGACATTCAAAGTCCTCCACTATTAAAAATGCGCTTAAATCATCACTTATGATCCAAGGCGTACAAAATACAGTTACAAATACCCAAGTGAACCTCATAACACACATACCAGCCCAAGAAGAGACAAAATTTTCTGCATGTACACCATTAGATCAAGGACCATTGACAGTTTCAGAAGGGGCTCTTGAGAGTTCCACACCCACGCAAGATGTGGTAGAAATTTCTGAATCCACCGATGGAACTCCTGTGCCTTCTGCACATAAAAAATATGTTCTAGCAGCCTCACCATATCCCCCAGTACTTCAAATGTCCCTATATAATAGAGAATTATTCAAATATCCTCTACCACTGAAGGGAACCTCCTGACATCCCATTAGGCCCACAAAAGCCAAGTTTATCAAAACACACTGTCAATGAGCCATGCAGACTCCATATTTATACAATGTGCAGAGAAGATAAAATATCCCCTACCTCCTCAGGGGACTCTAAGTCGTTCTGTACTGAAAGCAGAGGCTCCAAAATTTTCCACATATACATCAGAGATGCTAGAACTTCCCAAAACTGAGCAGTATTCTCTGAGTATTACTCTATCTCAAAAAGAGACTGTGGGACAAGAAACTTCTACAAAAGGAGGTCTACCCATAGCCACATCTTTAGAAATGTCTTGCGGATGTGACACATATACAAAAGATATTCTAGGACAGATTCCATCTGTAGAGAAGTTTATGGACCCAAACATATGTGAACCATGAAATGCGAACACCAGAGTCTGTAGCATCCTCAACAACTGAGGAAAGGGATTCCTTGTATTCCATTAGTGTAAAAGAATGAATACGACCTCCACAAATTCCACAGTAGGCTATAGGAACTTCCTTATCTCCTCAAAATCAGCCATCTTCCCCAACTACAGAAGATGCTACACACTCTTCCAAATATTCAGAAAAGATTGCCATTCCTTCTTTATACCCACAAGCAGACCCAGAACATCTGCCAAATACCTCAAAAGCTCTGGATTTTACCTCATCTTCTGAAGGGGCTTTGGAGCCTGTTTTGCCTCTCAAGCAGGCTAGGGAACCTGACACTTCTATAGGAAAGTCGGTTTCCACTTCTCCAGCAGAAGAAATTTCTCTTGGAACTTCCACAGTTACAAAACAATATCTAGAATATGTCTATGATGCTCAGGGAGAGGTCACATTTTCAGAGGTAGCTCTAATACATACTCTCCATTCTGATATCACAGTAAGGATTCTACACGTATACACGGTACATTAAGACCTTCCTCATCTGAGAAGGATGTCTTAGGATCTACTGCATCTGAACAGCATGTTTTAGAACTATCCCCATATACCTAAGTAGATTTATTTAACATGTCCACTCTGGGGATAAAGAGGCGACATTCTCCCTCTACCAAAGTGGACCACAGGCATCCAGTTTCTATAAAAAAAAAGGTTAAGATTTGATCCTTCTGATGTAGTCTTGAGAAATTTCCTCTAAAGAAGATAGTTTCAAACATCCCCCTTCTGCCAAAAGGGATCTTGTGCCATCTTCTGCAGCCAAAGAGACAGCAAAAGCTACATTTTCTCCTCAGGTGAGTCCTAACATTCTCCATCTGTCCAAAGGGCCATGGAATTTCCAAAAAATATGAAGGAATTGTGCAAAGATGCCATTCCTTGAAAGGACTTGCTGGACATTCCATATTGTCCCAAGATGCTCAAGTAACTCCTCCTTCTACAAAAAAGGCATGTTCACCGTCTACCCTAGGGTTTCAGAGAATTTCTTCACTCCTCTCTAGGGCTCCAGAAAGTGTTCTCCATGCTCAAAGTGGTTTGTCATTGTGCAAATTAGACTTCAAACATATAAAACGCTTTTTTTTTATATTACCGAAGGTCTGAGGGAAAGTCCACATCGAAAAAAAATCATTTAGACCTTGTGCCATTAGTCCAAGTATATCAGAAAAATTCCATGTCTTTTAAAGCACCTAAAAATCTATCTTGCTCTTGCACTCGTCCTAGAAAACAATTACCTTTAGTCATACAATCCCTAGGATCATTGAAATACAAAAAGGGGTGTCTAGAAACTTTACCATCTGCCAAAAGGTCTTTAGGATGTTCACCAACTTCTCCAAGAGCTCGGTTAACCCATAGAAGAACAAAAGAACTAAAGCCATCTGCTCAGGGTGTTTTCCAAAAACCACTTTTTTCTTCTTTACTTTTATACCAAGACAAGAGGCCAGCTTCCTCATCCCCATCTCTGATCCCTTCTTCCTATTTGTTCTCTCTCCCAAATCGCTCTTTACTCTGAATTAGATGCCAATTACTAAACCATAGACATATGGAAGGAGGTAGTTGCTGTCAAAACAAAACTTGTGATATCACAGAAGAAGCTACGGCTCTCCAGGACACAATAGAATTTTCAAGGAGGGCCTAATGATGATGGAACTGCCATAGCCGACCTGCTCAAGAGCTTCCTTGCATTGACCAGATTTGGTTGTGCACTTTCCAGTAGTGTCTCCTGTGACACAGTAGAAACATTTACATGCTACATCTCTGTACAGCTAGAGCCTTCTCTCTGCTTTATTAGTGATTACATGCTCTGAATGAAGAAAGTTAGTCAGGGGCTCGTCATGGGTAGAAAAGATCTAGGAACACAGAAGGAAAGATATTCTTCTCGAGATTAATTTTATTCTCCGGTCAAATCCTGTGACATAAAGTTCAATCCCCTAGGTTTTCCCTGTTTCGCTGGTGCCAGTATTTTCCCTACAGAACTTTAATTGAGTGAATATTGTTTTATATTTTCTGATTGTAAATTCATTTACAGGGGACATTATATATGTTCCTGCATGTGTACTCAAAATTTCATTTTTCAAATTCCATTTTTTGCAATGAATTTGGTATCAAACGTGGCTCAGCTATAGAGTGAATATAAGAGTGGAAATATTGTGTACCTACTTCTAATGATCAACTCCCAAATCCATATTTTATCCATTAATTACAAGACATCAGTAAAGCAAAGGACAACATGGAGTATAGAATGTGGTTCTGAAGTTCTATTAGATATCAGTCCTCTAATATCTACCTTATTGTGTTCCCAGGGATAGGCTTGAGGGTTTTGGATGTTTTACCATGATTCTTTCTTCAGGCCACACATCAGTTTCTGAGTGATGGGCAGTGATAGGAATGGCTTGTGGTCCAATGAAACCTCAAATTCAATAGGTTATAAAAAACAGGAGGGAGTCTATTTGCAATTGTCACTTGTGGATCCTATAGTCTTCACCTTGTTATGCAGAATCCATCCAAATATTAAACCAAAATTCCTAGTTGTAGGATCCACCAAAATTGTATATATATATATATATGTATATATATATATATGTATGTATATAAATGTATATATATATGTATATATGTATATATGTATATATATATGTATATATGTGTGTGTATGTATTCACTTATATATATATGTATGTATGTATTCATATATATATGTGTGTATGTATGTATATATATATATGTGTATATATATACATATATATATATATATATATATATATATATATATCAGGCACAAAAACTAGATAAGATTGTTGAAGATAAAATTGCATTCTGCCAATAAATGGTTTTAGATCTTTCATGAGAGACACAACTAGAGCATGTCAAATACAGAAGTGATTGCTAGTGGCAAACCAGAGAACTGAATACAGACCCCTTGTTTGTAGATGTTGAGAAAGGATTACAAGAGCTGAATGGGCTTTCAACCCCCATAAGAACAACAAGTTCAATGAACCAGGGCTTTCTCGTATTAAACCAATATTCCATGACTGTTTATGTACAGACCTGTGGCTCCAACTGCATATGTGGCATAGTATGGCGATGTTGATCATCAATGGAAGGAGAAGCCCTTGTTTCTTTCTAGTTAAAGGGAATGTCAAAGCACAGTAAAGGTTATAGATAAGGATAAGGGGACCAGCTAGGAATATTAAGGACAGGAAACTGGGAAAGGAAATAACATTTGAAATGTAAATATAGAAATATCCAATTAAAAGAGGTATATACGGGTCTGGGGATTTAGCTCAGTGGTAGAGCGCTTACCTAGGAAGCGCAAGGCCCTGGGTTCGGTCCCCAGCTCCGAAAAAAAGAACCAAAAAAAAAAGGTATAAAATTTGCTAAAAAAAAAGGAAAAAAAAACAAAAGATAATTAGCAGCTAATCAGACCTATTGAGTCAGTAATCCAAAGGGTTCCTGTCAGGGATTTATAGTCAGAATAATACTAGTGGAAAGATTGAGATGATGAAGATCAAATTTGGAGCACGTCTCTCTCCCAAATACCAGTATCAGACACTTACTGCTCTATAAGTATCCAAATAATTGAGGAGTTTACTCTGAGCTGAGGAAAGTATACTCATTTTTCACTTCTTCCTTAGGACCATTTTCTTCTGGGCAATAAGAACAAAAATCCATGAGCTCTAAGGAAAAGAACAGTGTCCTTCCAAACACCTGGCTTTTGGGAGAAAGAAATTAATGATATAAACTCTCTGACTTCCAGGAACCATTAGAAGCAGGGAAGTCCAGATTCTTCTGAGAGGCTCCCAGCTCCTGATCCCATGTGTGGAAGGATCAGATCAATTCTATCTCTTCAACTTACATATTCCACTCCTACCAAGGCTTCAGTGAGATTTCTCAGGGATGATGTATTTCTTCCTTCTTTTATACCAAGACAGAAGACCAGCTTCGTTCTCCCCATCTCTGATTTCTTCATCGTCTTTGTTCTCCCTCCCTAATGACTGTTTCCCCTGAATTTGAGGCCAATTAGTAAAACCTATAGGTACTGAAGTAATATCTGAGAGGCATTTGCAGTCAGGACAACACTTATTACATCACAGAAGAAGCTAGTGCTCTCAAGGATACAAGAGATTTTTCAGGGAGAGCCTAATGATATTGTCACTGAGAACTGCCATGGCCTGACTCTAAACAGCTTTCCTTACATTAACCAGTTTTGAGGGTGCCAATTTAGGTATGTCTCCTGTGACACAGTGGAAACTTTCGTTCTCCATCTCTCTAAAGCTAGTGACTTCTGAATGGAGAAAATGAGTCAGGGGCATGGCATGGATAGAAATTATTTAGGAACTTGGAGTGGAGGAGATTCTTCTGGATAATATTTTTATTCCCAGGTCAATTCCTGTGACATACAGTTCAATTTTCTAGGTTTTCTTAATTTTATAAAGGCCAGTACTTTACCTACACACCTTTCGTTGAATGAATACTGTATTTCACTTTCCTATTGTACATTCCTTCATAGGGGACATTATAAATATTCCTGAATATGTACTCAAAAATTCTGTTTTCAAATTCCATTCTCTGCTATGATTTTGGAAACAAAGTGGGCCCATCTATAGACTGAGAATAACAGTGTAAATATGGTGTACCTACTTCAATTATAAATTCCCAAATCCTTATGTTATTCAAAAATTACCAACATCAATAAAGCAAAGGACCACATGGAGTATACAATTCTTTTCTCTATTCACATTTGATATCTGTACTACACTATCTACTTCCTGTGTTCCCATGGCCAGACTTGAAGGTTTTAGATGTGTTGCCATGATTCTTCCTTAATGTCATATATAAGAAACAGGAGCATGGGCAGGGGGAAGAAAGACTTGAGGAACAGTGAAACCTCAACTCAATACCTTCATAAGTACAGGAGGGAGTCTCTTTGATATACTCATTTGCAAACTCTACATTCTTGACCTAGTTGTGCAGAATCCATGTAATCATTCCACCTAACCTAATAGGTGTAGGAAGCACCTAAAGTATATATATATATATATATATATATATATATATATATATATATATATTCAACCACCAAAACTGGATAACATTGATGAAGCTAAGAAATGCATTCTGCCAGGAAACAGATATAGATATTTCCTGAGATACAAAGCTAGAGCATGTCAAATACAAATGTGAATGTCAATGGCAAACCAGTAAACTGGAAATGGAGTTCCAGTTGGTAGATTCTGAGAAAGGATAATAAGAGCTGAAAAGGCTTTCAACCCTTAAGAACAATAATGCCAATGAACCAGATCTTTCTGGTACGAGACCAATATTCAAAGGTGGAAAATGGAAAGACCTAAGGCTCCAACTGCATTTGTAGTAGAGGATGGCCTTGTTGGGCACCAAAGGAAGGTTAAGCCCTTGGTCCTCCCTTGGTTTGACTTGCATTTAAAGGGAATGTGAAGGGACAGTAATGGGATGGTTTATAGAAGAAGTGGAGAGGGACCTGTTAGGGATCGTACGGGAGGAAATTCTAAAAGGAAACAGTATTTTAAATATAAATATATAAATATACATTTTAAAAAAAGAAATAAAATTTGTAAAAAATAAAAGATATAAGAAATAAAAGAAGAGAAAACTACCAGCTAATTACAGCTATTGACTCAGAAATCTAATGGGTCACTATCAGGTAATGACAGTCATAGAAATAATAGTTGAAGGACTGAGATGATGATGTTTCAAATAGAAGCTCTTCTCTATCCCAGATATCAGGGTCAGGCACAAACTGCACTATAGGAATCTAAAGCATGGAGGAGTTTACACAGAGCTAGGGTTACAAAACTTGTCCTTCCCGTGTTCTTTAAGTCCCTTTTCTTCTTGTCAAAAAAAATAAAGGCCATGCACTCTCAGGAAAACAACTGTGCCCTTTCCATCCCTTGGTTTTGGAATAAAGAAATGAATGATATAAACTCTCTGACTTCCAGGAACCATAAGAACAGGTAAGTCCAGATGATTTTGAGAGGCTCCCATGTCCTCATTCCCATATGTGGAAAGCTGAGATGAAGGCTGTCTCTTCAGGAAACCCACTAAACACCTACCCCGGACTCACTGAGCTCTCAAATGGACCAGGTAATTCTTCCTTTTTGATACCAAAACAGAAGGGAAGCTTTCTTTGCACATCTCTGATTTCTTCATCCTCTTTGTTCTCCCTTCAAAAATGTCTGTTTATTCTGAATTAAAGGCCAATTAGTAAGCTCTAGGGGTACTGAAGAAATATCTGAGAGGCAGATGCTATCAGGACAACACTTGTGACCTCACAAAAGGAGCTAGGGCTCTCTAGGTTACAAGAGATTTTTCAGAGAGGGCCTAATGATAATGTCTCTTAGAACGCCCATGGCCTACATGCTGAACAGCTTTCCTTACATTGACCAGTTTCAAGAGTGCCTTTTCCAGGAGAGTCTCTTGTGTCACAGTGGAAACATTTACGTACTCCATCTCTCTATAAAGTTAGATACTTCTCTTTTCTTCATTAGTGGTTACATGCTCTGAATGGTGAAAGTTAGTCAGGGGCATGTCACGGGTAGAAAAGATTTAGGAAGATGGAGTGGAGGTGATTCTTCTAGATAATATTTATACTCCCAGGATTATTCCTGTGACATACAGTTCAATTTTCTAGGTTTTCTCTGTTTCGCAACGGGCAGTATTTTCCCTATAGACCTTTAATTTATTGAATATTGTATTACAAATGTGATCATATTCTAGTTTTCTTCTCTTGCTTAGTGATGAAAAAAGTGATACCCAGTACTGTATTAGAACAAACATTATATAGTACACCTAAAGAAAACAAATTGCTCCCAAGGTCAACGTAACTTCATAAGTAAGCAATTTGAATTCACAGAGAAATGGTAAAGTATTGTATTATTTATCCTTAAAAGGATACTTGTAAGAATCTTTTAGAAACAGAAATCTAAACATCTGTATAAAAATGTTATATCTGCTTTAAATGATCAGAATGCACATCTGTGATTGGCAAACCTTATTAAATCCTATCAGGAAGCTGAGGGTAAAACTGGTTCAGAAAGCAGTCATCAACAGTCCAGCATTTGTGACAGTCACACCATTAGCCTGTGCCGCCATAGTTCTTGATCCCTGACCTTAAAAGATCCCAGCCTTTCCGAACTACAAATTGTTCCATTCATTGTTTTTTATATCAGAGTCAGTAGGGAAAAGATCTTAGCCAGCTTCACAAACAATTTTATTTTTCCAAAAGCTTTTAATGGGTTGTGGTCCTCGCTAATCATTCTACATTTCCTCGGGCAATGATAGAAGCAATGATCTACCCCAGAGGCAATTGCTAAAAGACCTGTATCACTCTTATTGCAAATGCCAATGGCACTGCCCTCTGAGTGGTAGAAAGCTCCATGAGGATTTTCATGCACTTCTTAGATTAAGAGAGGATGAGTGCAATAACTGAGCACCACTCTGCCTGAAATCCTCGTGGGGTTCATGACTCACCAAGGTCCAACGAGACTGTGCTGAAGAGTGGGCCATACCCCAGGATTTCTAAAGCTCTGTGCCATTCCTCCTTCACAGGCCTTGGCAATACACCATTTCAGAACCAAATTTGAACTATGCTTTTACCCTAGATATAATTTCAAATACTATACTAATTAGGGAGAGTGTGCAGCCTTACATTGTCCTTGACTTTAATGGAATTGCTTTACATTTCTTTCCATTTAGGTTGATGCTGGGTACCGGCCTGCTGTCCATTGCCTCTATTATGTTTCTGCATAGGACTCGTATCCCTGATTGCTCTCACCCTTTTAACATGAAGGTGGGTTGGAATATTTTTGCAAGCTTTTTAAATATCTAATGAGATTATCATGTGATTTTTCTCTTTCAGTTTCATTATATAGTGAATTATATTGATGGATTTTCAGAAATTGAAACATCTCTGCCTCCCCCTAGAAATTAATAATTACACAGCATAACCTACAGAAAGGATCTCACATTCACGTGCATACTCCAATAGCTCCCCAAAAACACAAAAAAAATACAAACAAAAAAAAATCATGCACCCTACTGAACAGATGTAATACTCACATACATACTCAAACATCCTAATCGAAAACACAAAAACCAAAAAACATGCAAGCAAAAAAAAAAAAAAAAAAAAAAAAAAACCCTGCTCCCGCAACATCTCATTAATACCTTTAAGCATTAATGTCCTCTACTCAACAGTAAAAGGACACAGGCTAACACAATGGATGTAAAATCAGGATCTATCCTTCTGTTGCACTCAAGAAACACAATCCAGCAACCAAGATAGACACAACCTCAGACCAAGGGGTTGGAAAAGATTTCCAACCTAATGGACACAAGAAACAAGATGGTGTAGCCATTCTAACATCCAGCAAATCAGACTTTCTACCAAAAGTAATCAAAAGAGACGGGGAAGGATACTTCATATGCATCAGAGGAAAAATCCACCAAAATGACATCTCAATTCTGGATGTATATAGGCCAAAGACAAAAAGCAGAAATATTGGTGAGAGAAATATTGCTAAAGCGTAAATATCACATCGAACCTCACACATTAATAGTGGGTGACATCAATGTCCCATCTCACCAAAGGCAGGCCATTGAGACAGAAATTAAAAAAATAAATAAATAAATGATTTAACAAACACGGGGTTCAATAAAATTGACCTCACTGATATCTACAGAATAGTTCACACAAACACAAAAGTACACACTCTCTTTTCAGTACCTCATGGAACCTTATCCTAAAATGAACATGTTCTCCCACTCTAAAGAAGCCACAATGGATACAGAAATACTGCACTAACCATTGGATCTTCTCAGATCACCATGGATTAAAACTGGACTTCAACAATAAGAAAAAGTGTATAAACTCATTGAAATTCAATATCTGGCAACTTCAGATCCACCAGTTCACGGAAGAGATGAAAAACAAAAAGTGCTCCTAGAATTTAATGAAAATGAAGGCACAACTTCTCCAAACTTACCTGCATATGCAGCACAGGGTGCTTTTATAAAGAAACCGGAGAGACCCCACACTAGCAACTTCCCAGCACACCCTAGATCTCTAAAATAAAAAGAAGCAAATACATATTAAAGGAGGAGACAGCAAGAAATGATCAGACTCAGGGTGAGAGTGATCCATCAGAAACAAAGAGAATACAAAGATCAAAAAAACAAAAACAAAAAAAAACAAAAAAAACAAAAAAACAAGAGCTGGTTCCTTGGGAACATCAATCCGACAGACAAATCCTCAGACAGATAATGTAATAGGAGGAGAGAGCATCCAAATAACAAATTCAGAAATGAACAGGGAGCCGTATCAATGTACAATGATGAAAGTCACATAATCATTAGTTCTCACTTTAAAGTGGATGATTGTGTAGACTGATTGCACTGACCACAGGTAAATTTAGGTAAGATAAACTCTGTAAATAGCTCTACAACACCTAATGAGACACAAACAGTAATTAAGTTTCCCTACTGAAAGAGCTCAAGGGCCAGATTGTTTGAGTGCAGACTCCTACCAGGTTTTCAAAGAATTCTCAACCTACACCAAAAAAAACAGAAACAGGAGGAAAACGCCAAAATGATTCCATGACACCAGTGTCGCCCTGACACATAAATCACAAACGACACAACAAAGAAAGAATTTCAGGAGAATTTCCCTTACCAACATTGGTGGAAAAAATACTAGGTAAAATGCTCAAAAATAAAATCCAAGGGCATATCAAAACCTCCATTCAGTGCCATCATGTAGGCTACCTCCTGAGGCTGCAGGAGTGGATCAATCTATGAAAACCCATCAAAGTGATCCACTATATAAGCAAACTGAACTGAAAAATAAAAATATTCTGCCCTCAGCATTTCACATTAACGTGCGAGCTCCACCTGGAGTTAACTTTGTGGATGTTGCATACCATGCAGTATATATATATACACATATATATTTATATTACATATAAATACATATATATATACACATATTTATATACATATATAAAATATCATTATAATAAATTAATATATTAAAGTGATATGTACAATCATTATAATAATATAATTAATAATATACTATATTAACATATTAAAGAATATTATTATTAAAATAAATAATATAGTCATATTTTATTAATACATTATATTATTATATATTTATATCATAATAAAATATAATTGATACTAATATATTATGTTAGTATATTAAATTATTATATAGTAATAAACTATACCTCTCTTACCCTCTTCTGACTCTCTACGTAACCACACCCTCAGTACTCCAGTATCAACTTTCCCCTCTGGCTCACTGTCATAGGCTTTAACATTTAAAGAACAGTTAAAAGGGACAGAAGGTTCATATGCGATCTCCTTATTCCATGAAAGAGGACTAGTCAGGGGCAACATCCTTTGAGGAAGCAGATAAATATCAGGATACAAATAACATTTGCTGGGGGAAGATCAAATTCAAATAATGACTTTGCATATCTATCCAGTGTATTCTGAGAAAATGGGGAATATTTTTCCTAAAGACACAGCTATACTACTCCTGGCCTTATATCTGAAAAAACCTCTGCCATACCGCAAGGACATGTGCTCCATAACGTTCTAACTGCTTTCTTCATAATGAGCAGAAAATAGAAATAACCCAGAAGCCCTTCAACCAAAGAATGGCTACAGAAAATGTGGTTCATTTACACTATGGAATACTACACAGTTATGAAAAGTAAGGACATTGTGAAGATGCGGTGGAGTAGATGGAATGAGAAAGTATTGTTCTGAATGAGGTAACTGAGTCCCAAAATAACATGTACATACTCACTTAAAAGAGGGTATTAGCCATAAAGTACAGAATTCAAACACTAAGATCTAAGGAACCAAAGAGGCTAAACAAGAAGAAAGACCCAAGAAAAATTATTGAATTTCACTCAGAAGGAGGAATAAAATAATGAGAGGAGGCAGATGGAAGGAAAGGAATGGGTGGCTGAGGGGATGGGACGGGAAATGGGGTTTGAGAATCATTTCTTGAGAGAGACGAGCAAGAGGGACAGAGGGCCAAGAGAATAAAGAGAAATCAGTGACTGTCCAGGGTGGGTGCTATCTCTAAGATTTGCCTGCAATCTGGGATTGGTGAGGCTACCCTAGCGTGTATGAGGGTGACTTTAGTTGAGACTCGGAGCAGTGGGGATACAAATACTGAAATGGTCACTTTCCATAGCCACAGAGGACCAAAAGTGGAAGGATAAGGACACAAAGCCACCCCCAAAATTTTGACACAGAAATTGCCCTCTCTATAAAAGACACAGGTACAGAGATGGAAGAGAAATGAGGGAATGGACAAAGGATAAGTAGCCGGATGTGAGACTTATCCTACGGGCAATCCTCAAACACTGACATGTTTGCAGACGGGAGGATAGCATTATTGTTCTCTGCAAGGCTCCACCGAGCAGCCCACTGACACAGAAGCAGAGGTGCACGGCCAAAGATCGGATAGAGCTCAAAGAGTCTAACCAAAGAGCTGAGGAAAGGACTGAAAGAGGCAGAGGAGCACAGTGGTCTTCACGAGGGTTCACTAAACCCGTCGCCTGTCTTTGGATCCTGTTCTCCTACTCGAGCTTCGTTTTCAGGACCTGGTGGGAGATGATGAATCTAACCCTGCAAAGACTTGATGTGCCAGGGGAGAGGGTGCACCCATTAGGGCACTCCACTCGCTCAGAGAAGATGGGGAGAGGATAGAAAGAGGGACTGTAAATGGTGGGAGCCTGGAGGAGTGTGGTGACAGTGCAGCATTCAGAATGTTACCTGGTGAATATATACAACCATTCTTGCAAGGGGCACAGGCATGACATCACGGGGATGGTGGCGTGACATCATGGGTGTGGCTCATGACATCGTGTAGGTGGGGCATGACATCATGGGAGTGGGGCATATCCTCATGGGGATGGGGTCATGCTATCATGAAGTTTCATGGAAAATAGTTGAAACTAGAAAAAAAAAAAAAACAGCCCGAGAGCGAGCTGAGACCTAGAGACACAAACATGGCGCGTGTTTACCTATGGATGGTATCAGGTGTGAGGCAAATCATATTCTATCTACAATCCACAAATGGAGAGAGGACAAAGGAAAGGAGAAGGCCGGTGAGAGGGAAAGCATCAACCTCTCTGAAAGGAAAACTGTAACAGATTCTGTGATTGAAGTGCGGACGACTGAGACAGGAGCTGAAGGTTGGTGGGGAAGAAGGAGGGATAGCGCTGTGCAGAGAGAACCGGCCAGAACTGGGGGACATATAGGTTAATGCAGAAACTCAATGGATGCACTTGTTACTTCATGGCGTCTAGAGAACAACCTCCCGAGTATTTAATCTGATAGAGAACGCAGAGTCCGAACCTTCAATCTTTTGAAATCAAGCAAGTGGAACCTCAGGTTTTGGGATGGGGCACATTCAGTGGAGTCGGTTTCTGAGGAGGTCAAATGGAGATCCCTGAATAACAGACCGATGCTGGGACAGAGATTATAAAAAGATTATAAAAGCTCAAGCAAATGAGCCCTTCTGGTACCTTAAGCCTCCATCGATGTAAATCCACCCGAAAACCCCTTCCCGCTCTTCAAGGTTTGTGTAGCCCTTGTTCAACCTGAGTAAAATATATGCACACAGCGCGTCCCTGAATACCTTCTAACAGAGCTGTGACACTGAATACCTTGGAGCAACCCCCAACTCACTTGCAGGCAGACCAAGATTCTGTTGACCGACTAGTTCCAGAGGCCACTTCATCCTTTTGCACCTGGACACTCTAAGAAGCATACATCAGAGATGTCTGTGTGTGTGTGTGTGTGTGTGTGTGTGTGTGTGTGTCTATTTGTCTGTGTGTGTGTCTGTGTATCTGTGTGTCTGTCTGTGTATCTATGTGTCTGTGTGTCTGTGTGTGTATTTTTATGTGTGTGAGTGTTTGTGTGTGTTTGCATCTGTGTGTGTCTATCTCTGTGTATGTGTGTGTATGTGTGTTTATGTGTGTGTATGTGTGTTCCAGTGTTGTGTCTCTCTGTGTGTATTTTTATGCGTGTGAGTGTTTGTATGTGTGTATGTCTCTCTGTGTGTATGTGTGTGTATGTGTGTTTATGTGTGTGTATGTGTGTGTATCTGTGTGTGTGTATCTGTCTGTTTGTCCGTCTGTGTCTCTCTTGGTGTGTCTGTGTGTATGTGTGTGTGTCTGTGTGTGTGTGGATATGTGTGTTTATGTGTGTGTGTGTGTGTGTGTGTGTGTGTATGTGTGTGTGTGTGTGTTAGTCATGCACAAGCTAACCATCCTCACACAGACTGTCTGGTTTGCTTTTCTTTTTGGAAAGTTGGCAAATCTTTCTCCTGTCCTAAGAAAAGACCACCCTGGATCTCAAATCTCTCTGTGAAGTCATGAAAGGTTGAGTGATTTTCATGTATGAGGAGTCTGTCCTAGTGAAAATAGCTTTCATGGGTAAAATAACCCTTGAAAAACATGTCTCAATATTTACTTTACTTAGTCTGTGATCCCTTGAGGGGATTATTCTATTATTATTATTATTATTATTATTATTATTAAAATAATCATCATTATATTATTATTATTATTATTATTATTATTACTATTCCAGGATTATTACATTATTTTATTGTCTGTGATGTTACCAGTGTGCTAATGTTCACTGATGGCAGGAAGATTATTTTCCATGTGTGTCCCATTCGACGGCCATGTTTTAGTTCTTGAAACTGAAAGTTTCATTTACATGTTCCCAAGAGGAAATACATGCAAGTACAGAAAGTTCCTTGGTCTTCTACATGAGAGTGACACCCTCACATAGTCTTCTGATCTATTTGAGGAACAGAATTTAGATAGGCAATGAGAAGGTTGGTGACCAAAGACCCAAGTTATGGAGAAATAAGACAGTTTTCACAATATTACAGGTTTTGGGGGTTGGTAGACATTACATAACCATCTTTTCATTTATAGCAGGAAGAGTCAAAATTATTAAAATATTGTAGGCAGAAAATTTTAACAACATATTAATGCTGGCTAATTTAAATTCCTGTATTTTTTTTCTGGAACATTATATATTCTCTTTCAGGTTCTTCTTGAAATTATTTGAAGATGTGAAAACCGGTATGTGTTTATCTGTACACATTCATATAGCATGGCCGTCACTCTAGTGAAGGACAGACTGCACGACTGTCAAGAGAAAGACTGACTTTCTTGCCAAAGGAATAAACCTTCATGTTGACGGAGGCAGTTTCGATCTTAGGTGCAGATGTTTAAAATCCCCTGAATGCTTCCTACAGCTACCGTTTCCAATATGTGGTTATAACCTCGGATGTGGTTTGTTCTTTGAATTTTTTTTTTAAAACTACAAGAAAGTTTCGATTGCATATACTATTTGGAGATGTTGTCTTTTATCTTTTCTATCGATGTACTCTGGGTTGTAGACCGTTAGGCATTTTCTGATCCATCTCTCACAGCAGGGGCTGCCGATGAGTTGAGTCTTCATCAGGAATAAAGGAAAGAAGACAGGTAAGGTAATAGAGAACTCCCTGATGTATTTATCCCCTGTGAATCTGAGATGGCTGTTGTCATCAACCCGTATATATAAACTTTAACTTTACAACAAAGTACACTCACATGAGTTTAAACCTTTGTACTTTTCATTGTGTAAATATTTGCAATAAAGAGAGTTTTCAAAGTAATAAAGTTGTGTGATGTGTGTAACACTTTTAATAGATTCTCTTGTATAACTTAAAAGAATATATAAATGGTTTTCCTTCATGTTGAATATAATGTAGACAGTGTCTCTTCTAACAATATATGTTGTAATTTTGGCCTCTATAAAATTAAATATGTTCATGTCTTGCCTAAACTTCCACCACAAGTACTTATGGAATACTTCCTATACTTGCTTAGTGTTTTTTTCCTAAATATTGACTTTAAAATGCATTCAGCAGAATAGATATTGAGGCGGATGGAGGGAGGGAGGAAACTGAATAGAAGGGGAGGTAGAGAAGGGAGTATGTTGGAGGAATTAAGTATAGTGAGTTTGGAAGAATTAGGTATAGTGATTGCAGGGAAAAGGGAATGGTAATCACAAGTGTGGGGTGCACATCTCTAGAAATTGCCAGAGAATGGTAAAAGGCGAATCCCCAGGGTGTCTATTGGGGTGAGTCTAGCAATAGAGATACAGAACCTTAATTTGCCATTTCTGTAGCCAGGCATGACTCCCAATGATGTGACACGGAAGAAAACACACCCACAAAACGTTCAAACCAAAATGAACACAGCCTACAAGATCTTCTGAGACAAATATAGATACAACAGACATGGAAGGAACGTCCAACCAATGGTTAGCATAGATTGAGAACTACCTCGTGGTCAAGCACCGATCCTTGACACTATTAAAGATACTCTATCGTGATTGTAGACAGATTCCTAGCATAACTGTCCTTTGAGTGACTCCACCCAACAGCTGAGAGAAACAAGTGTAAAGATTCATGACCAAACACTAGCTGGAGCTTGGGAAATCTTAAAAAAAAAAACAAAGAAAAACAGGTGAAGAATTGAGGCCCAGATGATATGAGGGACTCCATAGGAAGAACAATAGAGTCAACTCACAGTGATTCTTGTGATCTGCCAAAGACTGAACTACCAATCAGAGAGTGAAAGTGGACAGAACCTGAGCCCCCAGGACATAGGTAGCAAATGTGTAGCTTTGTCTTTTTACAGGTGCCATCGAAAATGAGTGTTGCCATCCCATGAAGACGGAGCACCGATTTTTGGATGTAAAGTGAGTAAGTAAATAAATGAATTTTAAAGAAACAGATATCCCATCAACAGACAATATGTTTTGGGAAATTCCAATTCTAGTTGTTAGGTATCCGCATGAAGACAAAGACTGTGGAGTGCCTATGTCCTTAGAGGCCATAATCCTTTTCATTCTATTCTTCCATCAGAATCCCCAAGCTCCAACTGTGGTTTGACTAATGGGTTTTTGCATCTGACTGAGTGAGCAGATTTGTGGAGTCTCTGAGACTAGACTCCTGTCTGCAAGCATAGCAGAGTGTCATTAATAGTGTCAAGGATCGGTGCTGATCCATGGGGGACTTCTCAATCTGTACTAACCATTGGATGACCATTCCTCACTCTCTGCTCTATGCACGGACCCTGCATTTCCTGTGGTCAGAATACATTTTGGGTCAAAAGTTAGTGTCTCTATCAATCCATTTTGGTTGCTCTCTGGCTACAGGAGGAGGGCTCTTCAGGTGGATATCACTGAGGCTGTGAGTCTCAAGTAAGGAAAAACCCATTGATTCATGGGCAACATTCTTACCCCAGGTCTAGGCCTCTTTCTGTATATGACCTCAACCTCCCCACCCCTATCCATCTAGACTGATGTGTCTGGACTCAGTGGCAGAGGATGTGACTAGCATCACAGAGACTGGACATGCATCATGAAAGAATAACCCTGTGGGGTCTGAAACTCCTTAGAGGAGAAAGGGCTGGGAGATAGATTGTGAGACGTGTGAACTAGAGGGGGCCAGAGTGCAGTATGTAAAGTGCATAAATAAACAAATAACTATATAAATAACTAGGTCTACTTGAAGGAAGGATGCAGTTGTGTGTGTGTGTGTGTGTGAATGTGTTGTCTGTGTGAGAATATATATATATATATATATATATATATATATATATATATATGAAGGTAAGAAGCAATTCTGTTAATTTAATATTAAATTATCACATTTGAGACAACAGTGGTCTATGCAGAAGACAGGCAGCTTAGGCACTATATTTACAAAAAAAAATGGCGTTTGCTGAATATGAAGAAATGATTCGGTGATTAATAGCACTATCTGTACTTGCAGAGGACCCAGGGCCAATCCCCAGCTCCCATGTTACAGCTTACAGGTGGCTGTAATTTCAGCATCACGGAATCTCACATGCTCTTCAACCTCCTGGGCAGAAGGCATGCATATGTCTCACATGTAGACAAGCAGGTAATACACTTACATAAGTACAACAAAAAGTACTAAGCTGTTCCTTGTTGAAATCATTTGATTTACGTGAATATTCAAAGTGATAATCACAGTCAAATAAAAATTGTATTGATCCATAATAATCAAAGCCAGAAAAAGTTAGCAATCACCTGAGTCACTTTAAATCTATTTACTTAAAAAATTGTAATAAAAATTTGCAGTAATAAAATTTAAATTTTATTAATATACATATAATATACCTTAGTATACTCATACATAGCTGAAAAATTATACTTTCCACATATTTGTTTAACTTTTATAAAGGTTGCAGTTTGTGGTTAGTTTTTGTTGGATATTGTAGGTGTTTATTTTCAAGTATTAGCTCATAGAGTCTCTAAACTCATGCAGAATATATTACAGGAACTGAGGTCCTCTTCTGTTGAATCCAGGAATGCTGCTATCTGTTTTTCTTGTTGTCTGATCATTTTTCTCTATGTATATATGAACAAGGATATTCATGTTCTGGAATTCTTCCAGTTTTGTCAAGCTGATACCTGATAGCTGATAGCTGATAACTGGAGAATATATAATTTTTGAAGATCATTTTAGGAACTATTTCTGATATCTGCACTATCAATGTTGTAGACTTTCTAATACATGTTCAAATGAATGGCTATTCAGGGAGTAAACATGCCTTAGTTACTGTTGTTTTGTCTTTTTAAAAGAAGAAATGTGAAAGGGATGGGGGTTGAGGTAAGGGACTCTGAGGGGGAAAATAGGAAGGAGGGCAGCATTTGAGACATAAAGAAATTAATAAAATGAATAAATACAAAAAATAAGCAGAAGTCAAAATATACAGAAAAAAATCAGATTTAATTGATAGGAAACAATACTCTTTTGTATCGTACCCCACTCCTGAATTTTATATTACATAATCCATCTAATAACTAATTCTCAAAAATTAGATAATTGAAAAAAAACATATTACAAGTACCACAGTAGGTTGACCAAATCATAAAAGCAATGTTTGTACTACTGTACACTTTCTATATTCTATGCCCATATCCAATCAAGAAATCCATTGACATTCAATTATTACATACTGTACGTTATTCTATTCTGTGATAATTCATTACTATTTTTATCTTCTATGACCAGACCTTTGAAGAGAAATAATTACTTTGGTAGAATGTCTCTGATTTTGGATTTGCCTAGCGTTTTTTCTTTTTTAGGTTGAGATTGTATGTACTTGATGCAGATACCAAAAATTGTTTCCTGCTTTTTTTGTCTCAGTTCAGCACTAGGTGGACACCTGGCATCTTAATATCGCCCCATTAGGGAGCAATGAAATTATTTTAAATTATTTTTCTTTGATAGTTAAAAAATATTTAAATGTACTTTTCTATTGGATTTCCTTTTAAAGTAATAGAAGTTTTAGAAGAATTACTTAAATACTATGAAAAGACTGTGTGTCTCTTCAAAATTTTAGGCTTTGTTTTCAGTTTCTCGGTCATTTTTTTTCCAAAACTTTGGCCTTAATGGTCCTTCCTACCTCTAAATAGACTCAAAACAAGACTTCTGAGGAAAATATAATCATTGTCTTAATGTTTGGGTGACTCATGACTCAAACAATACTCTAGTTTTAGTATCACTGTAATTTATATTTTAAAATCTTCCATATTGTCTGCACACCAAAATGGAATTCTATTTTTCTTTCATTATACACATAAAGACCCAAGATTCTAATTTTATTTTATTGGGGAATAACAACCAGTATCTAATTTTCTAACACTAGCTGACCTTTTATATTAGTCTTCTGTCACTTGTAAACTCACTTATTTTCCTTTATAATGTGTGCATGCATGCAGATGTGTTTGTGTGTGTGTGTGTGTGTGTGTGTGTGTTTGTGTTTGTGTTTATCTGAAACTATGATGTTGATTTTGAGAATCACGTGGCTGAAATTCTTTTCCAACACCCTGTTAGAAATCATAAAAGGGAAGAATGATTACTCCTGTTCCAAAATCATAGGCGCTGGGTGCCCAAATCTGACATGTGGACTGACCAAATGGTACACAAAGCAGAGTCTAACAATTCACTCCCCTGAAAACTACTTAGGAGTTCCAGTCCAGTGAAATGAATTTACATGTACTGAGGAATATGGAATTGTAGCAAAATGAGCTGAGATCACTTGGAAGTATTTCTTGGAAGATCTCCAAATAGCTAAGAAAGGATACAGAGAACTTTCAAGGACCCTGAGACATTAGCATGTGGTTTAAACTCTGCCCAGATCAAAATATTTAAGTACTGGACTAATCTACTAAACTTATTTAATAGTAATCGTACTTTACCACTGTTTGCAATTAAGAATGGTGGTGAATGTAGAGAACACTCTAAAACAAAGTTATGTTTCTAAAAGTTTGTTTCAAGACAGCCAGAAAGAGCACAGTGGTTTTGTTTTCTTTCTTTCACAGACTATGCACCTTTTTGAAAAAGCACTTTGTGATCCTCAATTACCTATTTGTTATCACAACTTTCTTCAGACCCAGAGTTTTTCTCAATGCAGCCTTGACTTCTTGTTTATTTAGGCTTCAGATGATGGTGTTCAGCATGAATGTCACTGCTGTATAGACCAAGAGATTATCAACTCCTGATGGGTGATTAGATTTGGGCCTCAAGTAGTTTTGTCCCAAACCTACAGGGCATCCCATTCTCCATGAAATAATTGCCAAATGGACACACAGACCACGACTCATTTGGGTTGCATAGTGAAGCTGGGCCATACGCTGGGCAAAGGCATGGGTGCCAATATGCATCACCCAGTTATACCAAAAAGTGTGAAGAAAAACATCTGTGTGGTACATCCCTCCTGAGAGAGTCGTAAGTACAAGGCTCTCCACACCTTAGGTGTGACAAAGCCCATGTAACCAATTTCCAGGATACATAAGTTCACCAGAAAGAAGTACATGGAGGTGTGTAGAGATGGACTGGTGAAGATAGCTAAGGCAATGAGAGAAGAATGTGGGTGAACAGAAGGAAGCATTCTCCAGGGACCTCAGAGAACTTGGCATTTGCAAAGCATTTGACAGTCAAGCCCTTCTCCTGCCACAAAGAGCAATTGACATAATTGACACTCATCTCCAGAAACACAGAACAGTAAGCAATTTTTAGGATTATTGTAGATGAGAGATATTAATTTTTTAGTATTTTAAAGCCTCAGTTACTTCAGAGTCAAAGTCAGTCTGCAGTTACAAAAATCAAAGCTTAGAAAAGATTTTTTTCTCACATAATTTCATATCTTATACTTTCTCTCTTAACACCAGGGAATTTTTCAAAGTGTGCTAAGCATTGAGCCAAGTGTCCAAATATTTACAAAAGAATTTGGAAACATGTAGTCCTGGACTAATGATGCTCAGGCGGAAGATTTACCTTCGGTTTAAGTTCAGTTTCACAGGCTGTATAAGCAATCATTCAAACGAAGGAAAAGAAAACCTTGAGTGTATCTCGATTTTTACACATTCTTATCATTAACTGGTTATCAATGTTATACAGAAAAACTGATCCACCCACTCATCTCTATGCTTTCCTGATGCCACAGGTATAGTCTCTCCAACCACCCTGTGTGTGTGTGTGTGTGTGTGTGTGTGTGTGTGTGTGTGTGTTTGTGTGTGTGTGTGTGTGTGTTGGGCCCAGATTTTTCTCTGTTTGCCATTATGAATATTCAAACCTACACAATAAAGTTATCATTTCCTCAAGACTCATCATTTTTGAAGATGAATTAAAATCAAATAATCATTGGATAAATAAATAATTACTGGTTTACGTACATAAATTTAAAGGCAGAGAACATCTAGATGTCTGCACAATAATGATGTGGACAGAAACAAATCTTAAGAAGTGTAAAATGAGCCATGAAAGAGAAGAAGGATCAACCAAACAACACCATAATTCTTCATGATGCATCGTTCAATATGGCAGCTGTTATCTGTAACTTAATAGTTCCAGTCTCTTTTTTTTTTTTTTGGTTCTTTTTTTTTGGAGCTGGGAACCGAACCCAGGGCCTTGTGCTTCCTAGGCAAGCGCTCTACCACTGAGCTAAATCCCCAACCCCTCCAGTCTCTTTATAGAACATGTTTTCTTAGAGAGAGTATGATTGCGTAGGCTTTAAATTACTGTTTTCTTAATATTGTTCATGATATTCTATCAATCAGACTATTGATTTATATTTAAAAAAAGAGAAAAAAGAGGTGGTGTCTTGATATGTATTCCAGGCTAACCTGAAATTCCTAGTTCCTCTCCCTCGGTCTCTTAAATGTGGGTATTGTAAGAGCAAGACATGGTGCCTTGCTTGATAGAAATTTCTTCCTATTCTTTCATCTCAACATCTTAAAATTCTACCAAATTGCCTGTATTTCTGTACACATAGTATCTATGCAGTTCATTCCTCTTTGCTCACTTTTGCATCAGGCAGCTGCTGTATTCTTGCTTGGTTACTTACATGGAAAACTGTTCAGTTCCAGCACAGCCTTGTCTGTTTTCAGATAACATCCTTCTCTTCTGTCTACAGTTAAACTCTGTATTTCACACTGTAACTGATAAAGTAGTTGTTAGCACTGTGGTGGTGACTACATTTCACCTTGTTCAAATTGTAGCCTTATATGGATATTGAATATGGTCTGCAAAGTTCTTATCATTATTTTTACCATACTTACCAATCCGTGAGCTCTCATGTAATGAGAATTTCCAGTGTTTAGCTTATTTTGGCTCCTTAGAGATTCTGTCGGTCCCATCCCATTATATCTTCTGAAGTTCAATCTCATGTCTCTCAAGCATTGAAGATGTGTCAAACTCATTTTTCTCCCAGTTGATATCTTTTCTCTTCAAATGACATAACCTTACCTGTTTTTTTGGGGTGTGTATGTCTTTGCTGAAGTTTGGCTTTTCTTGCCAAAAAATACTTTCTCCTTACAAGGGTAGAATAGGAGATACCACCTGCCTATTAGCTTCTCTCTCTATTCACTTGATATAATGGGATTTCAGAGATTTGTGAGTAGATCAGTCACATGGTTGATCCACAAATCAAACGTGAGTTTCAGTATATCCAAATTATATATACACATGTTACCTATGTTTACAAATACCATATAAGACACACACACACACACACACACATACACATGCACATGCACTCACATGTATGCCACATACACATGTGTGCCTATATATTCATGCAAAACACAGACACAGAGAAACAAAATAGAGAAAGAGCACATGGAGATTGAACATGAATTAAAATGTTAGTATAAACAAAAATGCAGGGTAACAGTATTTGTTTACATCCCATTTCACCATTAGATCACTTAAAGAAGCGACTAAGAAAAAATATATTCCCCATTGGATTGCTTCTATGTGAAATAAGTTAATTTCCCAAATCACTTAAGTTGATCTGGAGTTGAATGCTTGTCAGCTACATGAGTCAAGAGCATGTGTGCATGTCTACCAACACACATTTCAGATTTAACTTTGTGTACACTCTGTTTTGGGGAACTTCTCATCATCATACATAATTTTCGTTTCTATTCAATAATTCATCACTAGATTAATTTTCTATTGGGGATAATGAAAAAGATAGCTCCCCAAACATCAACAACAAAAGAGCAAAACAATACGTACTTTCTCATGGGGGCAGGAGACATAATCACGTATACTAGCTTATTAGATCTATTACATTAGATCTGCACCCATTCATGCAAAGTTATAAAAATCTAAGTGTAGAGAACATGAGACAGACTTAAAGCTCTGACAATTATTAAGCAGTAGGTTTGTTGTACATAGTTGACCTCTCAGTGGACTTTGCTCTTGTAGAAAAATTACTGGAATGCAGAGGATTCTATTGTGATGGATTTCACACATATTTTGATGTATTGTAAATATGTCTCAATTTTCAATTAAAACAAACAAATTAACAAAAACAAATAAACAACCTTCCCACAGCTAACACAGAAAATGAATACTTTTATAATTTGAAATATTTTTAAAGAAACTTCCTTTTCTTTTTTTCTGTGTGTATAATAGGGCAACATATTTATTGTTCAGAGGCATAAAGTACAGACTACTGAGAAGCTAAGATGAAATAGTTATAAACCTGTCACATTATCAAAATATTCCATTTGCATAGCAGCATGGAAAGGTCGGTATACATTGTGACCCATTTTTTTCAATTATTTTTATTTATTTAATACTTAATAATAATTCTTTGGTTTCCGGGCAAACATCCCCCTCACCCCTCCCCTTCCTTATGGGTGTTCCCCACCAACCCTCCCCCCATTGCCACACTCCCCCAAACAGTCTAGTTCACAGGGGGTTCAGTCTTAGCAGTACCCAGGGCTTCCCCTTCCACTGGTGCTCTTACTAGGATATTCATTGCTACCTATGAGGTCAGAGTCCAGGGTCAGTCCATGTATAGTCTTTAGGTAGTGGCTTAGTCCCTGGAAGCTCTGGTTGCTTGGCATTGTTGTACATATGGGGTCTCGAGCCCCTTCAAGCTCTTCCAGTTCTTTCTCTGATTCCTTCAACGGGGGTCCCGTTCTCAGTTCAGTGGTTTGCTGCTGGCATTCGCCTCTGTATTTGCTGTATTCTGGCTGTGTCTCTCAGGAGCGATGTACATCAGGCTCCTGTCGGTCTGCACTTCTTTGCTTCATCCATCTTGTCTAATTGGGTGTCTGTATATGTATGGGACACATGTGGGGCAGGCTCTGAATGGGTGTTCCTTCAGTCTCTGTTTTAATCTTTGCCTCTCCCTTCCCTGCCAAGGGTATTCTTTTTCCTCATTTAAAGAAGGAGTGAAGCATTCACATTTTGATCATCTGTCTTGAGTTTCATTTGTTCTAGGGATCTAGGGTAATTCAAGCATTTGGGCTAATAGCCACTTATCAGTGACTGCATACCATGTATGTCTTTCTGTGATTGGGTTAGCTCATTCAGGATGATATTTTCCAGTTCCAACCATTTGCCTACGAATTTCATAAAGCCGTTGTTTTTGATATCTGAGTAATATTCCATTGTGTAGATGTACCACATTTTCTGTATCCATTCCTCTGTTGAAGGGCATCTGGGTTCTTTCCAGCTTCTGGCTATTATAAATAAGGCTGCGATGAACATAGTAGAGCACGTGTCTCTTTTATATATTGGGGCATCTTTTGGGTATATGCCCGAGAGAGGTATAGCTGGATCCTCAGGCAGTTCAATGTTCAATTTTCTGAGGAACCTCCAGACTGATTTCCAGAATGGTTTTACCAGTCTGCAATCCCACCAACAATGGAGGAGTGTTCCTCTTTCTCCACATCCTCACCAGCATTTGCTCTCACCTGAGTTTTTGATCTTAGCTATTCTCACTGGTGTGAGGTGAAATCTCAGGGTTGTTTTGATTTGCATTTCCCTTATGACTAAAGATGTTGAACATTTCTTTAGGTGTTTCTCAGCCATTCGGCATTCCTCAGCTGTGAATTCTTTGTTTAGCTCTGAACCCCATTTTTTAATAGGGTTATTTGTTTCCCTGCGGTCTAACTTCTTGAGTTCTTTGTATATTTTGGATATAAGGCCTCTATCTGTTGTAGGATTGGTAAAGATCTTTTCCCAATCTGTTGGTTGCCGTTTTGTCCTAACCACAGTGTCCTTTGCCTTACAGAAGCTTTGCAGTTTTATGAGATCCCATTTGTCCATTCTTGATCTTAGAGCATAAGCCATTGGTGTTTTGTTCAGGAAATTTTTTCCAGTGCCCATGTGTTCCAGATGCTTCCCTAGTTTTTCTTCTATTAGTTTGAGTGTGTCTGGTTTGATGTAGAGGTCCTTGATTCACTTGGACTTAATCTTTGTACAGGGTGATAAACATGGATCGATCTGCATTCTTCTACATATTGCCCTCCAGTTGAACCAGCACCATTTGCTGAAAATGCGATCTTTTTTCCATTGGATGGTTTTGGCTCCTTTGTCAAAAATCAAGTGACCATAGGTGTGTGGGTTCATTTCTGGGTCTTCAATTCTATTCCATTGGTCTATCTGTCTGTCTCTGTACCAATACCATGCAGTTTTTATCACTATTGCTCTGTAATACTGCTTGAGTTCAGGGATAGTGATTCCCCCTGAAGTCCTTTTATTGTTGAGGATAGCTTTAGCTATCCTGGGTTTTTTGTTATTCCAGATGAATTTGCAAATTGTTCTGTCTAACTCTTTGAAGAATTGGATTGGTATTTTGATGGGGATTGCATTGACTCTGTAGATTGCTTTTGGTAAAATGGCCATTTTTCTATATTAATCCTGCCAATCCATGAGCATGGGAGATCTTTCCATCTTCTGAGGTCTTCTTCAATTTCTTTCCTCAGTGTCTTGAAGTTCTTATTGTACAGATCTTTTACTTGCTTGGTTAAAGTCACACTGAGGTACTTTATATTATTTGGGTCTATTATGAAGGGTGTCGTTTCCCTAATTTCTTCCTCGGCTTCTTTCTCTTTTGTATAGAGGAAGTCAATTGATTTATTTGAGTTAATTTTATACCCAGCCACTTTGCTGAAGTTGTTTATCAGCTTTAGTAGTTCACTGGTGGAACTTTTGGGATCACTTAAATATACTATCATGTCATCTGCAAATAGTGATATTTTGACCTCTTCTTTTCCGATCTGTATCCCCTTGATCTCCTTTTGTTGTCTGATTGCACTGGCTAGAACTTCAAGAACTATATTGAATAAGTAGGGAGAGAGTGGGCAGCCTTGTCTAGTCCCTGATTTTAGTGGGATTGCTTCAAGTTTCTCTCCATTTAGTTTAATGTTAGCAATGGGTTTGCTGTATATGGCTTTTACTATGTTTAGGTATGGGCCTTGAATTCCTATTCTTTCCAGGACTTTTATCATGAAGGGGTGTTAAATATTGATAAATGTTTTCTCAGCATGTAATGAAATAATCATGTGGTTCTGTTCTTTCAGTTTGTTTATATGATGGATCACGTTGATGGTTTTCCGTATATTAAACCATCCCTGCATGCCTGGGATGAAGCCTACTTGATCATGGTGGATGATTATATTGATGTGCTCTTGGATTCGGTTTGCCAGAATTTTATTGAATATTTTTGCGTCGATATTCATAAGGGAAATTGGTCTGAAGTTCTCTTTCTTTGTTGTGTCTTTGTGTGGTTTAGGTACAAGAGTAATTGTGGCTTCATAGAAGGAATTCGGTAGTGCTCCATCTGTTTCAATTTTGTGCAATAGTTTGGATAATATTGGTATGAGGTCTTCTATGAAGGTTTGATAGAATTCTGCACTAAACCCGTCTGGACCTGGGCTCTTTTTGGTTGGGAGACCTTTAATGACTGCTTCTATTCCCTTAGGAGTTATGGGGTTGTTTAACTGGTTTATCTGTTCCTGATTTAACTTCGATACCTGGTATCTGTCTAGGAAATTGTCCTTTTCCTGAAGATTTTCAAGTTTTGTTGAATATAGGTTTTTAATAGTAAGATCTGATGATTTTTTGAATTTCCTCTGAATCTGTACTTATGTCTCCCTTTTCATTTCTGATTTTGTTAATTTGGACGCACTCTCTGTTTCCTCTTATTAGTCTGGCTAAGGATTTATCTATCTTGTTGATTTTCTCAAAGAACCAACTTTTGGTTCTGTTGATTCTTTCTATGGTCCTTTTTGTTTCTACTTGGTTGATTTCAGCTCTGAGTTTGATTATTTCCTGCCTTCTACTCCTCCTGGGTGTATTTGCTTCTTTTTGTTCTAGAGCTTTTAGGTGTGCTGTCAACCTGCTGACATATGCTCTTTCCTGTTTCTTTCTGCAGGCACTCAGCGCTATGAGTTTTCCTCTTCGCACAGCTTTCATTGTGTCCCATAAGTTTGGGTATGTTGTACCTTCATTTTCATTAAATTCTAAAAAGTTTTTAATTTCTTTCTTTATTTCTTCCTTGACCAGGTTATCATTGAGTAGAGCATTGTTCAATTTCCACGTATATGTGGGCATTCTTCCCTTATTGTCATTGAACAACAGTTTTAGGCCGTGGTGGTCCGATAGCACGCATGGGATTATTTCTATCTTTCTGTACCTGTTGAGGCCCGTTTTTTGACCAATTATATGGTCAATTTTGGAGAAAGTACCATGAGGAGCTGAGAAGAAGGTATATCCTTTTGCTTTAGGATAGAATGTTCTATAAATATCCGTTAAGTCCATTTGGCTCATGACTTCTCTTAGTCTGTCGACATCACTGTTTAATTTCTGTTTACATGATCTGTCCATTGATGAGAGTGGTGTGTTGAAATCTCCCACTATTATTGTGTGAGATGCAATGTGTGTTTTGAGCTTTAGTAAGGTTTCTTTTATGTATGTAGGTGCCCTTGTATTTGGGGCATAGATATTTAGGATTGAGAGTTCATCTTGGTGGATTTTTCCTTTGATGAATATGAAGTGTCCTTCCTTATCTTTTTTGATGACTTTTAGTTGGAAATTGATTTTATTTGATATTAGAATGGCTACTCCAGCTTGCTTCTTCTGACCATTTGCTTGGAAAGTTGTTTTCCAGTCTTTCACTCTGAGGTAGTGTCTGTCTTTGTCTCTGAGGTGTGTTTCCTGTAGGCAGCAGAATGCAGGGTCCTCGTTGTGTATCCAGTTTGTTAATCTATGTCTTTTTATTGGAGAGCTGAGGCCATTGATATTGAGATATATTAAGGAATAGTGATTATTGCTTCCCGTTATATTCATATTTGGATGAGAGGTTATGTTTGTGTGCTTTCATTCTCTTTGTTTTGTTGCCAAGACGATTAGTTTCTTGCCTCTTCTAGGGTATAGCTTGCCTCCTTATGTTGGGCTTTACCATTTATTATCCTTTGTAGTGCTGGATTTGTGGAAAGATATTGTGTAAATTTGGTTTTGTCATGGAATATCTTGGTTTCTCCATCTATGTTAATTGAGAGTTTTGCTGGATACAGTAACATGGGCTGGGATTTGTGTTCTCTTAGGGTCTGTATGACATCTGTCCAGGATCTTCTGGCCTTCATAGTTTCTGTCGAGAAGTCTGGTGTGATTCTGATAGGTCTCCCTTTATATGTTACTTGACCTTTTTCCCTTACTGCTTTTAATATTCTTTCTTTATTTTGTGCGTTTGGTGTTTTGACAATTATGTGACGGGAGGTGTTTCTTTTCTGGTCCAATCTATTTGGAGTTCTGTAGGCTTCCTTTATGTCTATGGGTATCTCTTTTTTTAGGTTAGGGAAGTTTTCTTCTATGATTTTCTTGAAGATATTTACTGGTCCTTTGAGCTGGGAGTCTTCACTCTCTTCTATACCTATTATCCTTAGGTTTGATCTTCTCATTGAGTCCTGGATTTCCTGTATGTTTTGGACCAGTAGCTTTTTCTGCTTTACATTATCTTTGACAGTTGAGTCAATGACTTCTATGGAATCTTCTGCTCCTGAGATTCTCTCTTCCATCTCTTGTATTCTGTTGGTGAAGCTTGTATCTACAGCTCCTTGTCTCTTCTTTTGGTTTTCTATATCCAGGGTTGTTTCCATGTGTTCTTTCTTGATTGCTTCTATTTCCATTTTTAATTCCTTCAACTGTTTGATTGTGTTTTCCTGGATTTCTTTCAGGGATTTTTGTGTCTCCTCTCTATGGGCTTCTACTTGTTTATTTATGTTTTCCTGGAATTCTTTCAGGGATTTTTGTGTCTCCTCTCTATGGGCTTCTACTTGTTTATTTATGTTTTCCTGGAATTCTTTCAGGGATTTTTGCGATTCTTTCAGGCATTTTTGTGATTCCTCTCTGTAGGCTTCTACTTGTTCTCTAAGGGAGTTCTTCATGTCTTTCTTGAAGTCCTCCAGCATCATGATCATAAATGATTTTGGAACTAGATCTTGCTTTTCTGGTGTGTTTGGATATTCCATGTTTGTTTTGATGGGAGAATTGGGCTCCGATGATGCCATGTAGTCTTGGTTTCTGTTGCTTGGGTACCTGCGCTTGCCTCTCGCCATCAGATTATCTCTAGTGTTACTTTGTTCTGCTATTTCTGACAGTGGCTAGACTGTCCTATAAGCCTGTGTGTCAGGAGTGCTGTAGACCTGTTTTCCTCTCTTTCATTCAGATATGGGGACAGAGTGTTCTGCTTTCCAGCGTGTGGTTTTTCCTCTCTACAGGTCTTCAGCTGTTCCTGTGGGCCTGTGTCTTGAGTTCACCAGGCAGCTTTCTTGCAGCAGAAAAGTTGGTCTTACCTGTGGTCCCGAGGCTCAAGTTCGCTCCTGGGGTGCTACCCACGGGCTCTCTGCAGCGGCAGCAACCAGGAAGACCTGTGCCGCCTTTTCCAGGAGCTTCAGTGCACCAGGTTCCAGATGGTCTTTGGCTTTTTCCTCTGGCGTCCGAGATGTGTGTGCAGAGAGCAGTCTCTTCTGGTTTCCCAGGCTTGTCTGCCTCACTGAAGGTTCAGCTCTCCCTCCCACGGGATTTGGGTGCAGAGAACTGTTTATCCGGTCTGTTTCCTTCTGGTTCTGGTGGTGTCTCAGGCACAGGGGTCCTGCCGTTCCTGGGCCCTCCCCCACGGGAGCCCAGAGGCCTCATACAGTTTCCTCTTGGGCCAGGGATGTGGGCAGGGGTGAGCAGAGTTGGTGGTCTCTTCTGCTCTCCATCCTCAGGAGTGCCCACCTGACCAGGCGGTTGGGTCTCTCTCTCACAGGGTCTGGGGGCAGAAAGCTGCTGCGGGCCGGAATCCGCGGGTGTCGGCATTGATTTTCTTATCGCATTGAAAGCACCTTCAGCTCTTGTAATCCTTTCTCAAAACCTACCAACCAGAGATGTGTTTTCAGTTCACTGGTTTGCCACTACCATTCACTTCTGTATTTGATATGCTTTAGCTGTGTCTCTCAGTAAAGACCTATATCCGTTTTTTCAAGTCATGCAATTAGAAGCTTCATCAATCTTATCTACTTTTGGTGGTGATATATATATATATATATATATATATATATATATATATATATATATATATCTGTATCTGTATCTATCTATATCTATATCTATACATCATATACATCATATACATCATATACATCATATACATCATATACATCATATACATCATATACATCATATACATCATATACATCATATACATCATATACATCATATACATCATATACATCATATACATCATATACATATACATATACATATACATATACATATACATATACATATACATATACATATACATATACATATACATATACATATACATATACATATACATCATATACATATACATATACATACACACATATACATATACATATACATATACATACACACATATACATATATACATATATACATATATATATATGTATATATGTATATATGTATATATGTATATGTATATGTATATATATGAGGTTAGATGGAATTTTATCTGGATTCCTGGAAACATGGTCAAGAAAGTAGAATCCACAAGTGGCAGTGCCAAATAGACTCTCTTCTGTCCTTATGAATCTAATGAAGCTGAGGTTTCACTGTACCTCAAGCCATTCCTAATCCTGCACATGCTCCTGAATCTTGTTTGGCCTGAAGAAAGAATCATACTAAAACGTCCAAATCTTTCAAGTCTCTTCCTGGGAACTCATGAAGGTAGATATTAGAGAACTGATATATACTGGGACTAAAAAAAAAATTTCTATAGCCCATGCTGTCCTTTGCTTTAATGATGTCTTGTAATTTTTGGATAAAATAAGAATTTGGCAGATTATGATTTGAAGAAGGTACAAAATATTTACACTTTTATATTCACTCTATAGCTGTGCCCCCTTTTTTGACAAAATTATTGCAAAAAATCAATTGGAAAACAGAATTTTTGAGTACACATCAGGAATATATATAATGTCTGAAGAAAGAATCATAGTAAAACATCCAAAACCTTCAAGTATTGCCCTGGGACCACAGGAAGGTAAATATTAGAGAACTGATATCTAATAGAACTACAGAACCACATTCTATAGTCCATGTTTAGTAATGTCTGGTAATTTTTGGGTAAAATAAGGATTTGGGAGTTTATCATTTGAAAGAGGTACACAATATTTACACTGTTATATTCACTCTATAGCTGGGCCATGTTTGTTGCTAAATTCATTGCAAAAATGGAATTGGAAAAAATGAAATTTTTGAGTACACATGCAGGAATATATATAATGTGCACTGTCAATTAATGTACAATCAGAAAATGTAGCACAATATTCACTCATTAAAGGTCTGTAGGGAAAATACTGGCACCTGGGGAACAGAGAAAACCTAGGTAATTGAACTTATTGTCACAGGATTGGACTTGAGAAAAATTTAATATACAGAAGAATCTCCTTCCTTACGTTTTCCTAGATCATTTCTAACCATGACGAGCCCCTGACTAACTTTCTTCATTCAGAACATGTAACCACTAATGAAGCAGAGAGAAGTCTCTAGCTTTAGAGAGATGTAGCATGTAAAGGTTTCTACTGTGTCACAGGAGACACTCCTGGAGAGGCCACCTCCAAATCTGGTCAATGTAAGAAAAGCTGTTCGGCAGGTAGGCCATGGCAGTTCTCAGTGACTTCATCATTAGGCCCTGCCTGAAAAATCTCTGGTATCATGGGGAGCCCTAGCTTCATCTGTGATGTCACAAGTGTTGTCATGTCAGCCACTGCCTCTCAGATATTCCTTCCATATTTCTATGGTTTACTAATTGGCCTCTAATTCAGAGTAAAGAGCCATTTGGGAGGGAGGACAAATAGGATGAAGAGATCAGAGATGGGGAGAAGGAAGATGGCCTTCTGTCATGGTATAATAGAAAAGTAGAAATATGTGTTTCTTGGGAAAACACCCTGGTAGGATGGCTTTAGTTCTTTTGTTCTCTAGGTTAACCGAGCTCTTGGAGTAGTTGCTGAACATCCTAAAGACCTTTGGGCAGATGGAAAAGTTTCTAGATACCCCTTTTTAGATTTTGATGTTCCTGGGGATTTTTTGGCTGATGGTAAATGTTTCCCAGGAAAAATGCTAGAACCAGATTGTTTTTTAGATGCTTTAGAAGACATGGAATTTTTCTGATATACTTTGGTTAATGGCACAATGTCTAATTGATTTTTTTTCAGTGTGGGCTTTCCCTCAGACCATTGGATATATAAAAAAGTTTTTGTATTTTTGAAATCTAATTTCCACATTGACAAATTACTTTGAGGATGTAGAACACTTTCTGGAGCCCTCGAGAGTGGTGAAGAAATTCCCTGGAACTCTAGGGCAGACAGTGAACATACCTTTTTGGTTGGAGGAGGAATTACGAGAGCATCTTGGGAAAATATGGAATGTCCAGCATACTCTTGTAAGGATTGGAAACTTTCCAAAATTACTTCATCATTTTTGGAAAATTTCAAGGCCCTTTGGATAGATTGAGAAGGTGTGGGACAAAACTGAGGAGTAGTTGTAGCTTTTGGTGTATCTTTGAGAACAGAAGATGGCACAAGTTCCCTTTTAGCAGAAGGGAGAAAGTTGAAACTGTCTTCCTTAGAGGAGAAATTTCTCAAGACTCCTTCAGTAGGATCAAATCTTAACCCTTTGTTTCTAGAAACTGGAGGCCTGTGGTCCACTTTGGTAGAGGGAGATAGTCGACTATTTCTTCCCAGAGTGGACATGTGAAATAAATCTACTTGGGTAGATGGGCATAGTTGTAAAGCATGGTGTTTAGATGCAGTAGATCCTAAGACATCCTTCTCAGATGAGGAAGGTCTTAATGTGCTGTGTATATGTGTAGAAATCCTGACTGTGATGTCAGAATGGGGGTTAGGTATTAGAGCTACTTCTGAAGATGTGACTTCTCCTAAAGCATCATGGACATATGTGAGATGTCTGAGAGCTTCATGCAGCAGATAAGGATGATTCTAGATATTGTTGTGTAATTGAGGAAGTTCCATGAAAATTTTCTTCTACTGGAGAAGAGGAAACAGACTTTTGTATAGAAGTGTCAGGATCCCTAGGCTTCTTGATAGACAAAACAGGTTCCAAGGAACCTTCAGAAGATTAGGTAAAATCCAGAACCTTTTGGGTATTTGGCAGATGTTCTGAGTCTGCTTGTGGGTATAAAGGAGGACTGACAACCCGTTGTGCACATTTGGAAGAGTGTGAAACATCTTCTTTAGTTGGGGAAGATCTTGAGGAGATAAGGAAGTTCCTATAGCCTACTGTGAAATTTGCGGTGGTTTTATGCATTCTTTTGCACAAATGGAATCCAAGGATTCCATTTCTTCAGATGTCGAGGATCCTACAGACACTGGTGTTTGCTTACCATGTTTCCCGACTCTCGTTCACATATGGTTGGATCCGTAACCTTCTCTTCAGATGGAATATGTCCTAGAACATCTTTTGTACATGTGTCACAACCACAAGCCATTTCTAAAGATGTGACTGTGGGTAGAATTCCTTTTGTAGATGTTTCTTGTCCCACAGTCTCTTTATAAGATAGCGTATTACTCAGGGAATACTGGTCAACTTTGGGAAATTCTAGCATCTCTGATGTATATGTGGAACATTTTGGAGCCTCTCCTTTTAGGAAAGAATGACTCCAGTCCACTGAGGAGGTAGGGAATGGTTTATCTTCTCTCTACATTGTATAAATATGGAGTCTGCATGGTTCATTGACTGTGTTTTGTGATAAACTTGACTATTTTGGCCCTTATGACAAGTCGGGAGGATCCTTTTCGGTGGTAGAGGATATGTGAATAAATCCCTGTTTTATAGGGACATTAGAAGTACTGGGTGAGATGTTGAGGGTGCTAAATCACATTTTTATGTGCAGAAGGAAGAAGAGTCTCTTGAGTGAACTCAGAATTTTGTTCCACATCTTGAGTGGGTGTGGAACTCTCAAGAGCCCCTTCTGAAACTGGAAATGGTCCTTGATCTAATGGTGTACATGCAGAAAGTTTTGTCTCTGCTTGGTCTTGTACGTGTCTTATGAGGTTCACGTGGGGATTTGTGACTGTATTTTGTACCCCTTGGACCATAAGTGATGAATTAAGCCCATTTTTAATATTGGAGGACTCTGAAGCTCCTCTTGTTTAATAGGGAAGCTCTGAATTCCCCTTAGTCAGCAGAATCAGGTTTCAAACTCATTATACCCGAAGCAGATTGCAGAAGGGACTTTGGTGCAGATGGAGGACATCTTTGACTATCTTTGTGAGTGGACATAACTCTCTGCCCTGCTTTGACAGCTGGCAAAGGTAGTAAAGTCTCATATGGAGAGGGGGCAGGACTTAATCCTTTTGTAGAACATGAGAAATCACTGAGATTACCTTTAAGACAAGAACTTTTGCAGCCCTCTTTGTATGATGGGGCCTGTTTTACATCCCCTTGACCAGAGGGGTCTTCTCCAACACACTTTGGAGTAGAATTGGAAAGACTGGAGAACTGTAGGATAGGGAATTAACATTTGAAACAGCTTTGGAAACTCTGTTGGACAGAGAGCTGATCACCCAGAAGAGTGGGCAATACTGAGACCATAGGGAAGGAAAGATTGCCACTTCTGACCACCGGTGCACACATCCCTAGCCCAAGAGGAAACTGCAGAGTGCCTCTGGACACATGAATATAGGAGTAGTCAAGCTGCAGGAGCCCTGCAGTCCAAACTGCACCTGGATCTGAACTTGTCCAAACCGCATCCTACACCCAAATTTCGTGTGGGGTGGGGAATACATAGACCATCAGAGGGGCAGAAACCCCTGAGAACTCTGTTCACATTTTTGACTTAAGAAAAAAAAAACAAACACCTAGCTCCATCTCGGCCTCCTGTGCATAGGGACCTAGGAGCAGTAGGGGCAGAACATTTCTGGTTGCAGCTCTCATAGAGAGCTGAAAGTCAGCCCGAGGAGCGTCTTCAGGCCTGAGACCAGAGGTGAATCAAAATTTTCTACTCTAAGTGACCTGATTGGTGGACTCAGGACACGAAAAAACAGAACTCCTCTGGGAGAAGGCATTTCCAGTTTCTAGCTGGCTCCTGAGCTTTACTACTCCTGACCCAGAGCTCCCTGCTCCCAGATGCTGTGGGAGAGAGAGCTGATCACCCAGGGGTGGGGGCAATAATGAGCCTACAAGGCACAGAGACTGCCACTTCTGCCCTCCATTTCCCACATCTCTGGCCCAAGACAAAAGAGCAGTGCCTCTGGACACAGGAATATAAGAGGAGTAAAACTGCAGGAGTATCATGTGCCAGACTGTGCCTGGATCTGAAAGGAACTGGTCAAACAACTCCCTGCCCCCAAATCCTGAGAGTAGGGAACTAGACCTTCAGTAAAGCAGACACTCCTGGGAAAACAGAGGAGTCTACACTCTGCCAAGTTCCTGACTCAAGAGGAAAACACCTTGTTCCTTCTATGCCACCTCACCAAACAGAAGGTCCTAGGAGAAATATGGGAAGTTCCTTCTGCTTCCTGCCCACAAGGACAGCTTAAAGCCAGTGGAGAGGAGTAACTGCACACATGAGAGCAGAATACTCTGTTCCCATAACAGGGTAAAAATAAAAGGAAAAAAACAAAAAAGCAGGAAGTCAAGCCACTGTCAGAAAGAGCAAGACAAGCTAAATTCAGGAGCAACCTGATGGCTAGAGGGAAGCACAGGAAATCAAACAACATAAATCAAGACTACTTGGGTTCATCAGAGCCCAAATCTCCCACCAAAGCAAAAACTGGATATCTAAAGACACCAGAAAAGAAAGATCTAGATTTAAGTTCACATTTTATCATGACGATGGAGGATGTTAAGAAGGTCATAAATAACTCCCTTAAGAAAATACAGGGCAATAGAAAATACAGAAGTAAACACGTAGAATCCCATAGAGAGGGAACAAAAAGGTACCTTAAAGAACTACTGAAAAAACAACAAAACAGGAAAAGGAAATGAACAAAACCATCCAGTATTTAAAAATGGAAATAGAAACAATAAAGTAAGCACAAAGGAAGACAACCCTGGAGATGGAAAACCTAGGAAAGAGACCAGGAGTCATAGATGTGAGCGTCACCAACAGGATAAAAGATATGGAAGATATAATCTAAGGAGCAGAAGATTCCTCAGAAAACATTGACACAACTGTCAAAGATAATGTAAAACAGAAAAATCTCCTAGCCCAAAACATACAGGAAATCAAGGACACAATAAGAAGATCAAACATAATAATAACAGGTATAGAAGAGGGTGAAGACTGCCAACATCAAGGGACAGTAATAGCTTCAACAAATTTATAGAATAAAACTTCCCTAATCTGAAGAAAGAGATGTCCATAAACATACACAAAGCCTACATAACTCCAAATAGATTGGACCAGAAAAGGAAATCCTCCCATCACATAATAGTCAAATCACCAAATGCACAAAACAAATAAAAATTAAAAGCAGTAAGGGAAAGGTTAAATGACATATAATGTCAACCTATCAGAATTACACCATAATTCTCACCATAGACTTTGAATGCCAGAAGATCCTGGACAGATGGCATACAGACACTAAGAGAACACAAACGCCACCCAAGGCTACTGTATCCAGCAAAACTGTCAATTAACATAGATGGAGAAACCAAGATATTCCATGACAAAACCAAACTTACACAATATCTTTCTACATATCCAGTAATACAAAGGACTCTAAGTGGCAAACCCCAATACAAGGAGGCAAGTAAAATCATAGATAAAGCAAGAAATTATTCTTTTCACAACAAAATAAACAGAAGCACACAAACGTAAACTAACGTCCAATTATGAAAATAAGAGAAAGTGATCATCACTATTCCTTAATATCCATCAACTTCAAAGGACTCAATTCCCCACTAAAAAGACACAGATTGATAAACTGAATATGTAATGAGGACCCATCGTTTTGCAATACAGGAAACACACCAGAGATAATGACAGACACTAACTCAGAGTAAAAGACTGGAAAACAACTTTCCAAGCAAATGGTCTGAAGATCTAATATCATATAAAATCGACTTTCAACCAAAAGTCATAAAAATCCATAAGGAAGTACACTACATATTCATCAAAGGAAAAATGCACCAAAATGAACTCGAAATCCTAAAAATCTATGCCGCAAATACAAGGACCCCTACATACATAAGAGAAACCCTATTAAAGCTCAAAGAAAGTATTGCATTTCAAACAATAATAGTAGGAAATTTCAATATCCCATTCTCATCACTGGACAGATCACAGAAACAGAAATTAAACAGAGACATAGACAGACTAACAGAAGTTATAAACAAAATGGACTTAACAGATATTTTAGAACATACTATCATAAATAGAATATCATAAAACAAAAGGATATAACTTCTTCTCACCACTTCTTGGCACTTTCTCCAAAATTGATCATATAATCAATCAAAAACCAGGTCTCAAAGTATACAGATAGATAGAAATAATCCAATTCATCCTATCAGACCACAATGAGCTAAGGTTGTTCTTCAATAACAATTAGGAAAGAACACCCACATATACATGGAAGTTGAACAATGCTCTACTCAATGATAACTTGGTCAAGGAAGAAATGAAGAAAGAAATTAAAGACTTCTTAGAATTTCATGAAAATTAACGTACAATATACCCAAACTTTTGGGACAAATGAAAGCTGTGCTAAAAGGAAAAATATCTCTGAGTGCCTGCATAAAGACAGGAGAGAGCATACATCAGGAACTTGACAGCACACCTAAAACTCTAGAAGAAAAAGAAGTAAATATGTACAGGAGGAGTAGAAGTCAGGAGATAATCAAACTCAGAGCTGAAATCAACCAAGTAGAAAAAAGGGGACCATACAAAGAATGAACAGAACCAAAAGCTGGTTCTTTTAAAAAATCAACAGGATACATTAAACCATAGCCAGACAAACCTGAAGGCCCACAGTGTGTGTCCAAATTAACAAAATAAGAAATGAAAAGGGAGACATAACAGCAGAATCAGAGCAAATTAAAAAAGTCATCAGATCGTCTTACAAAACACTATATTCAACAAAACTTGTAAATTTGGAGAAAAATGACAATTTTCTAGACAAATGCCAGGTACCAAAGCGATTTAACAGAAAAACAGAAAAAAAAAACAGAAAAACCGTTTAAACAACCAATAACTGCTAAAAAAAATACAAGCAGTTATTACAAGCCTCTGAACCAAAAAGAGTCCAGGATAAGATGGGTTTAGTGCAGAAATCTATCCAAAATTCAAAGAAAATTTCATACTAGTACTCTGCAAACTATTCCACAATATTGAAACAGATGGAGCACAACCTAATTGCTTTTATGAAGCCACAATTTCTCTCATACCTAAAACACACAAAGACCCAACAAAAAAGAGAATTTCAGACCAATTTCCCTTATGAATATCCTTGCAAAAATACCGAGTCCAAGAACATATCAAAACAATCATCCATCATGATCAAGTAGGTTTTATCCCAGGCATGCAGGGATGGTGTTGTATATGGAAACAATCAATGTAATCCATTATATAATCACACTCAAATATAAAAACCCAATGATCCTTTCATTATATGCTGATAAAACATTTGGCAAAATTCAATACCCCTTCATAATAAAAGTACTGGAAAGTACATGAACTTAAGGCCCATACCTAAACCTATAAAACAAATACATAGCTAACATTAAACTAAGTGGACAGAAACTTAAAGCAATCACACTGACATCAGGTCCTAGACAAGGCTACCCAGTCTCTCAGAAATTATTCATTATAGTTCTAGACATCTTAGTCAGAACAAGCAGACACTGAAGGAGGTCAAAGGGATATAGATTGGAAAGGAAGAAGTCAAAATAGCACTGTTTGTAGATGATAAGATAGTATACTTAGTGACCTCAAAAGTACCAGCAAAGAATTGCAAAGCCTGATAAGTACTTTCAGCAAAGTTGTCGGATATAATAATAAGTCTGCACATAAGTTAAACAAGCGGAGAAAGAAACTAGGGATATGAAACCCTTCACAATAGCAACAAATAATATAAAATATCTCAGGGTTTCTTTATCCAAGCAAGTAAAAAATATAAGCATATGACCAGAACATCAAGTCTCTGAAGAATCTGTAGGAGATTTCAGAAGATGGAAAGATCTCCCATGCTCATGGACTGGCAGGATTAATATAGTAAAAATGGCCTTTATACCAAAAGAGATCTACAGATTTATTCCAATCCACATCAAAATTTCAATCATTTCTTCATGGAGTTAGACAGAACAATTTATAAATTCATCTGGAATAACAAAAAGACACAGAACAATTAAAACTACCATCAACAATAAAAGGACTTCCTTGGGAATCACTATCACTGACCTCAAGCAGTATTCCAGAGCAACAGTGATAAAAACTGTATGGCATTCAGACAGAGGCAGCCAAGTAAACTGGTGGAATAGAACTGAAGAACCAGAAATGAACCCATACACCATGGTCACTTAATTTTTGAGAAAGAAGCCAAAACCATCCAATGGAAAATAAGATTGCGTTTTCAGCATATGGTGCTGGTTCAACTGGAAGACAGCATGTATAAAAAGGCAAATTGATCCATTCTTACTGCCTTGTAGAAACCTTTAGTCCAACTGCATCAAGGACCTCAACATCAAACCAGATACACTAATCTAAGAGAAGAAAATGGGGAAGCATTTCGAACACATGAGCACTGAAGAAATTTTCCTGAAGAAAAAACCATTGACTTATGTGCTAAGATCAAGAATAGACAAAAAGGATCTCATGAAACTGCAAAGCTTCTGTAAAGCAAAGAACACTTGGTTCGGAAAAATGGCAACCAACAGATTGGGAAAAGATCTTTACCAATCCTACAACAGATAGAGAGCTTTTATCCAAGATATACAAAGAACTCATGAAGTTAGACTGCATGAGACAAATAACCCTATTGAAAAATGGAGTTCAGAGCAAAACAAAGAATTCATAGCTGAGTAATGCCGAATAGCTGAGAAACACCTAAGAAATGTCCAACATCTTTAGTCATAGGGGAAAGGCAAATCAAAACAACCCTGAGATTCCACCTAACACCTGTCATAATGACTAAGATGAAAACTCGGGTTATATAAGATGTTGGTGAGGATGTGGTAAAAGAGGAACACTCCTCCATTGTTGGTGGGAGTGCAGACTGGTACAACCATTCTGGAAATCAGTCTGGAGGTTCCTCAGAAAATCAGACATTGAACTACCTGAGGATCCAGCTATACCTCTTTTCGGCATATACAAAAAAGATGCCACAACATATAAAAAAGACATGTTCTCCACTATGTTTATCGCAGCCTTATTTATAATAGCCAGAAGCAGGAAAGAACCCAGATGCCCTTCAACAGAGGAATGGATACAGAAAATATGGTACATCTACACAATTGAATACTACTCAGCTATCAAAAACAATGACTTTATGAAATTCGTAGGCAAATGGATGGAACTGGAAAATATCATCCTGAGTGAGGTAACCCAATCACAGAAAAACACACATGGTATGCACTCATTGATAAGTGGCTACTAGCCCAAATGCTTGAATTACCCTAGATGGACAGAACACATGAAACTCAAGAGAGATGATCAAAATGTGAATGCTTCACTCCTTCTTTAAAAGGAGAACAAGAATGCCCTTGGCAGGGAATAGGGAGGCAAAATTTAGATCAAAGTGAGAAGGAACACCCATTCAGAGCCTGACCCACATGTGGCCCATATGTATACAGCCACCCAAATAGACAAGATAGATGAAGCAAAGAAGTGCATCCAAACAGGATCCGGATGCTGATCTGTCCTGAGAGACACAGCCACAATTCACAAAATTCATATGCAAATGTCAGCAATAAACCACTGAACTGAGAATGGGACCCTTTTTGAAGGGATTGGAGAAAGATGTAGAAGAGAATGAAGGGTTCGAGACGTCATATGAACAACAATGACAAGCAACCAGAGCTTCCAGGGACTAAGCCACTACCCAAAGACTGTACATGGACTGACCCTGGGCTCCATCCTCATAGGTAGCAATTACTATCCTAGTAAGAGCACCAGTGGAAGGGGAAGCCTTTGGTCCTGCTAAGCCTGAACCCCAGTGAAGATGACTGTTGGGGGTGAGGGTGAAAATGGGGGAAGGTTTGGTAAGGGAAGACCAAATAGAAGGGGAGGGTGAGGCGTTAGGGGGATGTTGGCTCTGAAACTGAGAACGGGAATAATAATCGAAATGTAAATAAGAAATACTCAAGTTAATAAGGATTTAAAAAAAAAGATTTAATGCCAGTAATGAAATAGACTTGCTAGCAAGACAGAGCAACCAGGATAAGAGCAACTTCCATGTCATTATATAGGCTTCCTTTAGGAGGAATTGCCAACATTGTAGCTGGATTAAATACCTGGATTCAAGGAGTGTTTTTGTATTTCAAGTATTCAGAATAGAAGTAGATCTTCTCACTTTGAATGAAAGTGCATTACCTCAGAGGTAGGGCCATTATTTTATGGTTTTAGATAATTCCAGCTTTAGTCAAGTAGGCAACCAAAAATAGCCATCAAAAGTCTATTTCTTGTCAACTTAAAATTACATCATATATCCTTATGTTGTGAATAATTTGTAAATGAAAATAATAACCAGATTATAATGGTGCCTTGATAAAATAGAATGATCCTACATCCAAATAGAAATGCAATATATATTTTACAATATCATAGATATACTGATGTGATATAATCATCAATTCTACAATCTAAAACACGATACATATTTAGAATCGATGGAAATGTGTTCTACGGCACATTCTTTCAGTATCTCAAATTTGAAACGAATATGAAAACCATTGGTATCGTCTTAATTGGTATTATATTGCATGATGAAGAAATTGATGAAAGAAAACACAAAAATCTATAGAAAAACTTTGTTAACAAAATACAAAGGAATTATTGATTTCAATTATTAATCATTTTTCTACAACTGGTTATGGTTATAAAGACAACCATGTGTAAATACCTTCTTCACTACCCTGTCTTATTTGCTTCACCCATAAGAAGCACCTCATTAGATAACAATCTACATTCCTGATGGATTTGCACCCTTTGTCATTCCGCATGGGTTTAGCTATTTTCTTTGTACATTGAATATGTGGGCAAATATTTCTCCATCTTTTCCCACATGCATCTGTCTCTGGTTTCTACCTCTTGTCCTGAAAAGTTTTGTGGGAGAGCACACAACTCTCTTCTAGAAAATGAGAGTCAAAATGACCTAGCTGACTGCATATTCTTTACTCTTATTAAACTGCATTCTTGTTTTCCCTTGCATCAGTCAAACAGGATGTGTTTTTTTTCTTGTATACATTGTCTTTACAATGAAATCTGGTAATTTGCAATTAGAGTTAGTCTATTGAAAATGTTTCTCTCCAAGCCTTGGTCATATTGAATGGTCTTTCAATTTTTACCCTATAATATTGTTAAGCCACAGCATCATCTATTTGAAATCCTAACCAGTTTGAGCAACTTATACATTTCATCATGGACTGTGACCCTGATGTGTGGAGATTTCTTCCAAGAGTGCAACCTGAGTCATTCAACTGGGATCCAAACAAAGAAACTCAACTCAGCGGTTGAGGCCCCTGTGATACCCTGGTCTAAATTTCCTACAGAAATTGTGAGCTAATTACTCACTTCCAGAAGCAATACTGGGTATAGGATATCCTTGGACTTGAACTTTGAAGAAGGAGATAGAAATTGTTCAATTGGCACAGAGCTATATACAGACCAACAGTTAGGGTAACATCATTTCTTAGAACGATTTGTGTTATGTATAACCTACTTAGTCATAAAGGAAATGCAAATCAAAACAACCCTGAGTTTCCACCTCACATCAGTCAGAATTGCTAAGATCAAAAACTCAGGTGACAGCAGATGCTGGAAAGGATATGGTGAAAGAGAAACACTCCTCCATTGTTGTTGGGATTGCAAACTGGTACAACCTCCCTGAAAATCAGTCCTGAGTTTCCTCAAAAATTGGTCATTGCAGTTGCTGAAGACCCAGCTATACCTCCCCTGAGCTTATACCCAAAAGATGCTCCAACATACAACAAAGACACATGTTACACTATGTTCATAGCAGCCTTATTCATAATATCCAGAAGCTGGAATTAACCCAGATGTCCTTCATCAGAAGAATGGATACAGAAAATGGCCTATATTTACACAATGGATTAGTACTCATTTATCAAAAATAATGAGTTCATGAAATTCATAGGCAAATGGATGAACCTAAAAAAATATCATCCTGAGGGTGGTTACCCAATAACAGAAAAACAAAGTATGCACTCATTTTTAATTGGATATCAGTGCAAATGCTCAAGTTACCTATGATCCAATGCACAGACCACATGATACTCAAGAAGGAGGACCAAAATGCAGATTATTCACTCCTCCCTTAAAAGGGTAAATAAAATATCCATAAGAGGGGTAGGGAGAGATTGTTCATAGGAGACTGAAGGAATGGCCATTCAGAGTCTGCTGGACATGTGTCACACACCCAACCACACACACACACACATATGCAACTAAACTATTTTGGATAAAATAGGCTTTCAGAGATTATCATTTGAAGTAGGTACACAATATTTACACAGGGACCTAAGAGAATTCAGCTGAAGGACATTATTGTTTTCTGGCTGTGCTGAGAGCTGAAAACCAGTTGGTAAGGGTGCCTACACACTTGAAAGCAGAGATAAGACCAACTTTTATGCTCCAAGTTACCTGTCATTTGGACTCAAAGACACAATGAGAAGATCAAATGTTACAATTAGAAGTATAAAAGAGAGTGAAGACTCCCAACTTAAAGGGCCAGTAAATATCTTTAAAAAATTATCGAAGAAATCTTCCCCAACCTAAAGACAGAGATGCCGAAAAACATGCCAGAAGCCAACAGAGCTGTAAATAGATTTTACCAGAAAAGAAATTCCTCACATCACATGATAGTCAAAACACCAAATGCACAAAATAAAGAAAGAAGTTTAAAGGCAATAAGGGACAAAGTCAAGTAACATATAAAGTCAGACCTATGAGAATTACACAAGGTTTCTCACCAGATACTATGAAAGTCAGAAGATCCTGGAATACTCTAGACCATAAAAGAACACAAAAGCCATTCCAGTCTACTATAGCCAGGAAAATTCTCAATTAACACATATGGAATTACGAAGATATTCCATGACAGAACGAAATTTATACAGTATCTTTCTACAAATCCAGCCCAACGAAAGATAATAGGTAGAAAACTCTAACACAAGGAGGGAAACTACATCCTAGAAAAAGCAACAAACTAATCTTGCAATGAAACCAAAAGAAAAGAGACACACAAACATGACTCTTCCTCTAACAACAAAAATGACAGAAGCAACAATCACTATTCCTTAATATCTTTTAACAAAATGGAGTGAATTCCCCCATAGAAAGACATAGACTAAATGAATGGATACATAAAGAGGACCCAGTATTTTGTTGAATGTAGAAAACACAACTCAGAGACAAAGACAGACACTACCTGAGAGTATTAGGCTAGAAAACAAATTTTGAAGCAAATGGTCTGATAGAAGGAAGCTGGATTTGCCATTCTACTATGGAATATAATCGACTATCAACCAAAAGTTTTCGAAACAGGTGAGGAAGGAAATTTCATATTTATCAAAAGATTATCCCACCAATAGTAACTGTCAATCCTAAATATGTATGCTCCATATACATGGACACCTCCATTCCTAAAAGATACCTTACTAAAGCTCAAAGCACCCATTTGCTCCTCACATAATAATAGTGGGAGATTTCAACACCACAATCTCATCAATGGACTGATCATGGAAACAAAAATTAAACCAAGATCTAGACAAACTAACAGAAGTTGTGAACAAAATGGACATTACAGATATTTATAGAATATTTAATCCTAAAACAAAATAATATATTCTTCCCAGCATCTCATAGTATTTTCTCCAAAATTGATCATATATCAAGTCACAAAACAGGACTCAACAGATCGAAGAAGACTGAAATAAGTCCATGCATCCTATCAAACCGTGACAAACTAAGGCTGGTCTTAAATATCCACAAAAACATCAGTGAGCCCACACATAACTGTAACTTGAACAGTGCTCTACTCAAAGATAACTTGTCAAGCAAGAAATAAAGAAAGATTAAAGACTTTTAAGAATTTAATACAAGTGATGGCACAACATACATATGCTGTACTCAACAATAAAAGAACTTCTGGGGGAATCACCATTCCTTACCTCAAGCAGTATTACAGGGCAATAGTGATTAAAAAGCAAAGAACAATGACAAAAAAGTTGTATTTGTACAGATTCCTGGGAATGTTGATAAGTGGAATAGAATTGAAGACACCAACACAAACACACACATAAATGGTCACTTGATATTTAATAAAGAGGCTAAAACCATCCAATGAAAAACGATAGGATTTTCAACAAGTGGAGGGCAGCATGTAGAAGTATGCAAATCGATTCATTTTTATTGCCCTATACAAAGCTTAAGTATGAGTGGATCAAAGACCTCTACATCAAACCCAATAAACTGAAACTTATAGAAGAAAAAGTAGAGAAGAGTCTTGATCACATGGGCACTGGGAAAATTTTCCTGAACCAAACACCACTGGTTTGTACTGTAAGATCAAGAATCAGAAACGAGACTTCATAAAACTACAAAGCTTCTGTAAGTCAAAGGACACTGTTATTAGGACAAAACAGCAACCAAATGATTGGGAAAAGATCTTTTTCAATCCTACACCTGATACAGAGCTAATATCGAAAATATACAAAGAACTCAAGAAGTTAGACACCAGAGAGCCATATAACCCTATGAAAACTGAGGTACAGAGCTAAGCAGAGATTCTCAACTAAGGAATAACAAATAGCTGAGAAGTATGTCAAGAAATGCTCAACAATTTAGTCATCAAGGAAATAAAAATAAAAATAGTCCCGAGGTTCCACCTCACACCAGTCAGAATGGCTAAGATCAAAAACTCAGGTGACAACAGATGTTGGTGAGGTTATGGAGAAAGAGGAACACTGTTCCATTATTGGAGGGATTGCAAACCTGTACAATAACTCTGGAAATCATTCTGAAGTTTCCTGGGAAAATTGGATAATGCCCTAACTGAGGACCCAGCTCTACCTGTACTCTGCATAGACCCAAATGATGGTGCAACATACAACAAAGACTCATGCTCCACTATGCTCACAGCAGTATTATTTATAGTAGCCAGGAACTGGAAAGAATCCAGATGGTCTTCAACTGATGAATGGATACATAAAATGTGATACATCTGTACAATGTTCTACTACCCCGCATTAAAAACAATGAATTCATGAAACTCATAGGCAAATGGATTGACCGAGAAAGCGTCACCCTTAGTGAGGTAACCCAATCCCAGAAAAGGACACATAGTATGCACTCTCTGATAAGTGGATTTTAGCCCAAAAGTTCGAATTCCACAAGATATAATCCACAGACCACATGATGTTCAAGAAGAATAATCAAAGTATGGAAGCTTCACTCCTTCTTAAAAGGGAGAACAAAAAACATTCACAGGAGGGTATGTGGAGGCTAAGGTAGAAGCAGAGACTGAAGGAATTCATGCCCCACCTGTGGCCCATATACATTTATACAGTCACCAAATTATATAAGATTGTTGAAGTTAAGAAGTGCATGCTGACTGGAACTGGATATAGCTGTCTCCTGAGAGACACAGCCACAACAGGTCAAATTCATATTTGAATGCTAGCAGCAAAACATTAATCTGACATTGGAACACCTGTTGGAGGAATTACAGAAGCGATTGAAAGACCTGAAGGGGCTTGCAGCCTCATAGGACAGCAATGCCCAACAACGATAGGTCCCAGGGAGTAAAGCATCACCCAAAGTATATACAAGGATTGACTCATGGCTGTAGATGTATATGTAGCACAGGATGGCCTTTTTGGGCACAAAGGGGAGGAAAAACTCTTAGTCCTTCCAAATTTGGACTCCCAGTGTAAGGAAGGTCAGAAAGACTAGACGGGTGGATGATGTGGATGGGAATTCCATTATCGAAGAAGGGGAGGGAGAGCAGATAGATGTCTTATGAGTAGGAAACCAAGAAAGGGTATATTTGAAATTTAAATTAAAAAATCAAATAAATGAAAAGAGGATACTCAGATTCCTTTGAATAGGTGGAAGCATATCTAATTTCCTTGTGTGCAGGAGAGGAATTGTTGCTGTCCCTCTAGGAAAATGTAATAGATTTTTGATGTTCTAAAGTAGAAGGGTGAAAAAGGATCTCCCCTAGACTGTATGGAATGTGCATAGCTTCTCTTCCTCTTATGTCTGGAGTACTACTGAGCAGAAGTTGAAGGTTGATTGATACCTTGAAAATTATAGAACATTCCAGCCAAACACTACTTCAGCAACTCCAAACTGGAAATCACAGTAAAGAATACACATTTGAATGTCCATGGTAGGCAGTCAACAGTCTTAGAAGTCTTGTACGAGGCTCTAATGGAGTAGTGTTGGGTTCAGTGTCTTATTCAAATATATATCCATCTACACATTCCTCTGCATGTGAAAGGACATCTCTGTGTAAGGGAACACAATGAAGACAGTAGTCGGATTTATGCTTGCTTTTAGACTCTTGTTTGAGAACTCAGTCCAGATTTCTCTGAGATCTCTTCGGTCAGAACAGTGTTTCCCAGGACAATAAACTTAGAAATTTAAGAGAGGAAATACATTTGGCATATGGGGAATCTGTGGTAATTCCTTGGCCTCCTGGAGTCTTCTTAATTGTATAAGTCTAAATCTTACTGGGTAAGATGGTGGAGGTAGGGAACTTGAACAGAAGTAGGACTGTTGTGTCAGTCCTCAAAAAGGTAATATGCAAGACTTCATGGGAAAAATTTGTTATTGCACCGTGGACATCACCGGGATTTCTGAGAAAATGTGCAAAGGAGATATTCTATACCTGTTTGTTAGAACTGTAAAATCTCTGTAAAATTATTTTAAAATAATAAGAAAGACCATTTCAAGCTGGAGAAAATGTAAGTACCTCGTGGAGCAGAGGAAGATCCAGTATTGCTTGATCAGCTTCCTATTCTTTTTCAGTATTTAGAATGTCCATATATTTTCATGCCATTTGAAAGTCCAGGTAGTAATTCTTGCATCAGTCCTATAGGTTGCATTTTATTCCAACAGTTGTCTTTGGGCTTTGAAGACTTTTGTCAGACAAGAAAAGATCAAAACCCCTTTCTTCCATGGAGGAATGTCTCAGAATACCTTTAGCAGGAAGAAGTTTGTATGTAGTCCTAAACAGTTGGGATGTAGCAGGCTCACAAAATCAAGAGAAGAAGTGCTGAAGATGGCCAATAGAGAGTGCAGGCATGAGTACCCCTTGGGCAAAAGAAGATATTTCAGGCCAATGTTGTCCTTTGGTGAAAGTGTTCTTGCCCACTATACAGAGAAAAAACTTGAAATACTTTGAGTAGTTGTGGAGTGTTGATACTCCCATAGGGAAAAGGAGAGACACGGAATCTCTTCTTTGAAATGATGACATTTACAGACCCCTTGGACAGAAGATGTGAATTTGAGAACAACTGGAGCAAAAGGTATCATTCTGATGTCCTTCCTAGAGGAAGTTTTGAATATGAGACACAGTTAAGTGTAAATTTTGTGCCATCTTTCACCAAAAGTAGAATGGTTCAGAATCATTCTTTGTCAAATAGGTTAGCTACTGAGGACCTTTTTGACTAGAAGTGGAGTTTTAGACCTGGGTGCCAGAGATGATCTCAGGAACTGCCAGTCTTATAAGACAGATAGCAGACACTTATATACAGAATATACATTTGATATATAGTGGACATAAATTGGTGATTTAAAGTAATGATGTTTAAGAGTAGAATATTAAAGAAGATGTAGAATCTGCTTAAAGTGACAAAACTATTTTAGGATAAGGGAGTTTTCAAGCCTAAATTGAGCAGGAAAGCTAGGGCTACTTTACATATTCACATCTTCAGTTACACCATGGTAGGCTCTAACCGGGGTCCAAGCATTAGTATTATTCAGCAGTCATGATTTTCAGTCTCTAAGTCCTCTTGAAGCTAATCATCAACGACATGGGTATAAGCATGAAGGATGGTATATAGGAGAGATAATGAAAGTTTCACGATTTGCTAACACAGATCATAATTAGGTGAAGTACCTTTGGCCAAACCTATATTTATTTAGTGGCCATTATTAGATGAACATGATCTAAAGCTCCCTATTAGAGGGTTATACTTGATCTAAAGCTCCCTATTAGAAGATTGAGTATGCTCTAAGGACTCTTTAATCTTGGTCCTCTTGGGCAAAAAAAAAAAAATCTGAGATCTCAATAGTAAACTCCAGTCCTTCTTATAACAGATCTTATACAGAAGGGGATGGTGTAAAGTATTATTTGTCAAAAAATAAAGACCTGAAGGCCACCAATCAAAGTGAAGTGCTGATTCCCCTTCATCTAAAGGGGATGGTGTTGAGATGGCTAGGAAATAGGTGCAGTTTTAGTAACCTGTGTTCATAACTGCAACTTATGGAGTCATCCTGAACTGCTTTGCTAAACAAGAAAATGCCTGGCCATTTTTAACCAATTACCAAGATCTAGTCACCTAACTGTGAAGAAGGAAAAATTCTAGCTCACCTTTGGTGGTGGGAAAACAGTATGGTATTGCTTAATTTTCTTCCGATTATTCTTTCCAGTTTCCATTAGCATGCTCTTCCATCAGGGTAAGTGATTATCTGAACTCTGATGCTCCATCGATACATATATATATATATATATATATATATATATATATATATATATATATATATATATATATACATATATGATGTATAAATGTATATATATCATATGTGTATAAATAAGATGTATAAATGTATACATATGATGTATATATATTATGTATAATGTGTGTATATATATATATATATATGTGTGTGTGTGTGTGTGTGATGTATATATGTGCATATGATATATATATAAGTATAAGTGTACATGTGTACACATCCATAAATGAGAGATGGAAAAATTGCATTTCTGACAACCATCTGTAGTAAGATTGCATATATGTTAATTTTAGCTTTCTATACTCTGCCCTCTGATCTACAACAAGTATCTTATGATGTCCCACTGCGAAATCGCAATCAGGATTGCCTGGTAATCTTGGTCAAGATTGGCACTTAAGTAAAATGAGTTTAAATCAGGTATAAGATGTCCTTGTAATTAAGTGATGCTCTTGGGACTTCCAGAGCTAGAGGCTACAACTGAAACTCCTCACAAGTATAGATGGAATCAATGAGACTTGCCCTTAGGAGCCAAACCTGACATATCTCGTGAGCATCATTCCATAGCATATACACCCTTGGCCATGAACTGACTGCCTATAGTTTTTGTGGTTGAAGGTCCCATTTTGTACTACATTGAACTACATGTTATTGAATCTGATTCTGGCTTCTACAGAGGTATGCCATGAGACCATGGGGCCTCTTTAGTCAGAAGTGAAGTGACTTCTGCCCACTTTCAAATAATCAAAATTTGGGGGTCTTTCCTTTATATGAGTACTTGAGAAGACATAAGGCAACCAGGGAATGAGTAGAGTAGGCTCAGTTGTAGGAGGGAGGTCTGACATTCTGTTCAATGACTTAGGTAACTGAGGGAAAAAGGAAGATCTCGACGCCTTTAAGAAAGAGAAACTTTGAGATCTGATTGTGCAATGGTATGTGTTAGAAAACCCTTGGAGTTGGGGTTGGTAGCATGAAACATCCTGTGACACATGGATGTCATTGTAACCTGATTTGGTGAAGGATTTTCTCCAACAATGCCCTTCAATTTCTATACTTCTTTAGTTGGTAGAAATTTTACATCTTGTATTAAATCTGGGGAAGTTTAGGTAACAACCCAAGCCTTTTTTAAACAGCTTGGATGACTGTCTCTGGATCTGTTGCTCATTCAGTTTGTCTTAATATGTCCATATATGGGTAGCAACAAAGGGTGCTCTTGATTTCTAGTGATTGGCTTGATTGGAATCAATCAATGATTCTATATATAGGACCTGGGACCTCAAACCCGATGGAAGAACATATTTCCCTATCCACCATGGTAAAAGGTAAAAGCCTTGATTCTCTATTATTTAGAGTATATCCATGTGAGGTAATTCAAAGTCATGAGGGACTGCTTTAGAATACAAGCTTTGGCACACTATTATTTGAAAAAGCATGTCTCATGTCACCTTGTGAATAAAGCAATGTGTGAGTTTCATTTGGTCAAAGGCAGTGTACACCATCAAGAGGTGAGCAAGATCCAAGGCCACACTGATGGGGAAGGAGTCACATCATCATTCTGGGTAGTTCTCAGGGCCTCTTCAAAGAGGAATGAGTCTAGGATGTATCTCAGAACAGGAGATTTCTGAGAACAGATTTACAGAATGGGAAGTTCTGAGAAGATCTTTAGCTAAAGTGAAATCCTGAATGTATTGGTTCACAATGTGGAGGACCCTAGTCATATTTTGAAGAAAAGAATTATCAACTTCACCCATGGTCAGCAGGGGAAGGTTATCGGCTACACTGGGCCTTGGAGGAATGTTCTGACTCTGTTTCAGTAACTTCTAAGTATGTTCCCTATATGTATACATATATATCTTTTAGTCCAGGCAATGGTCACAACAAAAGTATAAGTGGTTCAGGAAGCGGTGATGTTTCTTCAAGGATGTGTTCAGCTGCAAACATATGTGAATAAAATATAGGAATATTTTGATGACCTACTTTAAGGCACATGGTATAAGAGTCAATTTAGCTTTGTGTCTTCTGAACTAGGATTTAGAAGCAGAGAAATATAAGATACCATTGTTTGCATATGTGTTGTATGAATACATTGAATAAAGAGGTTAGTTTTAAGCAAACTTTCTTTATAGGGGTGTTGAGTGGCATGGGCCGAAGGGCAGCTCTAGTAATTCTTTAGTTCCACAGGTACTCCAAAATTCACATAGTACACAGGGAGGAGTTCTGAGACAATTGATGTGCACTGAGAATAATTTTTAGAGCCCTTTCAATAGAATTTCATTTCCCTAGCCCCCATTCGCAGAAGCTGAGGGTCTAAAATCGACTTAGTGGATTGAAGTAGACAATTGGCCCACAATCCTACTGGAAAGACAACGAATGCTAGATGGTCTTTCATGTAGGATGCGAGGTATAACACTCCCTAGGTCTGGCAGACCTTTAAGGAGAAAAGACAAAACCACTTGATGGGTATAGGAAAATAAAAGGCCCATGTAAGGCTTCAAACAGGTTTTAAGCCCCTTTATCATAAAGGGTCTAGGGCAATGCTATACTTAGGCGAGTACTGACATGCTCTACAATATAATCAGAAGGAGTAAGTTAACACTGGGTAAAGTGAACCCCATGTAAGAGAGGTAAACTCTAAAGCCCTATTGAAAATGAAGAGAAATTTCTTCAGACATAGTGTATATAGGTGCCATACACACTTCTGTCAAGAGAAAAGCTTCCTGGTACCTTATACAGTGGATAAAGTTTCCAGCCGTAATCATAAGTTTCAAATTCTCATTCAGAGGTTTATATATTCATAATTTCTGTTAATGCAGGAGAGAAAAGACAGGAACATATTTCTTCTGCCAAAGGCTTTGGATAATTGTTTCTGACTAGGTTAATTCTTCTGGTTTGTTCAGCTGTTAAGATCTAAGCAGAAATGTTGAAATTATTACATTTCTATTGATTTGTCTTATTGCAGTTTGCAAGGTTTATATACTCTGATTCTAAACTACGACTCTGGGAATTCAAACCGGAGTGGAGCAGAGTCATTGGATTATAGAAGGAGTCACTTTTGAAAATATGTTTAATAAGTTAGGGATACAACTACTTTGTTGGAAAGTCAAGGGCCCATTATTCAGAGAGAACATTTTAGGAGGATTGGGAAGAGTGAGAAGGTCACAGCATCCTTCAGGCAAAAGTTTACCTTGGGTACTGGAAGAAGGCAGTCAAGTGCAACTGTTTTCACAGTCCAGAATAACTATGTGTCGGGGTACTCTGAGGCGTGCTGGCCAGAAATTAGGGAATTTGCTCTTACATATTGGGTGGTAATCTCTGGATTTATGTTTTGCACAAGCTGTTCAGAAGCAGGATAATCATCGACAACAAAGATGAAACTGCTCCATTTTATGTGAAAAACCTTAAAGGCAGAACTTAGGTTAGGGCTCAGATTTGCACTGACATGTCTGAGGACATCATGTCCACGTGGTCTGCCATTCCTTCAAACATTTATCTATGCCTGGCCACCCAGGTAAGAAAGGAAACATTAAGACCTCTTAGAAGAATAGAACTGAGATCCTATGGATAGAAGTGGATTCTCGGAAGAAACCATTGTCAGGGGATATTAATTTAAAGTTTCCTTAAGAAAAAAAAAAACTGTGTGAGATTTCATTTCATTTGCTTCTCTGTATGTCCTTCATCAAAATAATTTGTATTAAGCCCCTTTCAACTTACAGGGTATGTCTACATTTTCTTATTCAAAGAAAGTAGAATATATTCATCTTACTTTGCAGAATATGTTTTTCAGGGGCTCTTCATTGCATCCCAATTGAAACCCAAGATTACCTTGAACTGAAGGAGAAACCTGGGAAAAATTAGGAAACATATCTGTGGCACAGTCCATAATATCAGGAACTAGTGTGGGTTTCCTCACCCTAAATTAATATCTAAACCTACTTTGGACAAACTAGAATGATCTGGAGTAACCTTTCCTTCAGGGATAACACATGATGCCTCCTTAATCAAAGAAAGAATGGATGAGTACCACCAAGTAAAGATGAGTTGCTGATATCCCTGTGACAGGAGAATTGATTAGAGTATTCATATTCCCCTTGTATTTGAGAAAAAATTAAATTGCTTACAATAGCTCAGGAGGTCCTAGCATTGCATCATCTTCTAATGATACCGCACAGTCTAGCATATCCACATCTTTAGCTGAATATGCAAGAGCCTGAATATAGATTACATGATTCATGAAAAGTTGAGGTGTCCTAAGCATGATTGCCCCCTAAAAGTATATTCAACCAAAACGAAATGAGCACCAGACTGATGACTTCACAACATATCATGTGACTTTACTCAAGGAAGTAGCATAAGATTCCAGGATTTGCTCCCTCCTTTTGGATTTCAGTGAACCTTCACCAGAGGGATCAATGCTCCTTGGTCCGAGGTAAAATATCCCATGGGCCCCAAGCAGAAGGGATGGTTCTGAGAGACCATTTTGTCAAATGGGTAACTCTAAGGCCTATAAAAAATATCAATGTTTTTGAAATGAGAAAAGTCTTAATCCGGTTTGATAGTAGGGGACTATCCATGATTACCTTCTATAAAAAACAATGATCCCATCACTCCAGGCCTCTACATTTTCAGAGAACTCCAGAAAATTCTTATCTCCAAGGACTCCACTACAGACATGACAGCAATCTGAGGTTTATTCTGAAATCTTGTGTGAAGTCACTGTCTCTAATCCTTTTTTAAACTTACTATTAGCAGCACAGGTATGGGTGTGAGGGATATTTACCTTTCTGGTGAGTATCTTAGATAAGTGGCCTTGGATCCAGGGTGGAACTTTTATTCATTGGCCATGGGACGTCAATCCATTGTTCTTGGAGATGTTTTGGTGGTCAAAGTTGTATTGGCTATGCAATAAGGTTTGAGGAACAAGTTCTGGTCTTTATTAGTTGAATGGTATACCTGAGTCAGCCACGAACAAAGTGAGAGTCTCCTATGGATTCTTGTTCACAAGGATTCAGTTTCAGGTACACTACAGCAGAGGCTGACTGTTTGAGACACTCCTCAGTCACAAGGTCAATTCTAGATCTTGGTCCATCAGATGGCCATGTCTCTGACCCCTCCATTGCAGACAGAGGAAGAATAAAGTGTTTCTATTCCAGGGCAGTTGATTTCTAGTGTATGTCGTTTCAGGGGCATTTGAGTCCTTTGATGTTTAATGATATCAGAGACAAATGATTGGATTTGTCTATTATTTTTCTTGTTAGATGTCGAATTATGTTTCTGTGGCTACCTACATTATCTTCTTTTGTGTTTTAAAAGTAGATTGTGTTCTTTCTTTTTCTGGGTGTAGTTTCCTGCCTTGTACTGGAATTTTCCACCTTTCATCTTTTGTAGGACTGGATTTGTGGAAAGATATTGTGTAAATTTGCTCTTGTCATGGCATATCTTGGAATCTCCATCTATGGTAGTTGAGAGGTTTTATAGCAGCCTGGGATGACATTTTTGTTCATTTATGATCTGTGTGATATATGCCCAGGACCTGATAGCTTTCATAGTCTATTTTAAGAAGTGTGGAATACTGATTGGTCTCCCTTTTTATGTAACTCAACCTTTTTCCCTTACTGGTTTTAATATTTTTTCTTTGTTTTGTGTACTTTATATTTTAACTATTATGTGATGGAAGAAATTTATTTTCTGCTCCAAATTTTTGGGAGTTCTCTTTGAATTTTGTACGTGTAAGGTTGTCTCTTTCTTTAGGTTAGGGAAGGTTTCTACTATAATTTTGTTGAAGATATTTACTGACCCTTCAAAGTGGGAGTCTTCATTCTCTACTATACCTATTATCCTTAGGTTTTATCTTGTCATTTTGTCTGGGATTTCCCGGATGTTTTGGGTTAGGAGTTTTTTGTGTACCAAGAGCTGTGGATCAGGTTCAGCTATATGGAATAGATAGAAACAAAAGTATGCTGTAACAGACTACACCTCCATTCGTGGGTTCTGAGCACTCCAGGAAGTTACCTCTGAGAAGAAGAAGTCTCTCCTGTGCTCTTGAGTGTGTCAGCACTCCTGGAAGTCCATCTATTTCCTCATGGGATCTCATTCTTTCATGTCAAATATATTGCCAGATGAGATAATTGCTCAGTGAACACAGTATTGTGTTGAATATGACACAGACTATCTGTGACAAATTAAAATATATAGGCAATGTCAACTAGGTCATTGAATTGTAATATATTGAAGAATTCACATAATTACTACATGTTGGACTAACCAATGAATGGGATGCATATTTATTAAAATGAAGAATAGTATAAAGTTTATTTTTGAAACTTACTGAATCATGTAATAAATAATAAGTCTCCATTACTGTATCAGGTCCATAATAGTGGTATAGATTAGGAATGAATAAAATGTATTATGAACTTTCTTTTATAAAAATTGCATTATAGTTCAAGAAAAAGAAAGAAATGAATCCATAAATCAGTCTGTTACAGTTGATAGTATGCAAGTAGTTGAAGAATCTATTTTAAAAATATGGTCATGGAGATTGTCATAAGGAAGTGACATTTAAGTTAGATTAGATGAAATATAGTTGATCTATATTTTGGGCAAAATCACAGTAAATAGAAGGATGATAAAAGGACAAAGAGCTTGACATTTCCAAAAAGTAAATATGATAGTAGTTTGTATTGACTAAGAGATAGAAGAGCGGTCCAAATAAAGCTGAAGCTTAGGCAATGTCTCATATGGGAATATAGGAACAGTATTAGACATATAATTTTTATTTACTGTAAATGTCTTAGAAATCATTGAACAGTTTTAAATAAGTTTGTTTAACTCACAATGTATATAGAAGGGACTCTGGTTACTTATGTATTATGAGATGATACAGAGAATAATTTTAAGGATGTTTTTGAAGTCTATCTGGAAGTAGTGTCAGTGATAATGAAAAAGAGTCATATCAGAGAGCTATGTCGGAAATTGTTGTGTTTGGTAGAAGAATGAGTGTGGTGTGGGCAGGAAGAAAAGAAAGCCAATGTCTTTTTTTGAGCAAAAGAAAAGTTGTTGGTGTTATTTACTCTGATGTGGAATATTTCATGATAAGTGGATTTAGGAGAATTATAAAGGATTTTATTTTAGCCCCTTGTAGATGCTTGAAAGAACCTCTAACTCACTAGACATTCCTACTTACTGTACATTGTTTGGTGATTTAATCCATTACTAAGACCATTATTAGCTGTTATATAACAAAACTCACTTCAATATCTGTATTTTTTAAGTTATAAATGGGAGTACTTATTTAATGAAGAGCAAACCTATGATTATATTACATGCTTATTTAGTATATTCAGACAAATTATTTGCCCATATACTTACTACAAACATTTTGTATTGCAATTATAATTTAATCCAAGTTTATTTGTGCTGACACACTCTTTGATTAGAATTTAATGGCTCATGAATGTGAATTTCACAGAAAGAAGTCATTTTTCAGATTTTGTGAATTTACACACCCTAGAAGAGTAAAAACATGTGATAAATTCTAGCTCTTCTACTTTTAATCTTTAGTATTTTAGTGTGTTATGATATACATGCAAAAATTCCTAATCCAGATGATTTTAACTATAATATCCAGTACTATTAAACATATCAACAGTATTTTACAAATATGAATAATCTATGCTTTCAGAAAATTTTCATCAAAGGAGCAAGAAATTCTTCATAACTTCAACACAACATGGCCTTTGGGAACAGAATAAAACACAAATAAGGAAAGGCGGAAAATGATTGACACATGCACTGTTCTTGGTTTGAAATTTAACAATCATGCTAGTTATAGGATACAGCTTTGAAATTAGAGTCAATGAGAGTTTGAAAAATACTGAGGAAGAGTAGGTAAATTGAATTCTTGCTACATGAAAGAAAACACTGGATCTGAAGGTAAGGTACATTTTAGATGATGACACTCGTCTTCTGCCACTATTTATTCAATGCTTTTGTATTTGTTACTATATTATGTTCCAAAAACATATCAATGATTCTAGTTGTTCTTAATTAATGAACATGCAGATCAGCTGATTTAATATTCCACATTATCTTAATATTCTTCTGTATCTTTCAATATTAAAATAATAGAGAATTATTTTGATTAGAGTAAAATTTTATTTTTTTATCATATGAGAGAAGAAATTATTAACCAAGAATGGATATTTGATATTTAATAGAGGTTGAAAGCATATATATATAAGCTAAACCATTTATACCTTCTCCAAATGAAACTCATTGAAATGTCAGTACACATATAGTACGTTAATGGAGTGATGTATAGGAATAAAAACATCCCCTATGCATCCAGAATCATCTATTATCCCCATGATGAAAGCCAATATTAGGAAGAGAAGATGGTAGAGCCACTTTGCAGGAAAATCAGCTTAATTCAAAATGAAGATTGAGCTGGGAATTGATTTGACTAAGTGTAGTCAAGAATAATGTAAATGCCCAAAAATTGTAATCTCACTAGGTGGTATGTACTTGTTGCAGGAGGTATGTTGTTCGGGGTAGGCTTTGAAGTTTCAAAGGATTGAAGCTATTTCAATCTATTTTTCTCCACCTTCTGCTTATGGTCAGCAACCTCTGCCTGTATATCTTTGCTCTGATATCATCAATCACTGACTCTGATATTCTGGTTTATAAGCCCAAATAAAGTATTTCTTTTATAAGGAAAGAATAATATAAATGAGTTTAATGTTATGAGAAGCAGACCTTGTTTACCTGATATGGTTGCCTTTTCCTTTCTTAGCTTGGGCCGTCACACTTCTGCTATGTTGAATGAGACATCTCCATATTCTCTACTCTCACTAACTGCAGTTTGTCATTTGGCCCTCAGGACCCCCTTATACCTGGGGCTGTATTTTTGTTCTTGGAAGTTAGAAAGTTTGGATTTCCTGACTTTGGAGGCAGGGTTAAAAGTAAATGGGAAGTGAGTGACATACATACCACAACTCTTCTATTTTAGTCCTTCAATGGGGGATATTAGAGGATGGGATTACTGAGGTGAGCAGAAAGGAAAGGTGCTGCTTTATTTGAAATGTTTTCTTACCTCATTCTGTGTCCCTGTAAAGATCCAGCCTTATCTCTCAGGCCTGGCCATGTTCCTGTCACTGCTCACCTGCCTATCTCTTGCAGCTCTTAATTCTAATTCCTGCTTCCCACTCTACGTTTCATCTTGACCAGATGTAGTGCATTTTTCAGTGTTCCTGCTCTGAAATGTACACAAGTTCTTTTACTTTTGTTTTATTTTCAAACTTTCAATGTTTATGTTCTTTTTCGTTTTACCTCTTTTATGGAAGCCTTAGAGGAGAATCATTCATGGATGTCTCTTTTGATTGGAATGAGAAAATAATGAAAAAATCTTTTTTTTTAATTACAGGACATTTTCAGTTTTTCTCTTCCATATATGTGCCATGCTAGTTTTTCTCCCTGTCTTGTCCTTAGTCCTTTCCTCCCCTTGCTACTTGGATACTGCCTCTTAGGACTTACTGCAGAACCATAATTGCTGGCATACACAAGCAAGGTGTTGATTCTTCATCACTTTTCTAACCTTTTTCTGCTTCTCTCTTGAGCTGTTTGAATTAATTTGGATCACTCTACTCAATAGTACAGTGCTATAGTGCTTGGGCCATGAAAATATCTGTTATTGTTGCCTTGTCATAGTTTTACAGCTCAGGGTTGGCCTAGTTACACTTTGGAATCTTAGTCCAAGAAGTTTGAGAACTTTAATAAAACCGTGTCAGGAGCTAAAAATACTTTTAAATGATTTCTTAATACATGACGCCTAGAAAACCCTTTCATAAATCATGGACAAAGCAGTCTGAGATTCTTGTTTCTGTAAAGTACTTGAAAAATATGAAAGGGAGAAAGGCCATGGCTCACTCACTCTTGTCTTTAGATGGGGCGCTCAAATATGACTTTAGTTTTCCTGCGATTTCTGGTTGGAACATAAACATGTCTTTGGTAGTTTGCATCACCGGATTGCTTATATTAATTCCTCCTTTTGCTATTGTTTTGGGTTCTGTCTTCATTGTTTCCAATAGGACCACAACTCCACACTCTGTGTAGATAAAAGGTGGGTCCAGTCCAGCTGTTATTGTTCTGGCACACAAACCACTTTTTGGGAACAAATGTTCACCATTGTATAGTTGACAGTGGTTTGAAATTCTTTCCTTGTCCTCACAACATTCCTCTTCTCATCTTCTTCAATTAATTGTATTGACCTCCCTGTAATACTATTATGTATCTGTGTGTATGGAAGAAAGTTTTTCTTTAAATATTCTGTGGTTTGTGGGTTTATTCTTCCATCAACTATTCCCAACAGCACATGACCTCAGGTCATTACTGGGAATTATTGTATGCTGGGAACATTGGGGGAGGATAGTGTGAAATTCATCACTGTCCTTTGTTTCAGAGATTTTTATTTTTTAATAAGTAACCCATATTATACAAATATCTAACTAACTCTTGTGTTCCCCTTCCTGTAAGGCTGCTGGTGTAAATAAATTGCATTTTTTCATTGATAAACAATAATAAAATCACATAAAGACAAAAACATACTTAAAGACAGAAAATATTCACAAAGGAAAATCCATTTAAAATGGAGATAACATATAAACAAAATGAGATCAAAAGATCCATTCAGGAACCATGATATTAAAATGTAATTATCAAACTACAAATTTGTAAGATGAGATAATAATAATATATATTTAAGAAAAGATGAAAACCATTAAATGCACAGTGTGCCCAAAATGCTCACTCAAAATGTAGAATATATCCAAGAATGGAATGGAGCTCTCTCTCTTGCTACTATAGAGGCAAAATGGAAGGATTACTACTAGGCTAAACCCAACCTAGATTTCATAGTGCCAAACTATCAAGAAAGCTGGTGTTTCAAAAATACCACTTTAAGCAAATATTGATAATAAAAACAAATATAAAAATAAGAAAGTATTGAAGACCAGCACTACTCCATGATAATCTGATAGGGTGCATGGGATTATTTCAGTATTCTGGTATCTATAGGGACCTGTTTAGTGACAGAGTATATGGTAAGTTTGGAGAAGTTACTTTTAGGTGCAAAAAAAAAAGGTATATTCTGTAGTTTAGGATGAAATGTTCTTTAAATATCTGCTAAATCCATTTGGATGATTATTTCTGTTATTTTCACTGTATCAATTTAGTTTCATTTTCCACAAACGGTCAATTGATGAACTTGGGTATTGAAGTCTCCCACTATTATTGTGTTGGCGCCAATATATGCTTTGAGTCTTAGTGATGTTTCTTTTGGTGAATTTAGGTGCCCTAGCATTTGAAACATAGTTGTTCAGAATTGATAGTTCATCTTAGTATTATTTTTTCTTTGACAATTATTTTGTCCTTCCTTATCATTTTTGATATCTTTGGTTGAACGTCAATTTTATTCAATGTAAGAAAGGCTATTTCTGTTTTGTTTCTTGGGACCATTTGCTTGGAATTTCTCTCCAGCCTTTTACCTTGAGATAGTGACTGTCTATATAAGTAAGGTGTGTTTCCTGTATGCAGCAAAATGTTCGGTCCACTTTATTTATCCAATCCCTTAGTTTATATCTTCTTATTGGAGAACTAAGTCCATTGATGATAAGAGATATTAAATAAAATTTATTGTTCTTTCTTGTTATTTTTATTGTTAGGAATGGAATTACGTTTGTGTGGCTATCATCTTTTGGGTTTGTTGAAAGATTAATTCCCAAATTTTTCCTAGGTGTAGTTTCCTTCCTTGTGTTGGAAGTGTCCATCTACTCTCCTATGTAGAGTTAGATTTGTTCAAAGATGTTTTGTAAGTTTGGCTTTGTCATGGAGTATCTTGGTTTCTCCATTCATGGTAATTGAAAGTTTTACCAGATATCCAAGCCTGGAGATCCAGAAATGAATGCAAAAACCTATGGTCACTTTATCTTTGAAAAATGTGCTAAAACCATTTAATGGAAAAAGGACAGAATTTTCAAGAAATGGTGTTGGATCAACTGGAGGTCAGCATGTAGAAAAATCAATTATTTAAACAAACTCACAGGGTGGGGGAACAAATGATCATCTTGTTAGATGGTGACAAAGAATGAAAACAATCAATACCTCTTCATGTTAAAAGATTTGGTACATATAATAAATTCAAGGTCCATACATAAACATAGTAAAAACAATATTACAAAAAAAGTACCCAACATCAACATAAATGGAGAGAACCTTGAAGCAATTCAACAAATATCTGGGAATAGAAACGGTTGCCCAATCTCCACTTACTTTTTTAATATAGCATTAGAAATCTTATTCACAGAAATTAGACAACCAAAGGAGATCAAAGGGAATTCAAGAATTGAAAATATCATGATTTGTATATGATATGATAGTATATTTTAGTGACCCCAAAAATTCAACCAGAGAACTCTTTCAGCCAAAAACACCTTCAGTAAAGTCCCTGGATATAAAATTAACGCAAACAAATCATTACACTTCCTCTACTTCAAGGATAAACAGGTTGAGAAGAAATTAGGGATATGACAACTTTCACATTAGTCACAAATAATAAAAAATACCTCAGTGTCACTTCAACCAAGCAAGTAAAAGATCTTTATGACAAGTACTTCAAGTCTGTGAAGAAAAAAATTGAAGAAAATCTCAGATGGAAAGATTTTCCATGCTTATGGATTGGTAGAGTTAATATTGCAAAAATGGCCAACTTGCCAAAAGCAATCAACATATTCAAGGCAATTGCTATCACAATTCCAACTCACTTCTTCATACAGTTAGAAAGAGCAATTTGAAAACTCATTTGAAAAAACAAAAACCCCATGACAGAGAAAACTATCCTCAACAAGAAAAGAACTTCTTTATTTTTTTTTCTGCTTGTAAAATTTATTCACCACAAGGACACCCGTAAAAGAAGAAGCAGGAGCTGATATCTGATCTGTGTTCCTCTTGAAAGCCTTGCATTGTAACACAGCATAAGGATATCAAAAGGATGGGAAGGTTTGCTTTTCATTTGTGGAACATTCCGTACATGTAATACAATGTGCTCTGATCAAGTGCACCCACAATCCCTCCTGCTCCTTCTAGACCTGCCCGCATCTCATCTCCCTTCCAAATTTTTGTAGTCTTTCGCTTAATTTTTTGTGCATATTTCTAACACTGGATCCTTTCATTTCTTTTTTTTAAATTAACTTGAGTATTTCTTATTTACATTTTGAGTATTATTCCCTTTCCCGGTTTCCAGGCCAACATACCCCAACCCCTCCACCTCCCCTTCTTTATGGGTATTCCCCTCCCCATCCTCACCCCATTGCCACACTCCCCCCTACAATCACGTTCACTAGGGTTCAGTCTTAGCAGGAACAAGGACTAACTTCCCTTTCCACGAGTGATCTTACTAGGATATTCAATGCTACCTATGAGGTCAGAGTTCAGGGTCAGTCCATGCATAGTCTTTAGGTAGTGGGTTAGTCCCTGGAAGCTCTGGTTGCTTGGCATTGTTGTTCATATGGGGTCTTGAGCTCCTGCAAGTTTTCCAGTTATTTCTCTGATTCCTTCAACGGGTTTCCTGTTCTCAGTTCAGTGCTTTGCTGCTGGCATTCACCTCTGTATTTGCTATATTCTGGCTGTGTCTCTCAGCAGATATCTACATCTGCCTCCTGTCCACCTGCACTTCTTTGCTTCATCCATCTTGTCTAATTGGGTAGCTGTATATGTACGGGCCACATGTGGGGCAGGCTCTGAATGGGTGTTCCTTCTGTCTCTGTTTTTATGTTGCCTCTCTCTTCCCTGCCAAGGGTACTCTTATTCCCATTTTAAAGAAGGAGTGAAGCATTCACATTTTGATCATCAGTCTTGAATTTCATGTGTTCTAGGCCTCTTGGGTAATTCAAGCATTTAGGCTAATAGCAACATATTAATGAGTGCATACCATGTGTGTTTTTTTTTTTTGTGATTGGGTTACATCACTCAGCTTGATATTTTCCAGTTCCATCAATTTGCCTATGAATTTCATAAAGGCAATGTTATTGATAGATGAGTAATATTCCATTGTGTAGATGTACCGTATCTTCTGTATCCATTCCTCTGTTGAAGGGCATCTGGGTTCTTTCCAGCTTCTGGCTATTATAAATAAGGCTGCTATAAACATAGTGGAGCACGTGTCTTTTTCATATGCTGGGGGCATCTTTTGGTTATATGCCCAAGAGAGGTAGATCTGGATCCTCAGGCAGTTCAATGTCCAGTTTTCTGAGGAACCTCCAGACTGATTTCCAGAATGGTTGTACCAGTCTGCAATCCCACCAACAATGGAGGAGTGTTCCTCTTTCTCCGCATCCTCGCCAGCATCTGCTGTCACCTGAGTTTTTGATCTTAGCCATTCTCACTGGTGTGAGGTGAAACCTCAGGGTTGTTTTGATTTGCATTTCCCCTATGACTAAAGATGTTGAACATTTCTTTAGGTGTTTCTCAGCCATTCGGCATTCCTCAGCTGTGAATTCTTTGTTTAGCTCTGACCCCATTTTTTAATAGGGCTATTTGTCTCAATGCGGTCTAATTTCTTGAGTTCTTTGTATATTTTGGATATAAGGACTCTATCTTTTGCAGGATTGGTAAAGATCTTTTCCTTCTTTGGGAATCACTATACCTTACCTCAAACTGTGTAACAGAAAAATAATGATAAAAATTTAATGGTTATGGTACAGAGACAAATACCCAGATCAATGGAATAGAATTGAAGACCCAGAAATGAAGGCACACACCAGGAACTTGGTATTTGACAAAGGAGCCAAAATCATCCAATGGAAAAAACATAGCATTTTCAACAAATAGTGCTGGTTTGACTGGAAATTAGCATGTAGAAGAAGTGATATCAATCAATTCTTATCACCGCATACAAAGCTCAAGTAAAAGTGGATCAAGGGTCTCCACATAAAACCATATAACCTAACCCTAGTAGAAGAAAAATGTCAAAGAGTCTTGTACACTTGGGCACTGGGGAAATTTCCTGAATATAAAACCAATGGCTTATGCTCTAAGATAAAGATTTGACAAATGGAACTTCATAAAATTGTAAAGCTTTTGTAAGGCAAAGGGCACTGTCATTAGCAAAAAGAAGCAACCAACCGATTAAGAAAAGATCTTTAGGGTTGGGGATTTAGCTCAGAGGTAGAGCGCTTGCCAAGTAAACGCAAGGCCCTGGGTTCGGTCTCCAGTTCCAAAAAAAAGAAAAAAAAAAAAAAAAAGAAAAGATCTTTATCAATCCTCCAATTGATAGAGGGCTAAATTCAATCTATACAAAGACTCAATGAATTATGTTACAGGGAATCAAATAGTCCTATCAAAATTGTGTATAGAGCTAAACAATGAATTCTTAACTGAGGAATATCAACATCCTTAGCCATCGGGTAAATGGAAATCAAAAAAAAAAAAAAAAAAAAAAAAAAAAAAAACAAAACAAAAAAACAAATCAAACAAAACAAACAAAACAAAACAAAACAAAAAAACAACAAAAAAAAAACCATGAGATTCCACAGCACACCAATCAGAATGGCTAAGATAAAAACAAATTCAGTAGACAAATGATACTTAAAAGGGTGTGGAGAAAGAGGAACACTCCTCCAATGTTGGTGGGATTGCAAGCTGTTATAACCACTCTGGAAATCAATCTGGAATTTTCTAACAAAATTTGTTCTACATGACGATCCTGCAATACCACTTCTTGGGTATTTACCCAAAAGATGCTCCAACATATAACAAGGACACATGATGCTATATGTGGAAAGCAACTATATATATATATATATATATATATATATATATATATATATATATATATATATATATATCTGCATACATACTCACACATAAATTGTATGTATAAACACACACACACACACACACACACATATATACATATATACATATATACATATATTTGCCAGAAGCTGAAAAGAACCCAGATGTCCCTCAACAAAGAAATGGATAAAGGAAATGTGGTATATTTACACCCTGTATTCTAAGCTATCAAAAACAATGTTTGCATAAAATTCTTAGGATGGAATTAGAAATTTTCATTCTGTGTGAGGTAATAACACAAATAATATAAACTAATTGGAAGTGTGTATCAACCCAAAAGTGTGGAATTAATAAGAAAGAATCCACAGGTCATATGAAGCCCAAGCTAAAAGAAGACCAAAATGTGGATGCTACATTGTTTCTAAGAAGAAGGAACAAAATATTCATGGGAGGAAATACAATGATAAAGAGTCAAACAGGGACTGAAGAAAGGGTCAACCAGAGACTGTCCCACGTGGGGATCCATCCACTATGCCGCCACCCAATTCAGACTTCATTGCTGATGCCAACAAATCCTTGCTGATAGAAATCAGATATGGATGTCTCCTGAGAGGCTCTGACAGATCCCTACTGATATAAATGAGGATGGTTGCAGCTAACCATTGGATTACACATGGGGGTTTCAATGGAAGTTTTAGAGAAAATACTTAATGAGCTGAAGGGATTTGCAAAACCCCAGGAAGAACAACAATATCAACCAACAAGACCCCACCAGAAATTAGGGGGATTAAACAACCCACTAGTGAGTACAGTTTGAGGAACCAATGATTCCAGCCACATGTGTGGCAGAGAAATGCACTGTCCAGCATGATTGGAATTAAAATCCTTTAATCCAGTGAAGACTTGTTTCCCCAGTGTAGGGTAATGCCAGGGCATTGAGGTTGAAGTGAGTTGGTGGAAATGGGAACATCTTCAAAGAAGCTGGAAGGGGGGTTTATGGGAGAGGGAGGAAAGGAGATACCATTTGAACTGAAAATACATAAAATATTCAGGAAAATTATTAAATAAAAATGACATTATGTCTCCTTAAATTAATAGTAAAATATCATTCCCCTTTTCTGATATTGGCTCAAATATTAGAGTTTGGCATTAATTTCATTTGCTCTCTTTTGCTGTCTATAATCAATATGTCCCTTTTTGTTATGACTTATTTAAACAAAACTGTATTTTACAATTTAAAGAAATATAGAATGAAAAAAAATACTGACATCATTTGTGATTCAAAGACAGTAACAATTTTACTATATTTCCCTTTACTAAAAGTTAGACATTTCCTTGAAGAAACTCAGATGGATAATATCTAAATTAGTTTATAGGAATGGTACATCAAGTAATTTTTGTTAATAGCGTCAGTCAGGAAATGATTCTAATATTTATGCATTATGGTAGTTGATTATGGAACACACCGAATGTTCTTAGATTTTGTAATAATGTATATAAATCATTAATTCTTAATGTTTGTTTACAGAAGTAAGTTATCAACAAATACATATATATATATGTATAATGTGGCACACGTTTCTAATATAAATAGAGCATATTGAATATATAATTTATGAAGTAAAGGTGAGAAAAATAAGATCTATCATTGATTCTACCTACAGTTGGAGTTAATATATGATTCAGGGATCCATATATTTCTTTCTAGACATCTAATGAGATAAAATTAGTGTGGAAAAAGCTAAAACTGCAATTAGCATGTTTGATCTAGTATACATATTTAAAAATTGCTTTTGAAAAAATACTCAGAAAATATTTTCAAGGTTATATATACGCATATACAAAAATTCACTGTGTCTATAAATTATCAATATCACTCAAGCTACTTTCTCTGGTCTTATTATATTTGAATTATAAAATGTACATGTATATGTATGTATGTATACTCACACAGGCACACTCACACACACAAACACACACACAACAATACTTCTAAAAATTTGAAACAAATTAGTAAAAAATAGTCTTTCAGAGAAAAGTAATGAAAAAGGATGAACTAAATTCCAGTACTCCCAAAAGTGTACATTCTAGCATATAAAACTTTGCCTTATAATTTTTAGAAAAATACGTATGTGGCCAATATATGTAATCAGATCCCATTTGGACTTATTACTCAGAGTTAAAGTAGATATTGAAATTGAGTGGGAATAATATTAAATAACAAGATTTAGCTATACTTTTTCAATTATACAAAAAAATCTGAGAAATAGTTAAATGACACAACATGTAAAATTGCTTTCTATTAAGCATTGATATCTAAGTGTTAGTCTTCATAGTCTATATAATAGAGAGAACAAAAACTCACAAATTGTGTCCTGGCTTAAATACAATTTTCTTGGCTTCTGAATATACACAGAACCAATCAATACAATGAAAATAGACAGATGTTGTGTTACAAAAAGTAAATGACCTTTTGTTTATTTATTCTGTATGAATTTATATTTGTAGCATTTCTTCCCATGTTTCTGTTGGATATTTTATAAATCCTTACTTTGGTGTGCTTGGTGATTAAATTTATCTGAACATGGCTGAATATGTCAATATAGTAGAATTGGATTCTTGGGGCAGAGAGTACCTTTGCGTTAAACCTGGTTAAAATGAAATGGTGGTCACAGTGTGCACAACCAAATAGAAGGTAAGAAACTGTGGCTTCGGGTACCCATTTCTTTATGAGATTTCACTTTGTAGTGTTGGAAGAATTGTTCCGTGATATCAAGAGATCGTGCAGTAAACAGTCCTTTTCTTTATTCCTGTTATGAAAGCAAAATTTGTTGTTTTCAGTTCCTTCAGAGAGCTTGCTAGGTGACTAGATCAATCAGGAATTTGGGAAGAGGGACTTAGATATGCAAAATATATTTTTGGTATTGGAGTTTTTCTAGGTACTTTAGGGAACTAACTTCATAAGATTTGGAATATAATCAGACAAGAGCATGTTAAAGATGTAGACAAGAACGGGGTGTGGTGGCACAGGCCTTTATTCTTAGCACTGGGGAGCAGAAGCAGGCAGAACTCTAAGTTCAAGGCCAGATTGGTCTACAGAGAGAGAAAGAGAGAAAAGGTGAGAGGGAGAGTGAGTTCTGGTACTGCCAGGGATATAAAAGAAACAGTGTCACAAAAATGTTCAAGAATAAGTTCTGAATTATACAGAGAAAAATTCTCATTTTATTTTAGTAAGATGTTAATTTTTTCTTGATTCTAATGAAATCTCTTAGCTATAAAATAATGTGAGGCACCAAAAATGTAAGAAAAGATGTTATACATCACTATTCCCCTTACACTATAAGTTGAATTATTATTAAATAAACCTATGTAAATACACTTTGAAGGCTTTTCTGTGATTAGCTAAAGGGCTTTTACATTGTGAATTAAGAATGTTGGATTTCAGGCCAATATTGAATTGTCATCACTAAGGTGTAGAAGCATATTAAGCATACAAAATAATATATAAAATTTTGCACAATAAAGAATGAGAACCTTTAATTGGTTTTCCTCTAATGTCAACACCTTCTTTTTGTTGGAGTGAAGATTGGATGATTTGAACTAATTTTATGAGAAATACAACCTGCTTTCAGAAGATAAGTAACAGAGAAAGATGAGGAAAAACATATGCTAAGGAACAATGAACTGGGATAGAGTATTCTATGTAATACATAGAACAATAAATTTGACCCATCTGTTACTGGTAAGGTGGGGACTTCATTACGCATATCTATGTACTTAAAAATGTTTTCTTTTCCTTCTTAAGTTTGTATGGTTGCTATGAAAACTATGGGTTTTGTGTTAAGATCTTTGCATAGTTAATGATAGTTTTGAAATATTAGTGTTATAATCAAAAGCCGTGCTTTGTACATACTTTTTAAGCAACAAAAAAGAGAAGTGTCTGCTTGGCTTTTATGAAGAAAGTTACTATGTTAAACATGAATTAATTTTTCTGACATATACCTTCTCTTCATCTACCATGCTTGTTGATGGAACCTTAGCGCATAGGAATGAATAGTAACCATCTTAGTATAGTTTCAGGATTTTATTGTTTCTTGTTTGCCATGTGCCTTTCTATTAAAAGGCTCTCTTTTCTAAGTCTCTGAATTTAATTGGAGAGGTTTTCAATAACTTCTAGTCCGTTTTTAATTCATATAACCGGTCTTTGGTGTTGTTATTGAATTTTATGACAGTACCTTCTTAATGTTATTTTGAAGGTTATATACATATATATATATATATATATATATATATATACATATATATATACATATATATATATATACATATATATATATCTCCACAACATTTTATAAAAATATTAAATTTTTAGTGTAAGTAACACTTAGTGATGGACAATTTTATAAGCATTCTCTAAAGTATTGAATATTCTACAATTTTAATTTTTATTAAAACATTATAAATACCACATCCTTTATTAACCTTAATGTACACTGATCTAGTTAACATAACCACAAATTTTTATCTTTGAAATTTTTTTCTTAGTTTGTCAGTAATTAATCTTGACTTCTCTATCTGAGCTTTCTCATCATTATTCACAAAAAATCTATTGTTGTTTTATTGAGAATAGTAAGGAATGTTCATTGATATGTAGATACATAAGAATATGACAATATACGAAATGGCATTTCATTAAGCCCTAGGAAAACTAAACTATCATGGTTTCAGGAAAATAAATGTAACTAGAAAATATACCGAGTAAGGTAGCAAAGACTCAGAAAGGCAAATACCATGTGTTCTTTCTCATATAGATCATAGAATCTCCTTCTAATATACTTGTATTTATGTGAAGCTGTGGATGGCTCGAGTTTATTTAACTGATATAGGTCGCAGACATTAGAAAGTTGGGTTTTATACAGTGTGCTATGGAAGATATTGAACATGTGGGATATGGATGTAGATGTAAGAATAATGAAGTGAGACTAGTATAAGTGGTGAGGGACATAGGACAGGAAAGAACAAAGAACTGAAAAATCAAGGATGAGTTTGAATGTCAACAAGAATAAAATAAGACAACCTGTTACTTTATAGGTTAGGTTAAAATAAATATTAAAATTTAAAACTAATACCATTATGTTTAATTCTATATACATCATGTTTGAGGAAAAATGCCAGCAAGTGATATCAAAATGGAAATAATATATTTATCTTATTTGATCTTAGTCAAATTATCCATAATTATTTGGTAAAAACATCATTTTTCTGCCAAATTTATTGTACCACTTAAAAAATTGCCTGTGATATAATCAAACTTTATGATAGTAGACAATTTTATTATTAGGTCAACTTTTAAAATCTGTGATTTGATCTATGTTTTAAGTTTCTTTTTACTTAAATTTGTTCCTCCGGACATTCACACATATTAAATTATCATTTTCAAAGTTGAATACTACTATAAAAATATGATCCAGCAGGGTTTTTGAAATTGCTCAATTATAAGTAATATTACCCGTAAACTACAGGACATTCTCCACTAAGCTCATAGATACAAAGAAGATACACAAGAAGAATGCCCCAAGTGCATAGGATTGAGTCTCATGTAGAATGGGCATAAAATTGTCTAGGAGGCCGATTGAGGGAAGGAACTAGATGGGAGATGGAAGGAAGAGGAGAATGGACCCTGTGTGGGAAGGGACAGGAGATATGATCCAATAGTCAGGAGAAGGAAAGGAAATCTTGAAATTTTAGAGATGAGGAGGTAGGGGAAATCTCCAGGAAGAGAAAGAGTCCAGGATAATGGAGGTACCCACGAATCAATGGGGGTTACCTAAGCTGTGACTTACATTGGTGATATGGAACATTTAGAGGCCAACTCCTGTAGCCCGGAAGGACACCAGTGGAGGGATAAAGACACAAATACAACTACAACATTTCTAGGCAAAATTTTTCAAGCCTAAAAGAAATTCAGGACCGCATTCTAGGGTCTATGTTCTCCTTTGCTTTATTGATGTCTGTTAATTTTTGTATAAAATAAGGATTTGGGAGATTATCATTAGAAGTAGGTATACAATATTTATATTGTTATATTCACACTTTAGCTGGGCCCACTTTGTTGCAATATCATTGCAAAAAATAAAATTGGAAAGCAATATTTTTGAGTACACATTCAGGAATATATATATAAAGTCCTCTTTCAAAGAATGTACACTAAGAAAATGTAATACAAAATTCCTTCAATTAAACGTCTGGAGGAAAATATTGGACTTTGGGAAACCGAGACAAACTAGGAGCTTGACCTGTATGTCTCAGGAATGGACGTGGAAGTGGAATTATTATCCTGAATAATCTCCTCCACACCATGTTCCTAGATCTTTTTTACCCATGCCAAGCCCCTGACCAACATTCTCTATTCTGAACATGTAAGTACTAATGAAGCAAAGAGAAGTCTCTAGCTTTACAGATATATAGTATGTAAAGTTTTCCAGTATGTCACAGGAGACACTATTGGAAAGGCACCCTCAAATCTGGTCCGTGGGAAAGTTCAGTGAGTCTTGGGTAGGGAATGAGTGGGTTCTCTGAATAAATAGCCTTGATCTGAGCCTTCCACACATTGGAATCATGAGCTGCGATCTTCTCAGAATCATCTGGACTTCCCTGCTTGATATGGTTCTTGTAAGTAAGAGAGTTTATATAATCAATTTATTCATTACAAAAGCCAGTTGTTGGGAAGGGCACAGTTGTTCTTCTCAGAGCTTGTGGCTTTTACTCTTTTTGCCCTGAAGAAAAAGTCCAAAGAAACAAAGGAAAGACAAGTATTATATCCTCAGCTCAGTGTAAACGCCTCCATGCTTTGGATTCCTATTGTGCAATTTGTTTATGACACTGATATCTGGAGAAGAAGAGCTTCTAGTTGAGACTTCATCATCTCAGTCTTTCTATTAGTATTACTCTGAATACCATTCCCTGACAGTGACTATTTAGATTTCTGTGTCAATAGGTTCGATTAGCTGGCAGATTTTTTTTCTTTCTTTCATTTTTTTATTTTTTTATAAAATTTTATTGCTTTTTTAACTGGATATTTCTACATTTGCATTCAAATGTTATTTCCTTTCCCAGTTTCTTTTCCATAATTGCCCTATCCAATTCTGCTCCCCTTCTTCTATAACCCACCTTACTGTTCCCTGACATTGCCTTAAACTTGGAGTCAAACCCAATGGCTTCTCCTTCCATTGGTGACCCCAAGACCATCCTTTGTCACATATGCAGTTGGAGCCATAGTTCTGTCCATGTACAGTCTTTGAATATTGGTTTAGTACCAGAAATCTCTGTTTTTTTTTTTTGTTTTTTTTTTTTTTGCATTGTTGTTATTATGGTGTTGAAAGTACCTTTAGCTCTTCTAATCCTTTCTCAAATCCTACCAACAAGATGTCCATTTTCAGTTCACTGGCAGCATAGACTCCTTAGCTTCATCACTCTTATCTACATTTGATTTCGAGAGAGAGAGAGAGAGAGAGAGAGAGAGAGAGAGAGAGAGAGAGAGAGAGAGACAGAGACAGAGACAGAGACAGAGAGTGTGTGTGTGTGTGTGTGTGTGTGTGTGTGTGTGTGTGTGTTTGTGTTTGTGTTTGTGTGTGTAGAGCTAAACAATGAATTCTCAACTGAGGAATATCAACATCCTTAGCCATCAGGTAAATGGAAATCAAAAACAAAATCCTGAGTTTCCATAGCACAGCAATCAGAATGACTAGGATATAATTGGTCCCTTGTACAGCTATGGTGTTTGGTGGATTTTTAACAAGTATTCTGCGCAACTAAGTTAAGAATTTAGAATCCACAAATGACGAAGCCATATAGACTCCATTCTATTCTTATGAACCTACTGAAGTAGAAGATTCACTTGACTTCAAGCCACTCCTCTCCCAGTCCATGTAATGAACTTTATGTTTGGACTGAATAAAGAATCATGGTAAAACATCCAAAACCCTCAAGTCTGGCCATGGAAACACTGGAAGGTAGATATTAGAGACCTGCTATCTAATGCTACCGCAGAACCACATTATAGTCTATGTTGTCCTTTGCTTTACTAATGTGTGGTAATTTTTGGATAAAATAAGGATTTGGGAGTTTGTCATTTAAGTAGATACAGAATATATACACTGTTATATTCACTTTAGTACTGGGCCCCCTTTTTTTCCAAATCAGAGCAAAAAAATGGAATAGGATAATAGAACATTTGAGTACACATTCAGCAATATATATATAAAGTCCACTATCAAGGAATGTACACTAAGAAAATGTAATAAAATATTCACTCAATTAAAGATCTGTAGGGAAAATACTGGCTATTAGAAAAGAAAGATATCTGAGGAAATTGAATTATAGGCCAGAGGAATGGAACTGGGAATAAAATTATTATCCAGTAATATCTCCTGCACTCCATATTCCTAGATCTTAGGGACCCATGCCAAGCCCCTGACTAACCTTCTCCATTCAGAGCATGTAACCACTAGTGAAGCAGACATAAGTCTCTAGCTTAAGAGAGATGGAGTACGTAAAGCTTTCCACTGTGTCACAGGAGACATACCTGGAAAGGACACCCTCGAATATGGTAAATGTAAGGAAAGCTGTTTAGCAGGTAGGAGATGGCAGTTCTCAGTGACATCATAAATAGGACCTCCATGAAAAATCTGTTGTAACTAGGAGAGCCCTAGCTTCTTCTGTGATGTAACAATTATTGTCCTGACAGGAACTGACTCTCACATATTACCTCATTACCTCTCTGGTTTGCTAATTTGCCACTAATTCAGAGTAAACAGCCATTTGGGAGTGAGAACAAACAGGATGAGGAGATCCGAGATGTGAAGAAGGAACCTGGCCTTCTGTCTTTGTATGAAAAAAATGAAGAAATAAGTGGTATATTGAAAAGTTCAGAGAGCCCTTGGAAGGGTTGGAGTGGTATCGCTGAAGAGATAGACTTGATCTGAGACTTACACATATGAGAATCAAGAGCTGGAAGCGTCACAGAAGCATCTGGAATTCCCTGTTCTTATGGTTCCTGAATGTCAAAGGGCTTATATCATTCATTTCTTAATTGCAAAGAATAGATTTTGAGAGGGCACAGTTGTTTTTCTGAGAGCTATGGCCTTTATTCTTTTTGCCCAGAAGAAAAAGGTCTTAAGGAAGGAGGTAAAGACAAGTATTGGGTACTTAGCTCAGAGTAAACTCCTCCAAGCTTTGGATACCTATAGTGCATTTTGTGTCTGACACGGATATTTCGGAGAAAGAAGTGCTTCTAGTTGAGACTTCATCATCTTTGTCTTTCCACTAGTATTACTCTGAATACCAATTTAGAGATCTGAGTAAATAAGTGTGATTAGTTGGCAGTTTTCTTTACTTTTAAATCTTTCTTTTTTAAATTTTTATCAAATTATAGTGTTTTTAAACTGGATGAGTCTATATTTACATTTAAAATATTATGTCCTTTCTCAGTTTCCTGCCCATAAGATCACTACCTGTTCACAATCCCTTCTTCTCTAACCATAATTCTGCCCCTTGAAATTCCCTTGAACTGGGAGACAAACCTAGGTAGGACCAAGGCTTCTCCTTCCATTGGTGCCCATACTCTGCCACATATGTATTTGGAGCCATAGTTCTATGTTCATTGTTTGAATATTGGTCTAGTACAAGAAAGCACTGGGTCATTGACAATATTGTTCTTTTGGAGTTAACAACACCTTCAACTATTGTAATACTGTCTCAAAAACTACCAACAAGATGTCTGTTTTCAGTTCACTGGTTTGCCACTAACATTCACTTCTGTATTTGACATGCTCTAAATGTGTCTCTCAGGAATTATCTATATCCAGTTCCTGGTAGAATGCACTTCTTAGCTTCATAAATCTTATCTAGTTTTGGTGGCTGATTTCATATATATATATATATATTATATATATATATATACATATATATATCATATACATATGAAATATATGTGATATATATGTATATACTTTTGGTGGCTCCAACAGTTATGAAGTTAGGGGGAATTTTAAAATGGATTCAGTGCAACTAGGTCAAGAATGTAGAGTCCACAAATTGCATTGGCAAATAGATTCCCTCCTGTCCTTATGAAACTATTGAAGTGGGGGTTTCCCTGGTCCTGAAGCCATTCTTATCAATTCTCATCCTTCTCTATCTTATGTTTGGCCTCAAGAAATATTCATGGTAAAACATTCAAAAATCTCAAATCTAACCCAGAGACACTGGAACAGAGATATTGAAGAACCGATATCTAAAGGGACCTGAGAACCAAATTCTGTACGCCATGTGGTCCTATGCTTTACTGATATGTGGAAATTTTTGGATGAAATAGGAATTTGGAGTTTACCACTTGAAGTAGATACACACAATTTACACTGTTATTATCACTCTAGAGCTGGGCGCCTTTGTTGCGAAAATCATTGCAGAAAATAGAAGTGGAAAAGAGAATTTTTGAGTACACATTCAGGAATATGAATAAAGTCACCTATCAAGGAATATACAATAAAAATTGAAATGCACATGCATTCAAATAATTGTCTGTAGGGAAAATACTGGCCTTTGGGGAACAGAGAAAACGAAGAAAATTGTACTGTGTGCCACAGGAATGAACCTGAGAATGAAAATATTATCTAGAAGAATCTTCTACACACCTGTTCCTAAATCTCATCGACCCATGCCAAGACCCTGACTAACTTTGTCCTTTCAGAGCATGTTACCATTAAAGAAGCAAAGAGAAGTCACTAGCTTTAGAGAGATGGAGTATGTAAACATTTCCACTATGTTACAGAAGACATACATGGAAAGGGTACCCTCAAATCTAGTCAATGTAAGAAAAATTCTTTAGCAGATAGGCCATGGCAGGTCTTAGAGACATCATCATTAGTTCATTCATGAAAAATCTCTGGTATCCTGTAGAGCCAAAACTTCTTCTGTGATGTCACAAGTTTTGCTGTGACTGCAACTGATCTTCAGATGTTCCTTCATTACCTCTAGGGTTTACTAATTGTCCTCTATTTCAGAGTAAACAGTCATTTGGGAGTGAGAAAAAAGAAGATGAAGAGATATGAGAAGGGGATTAAGTTGGCTTTTTGTCTTTGTATGAAAAAAAAGAAAGATCTATGTGGTCCTTGGAAAGCTCAGTGAGTCCAAGATAGGAGTTGTGTGGGATCGCTAAAGAGATAGTCTTTATCTGAACCTTCCACATATGAGAATCATGAGCTGCGAGTCTCTCAGAAGCATCTCAACTTCCCTCTTCTTATGGTTCCTAAAATTCAGAGAGTTTATATCATTCATTTCTTTATTACAAAATCCAAGTGTTGTGAAGAGCACAATTGATTCCCTGAGCTCCTGACCTTTACTGTTTTTCTCAAGAAGAAAGGAACTAACGAAGAAGGGAAGCACAAATATTGTGTTGCTATCTCGGAGTAAACACCATGCTTTGGACACCTATAGTGATTTTTTTGTCTGACACTAATATTACGGACACAGAATTGCTTCTAGTTGAGATTTCATCATCTCAGTCTTTCCACTAGTATTACTCGACCACATCAGATTTACGAGTAAATATGTGTGATTACTTGGCAACTTTTACTGTCTTTTACATCTTACTTTTTTATTTTTTAGCAAATTATATTTTTTTAACTGGATGTTTCTATATTTAAATTTCCAATATTATTTCCTTTCCCTGTTTCCTGCATATAAGATCCCTACACATTCCCATTTCCTTCTTCTCTAACCAGCCTTTCTCCTGAATGACATTCCCTTGAAGTGAAAGATGTACAAGGGAGGACAAAGGCTTCTCTTTCCTATGTTGCCCAAAAATTCCATCCATTGCCACATATGCATTTGGAGCCATTCCTCAGTCCATGTACTTTCTTTCTATATTGGTATAGTATGAGAAAGCCCTTGTTCATTGGCATTGTTGTTCTTAAAATGTTATACAATGGTTTTAATTCATAATTAGGTAATTTTAAATGACATCTGACCCAATTAATATCTCCTAGTAATTTTTCAAATTTTCAAAATCATTAAGAGTCTTAAGATTATCTTTCCTCAATTCAACCTTCTGGGGGATAATGTTATAAGGACTTAGTTTTGCTCTTAAATAATTTACAAAATTGCCCTTTCGTACCTTTTCTGGGGCAGTAATCAAATCCCCTACCTTCTAGCAATTTAAATAAATTTCTATATACTAAATCTAAAATCTCTTCATTCTTTGCAGTTAAAAGGATATCATCTGTAAAATGGGGTGCAGGAAACTTCTGTCTTATTGGGGCAATGGCATTGCCCACAAATGTTGACACATAGAAGGCTATTGGCCATACCTTTTGGTAAAACTACCCATTTACAAGAAGAAATTGAAATACAATATTCATTCAATTTAAGGTTGTAGAGAAAATACTTGCCTTTGGGAAAGAAAGAAAACACAGAAAATTGAACTTTATGTCACAGGAATGAACTTGGGAATAAAAATATTATCTAGAAGTATGTCATACACTCCATGTTCCTAAATTTTTTCTACCCATGCTAAGCTCCTGGCTAACTTTCTACATTCAGAGCATGTAACGACTAGAGAAGCAGAGAGAAGTCTCTACTTTAGAGTGATGTAGTACATACAGGTTTCAACAGTGTTTCCGGAGATATACCTGGTAAGGACACTCTAGAATCTGGTCAATGTAAGGAAAAGTGTTCAGCATGTAGACCACAGTAGTTCTCAGTGACATTATCATTAGGACCTCCCTGAAAACTCTCTTACAACCTGGTGAGTCCTAGCTCCTTCTGTTGTAGTTACTGCAACTGCCGCTCAGATTTTCCTTCAATAACTCTAAGGTTTACTAATGGGCCTAATTCAGAGACAACTTTGGAGTGAGAAAAAAGAGGATGAAGGATATGAGATGGGGAGAAGGAAGCTGGCCTTCTGTCTTGGTATAAAAACAAGGAAGAAATATTTGGTGCTTGGGAAAGCTTAGTGTGTCCTTGTTAGGTGTTGAGGCATATCTCTGAAGAGATAGCCTTTAACTTCGCCTTCCACATAAGGGAATCAGGAGCCAGGACCCTCTCAGGAGCATCTGAACTTCCCTGTTATTTTGCTTTCTGGAAGTCAGAGAGTTTATATCATTCATTTCTTTATTCCAAAAGTCAAGTGTATTGAATGGCACAGTTGTATCCCTGACAGGTCATGGACTTTATACTTTTTGTCAGAAAGAGAAAGTTACTAAGGAAGATGGGATGGAGAAGTATTATGTCCTCAGCTCAGAGTAAACTCTTCAATGTTTTGGGTACCTATAGTGTAGTTTCTGTCTGATACTTCTATCTGGGAGAGAGAAGTGCTCTAGTTCAGATTTCATCATCTTAGTCTTTCCACTAGTATTACTCTGACTATAATTGTAGATTTCTAAGTCAATAGGTATGATTAGTTGGCAATTATCTTTTCTTTAATATCTTTCATTTTTAGCAAATATTATTGCTTTTTTTAACTGGATGATTCTATATTTACATTTAAAATGTTATTTCCTTTCCCAGTTTCCTGCCCATAAGATCCCTAACTGGTCCCCCCTCCTCTTCTATAACCCTCCATACTACCCCTTGACATTCCTTTGAACTTGGAGTCAAACCTAGGGAGGACCAAGGACTTCTCCTTCCATTGTGCTCACCAAGTCCATCCTCTTCCACATATGCAGTTGGAGCCATAGCTCTGTCCATGTACATTCTTTGAATATTGTTCTAGTATCAGAAAGCTCCGGTTCATTGGCATTGTTGTTCTTATACTGTTAAAGCCCCTTCAGCTCTTGTAATCTTTCCTCAAAATCTACAAACAAGAAGTCCATTTCCACTTTACTGGTTTGCCACTAGCATTCACTTCTGTATTTGTATAATCTAGCTGTGTCTCTCAGGAAATATTTATATCTGACAGAATGCACTTCTTACCTTCATAAATCTTGTGCAGTTTCAGAAGCTGATGTATATATATGTACTTTTGGTGGCTCCTGAAGCTATAAATTTAGCTGGAATTTTAACATGAATTCTGTGCATCTAGGTCAAGACTGTAGAATTCACAAATGGCAACACCAAGTAGACCCCATCCTGTTCTTTTGAAACTACTGATATTGAGGTTTCACTGGTCCTCAAGTCATTCCACTCGCTGCCCAGCCTCCTATATCTTATGTTTGGCCTTAATAAAAATCATGGTAAAATATCCAAAACCCTCATGTGTGGCAACGAAACACAGGAAGGCAGATATTGCAGAAATAATATCAAGTGGGAATAGAGAAACAAATTATATAGTCAATGTGGTACTTTCCTTTATTAATGTCTGGTAATTTTTGGATAAAATAAGGATTTGGTAGTGTGTCATTTGAAGTATGTACACAGTATTTACACTGTTATGCTTACACTGTAGATGGGCCCACTTTGTTGCCAAAATCATTGCAGAAAATGGAATTGGAAAAAAGAATTTTTGAGTACACATTCAGGAATATTATAAAGTCCCCTATCATAGAATGTACAATAAGAAAATATAATGTAATATTCATTCCATTAAAGGAGTATAGGGAAAATCGTAGTGTTTGGGAAACATATTTCTGAAAAAATTGGACTATAGGCCATAGGAATGGATCTGGGAATAAAAGTATTATCCAGATTAATCTCCTCCACTCTAGGTTCCTAAATTTTTTCTACCCATGCCAAGCCCCTAACTATCTTTCTCCATTCAGAGCATGTAATCAATAATGAAGCCAAGAGAATTCCTTCGCTTTAGAGAGATATAGTAGGTAAAGTTTTCCACTCTGTAAAGTGCACCCTTTTATCTAGTCAATGTTAGTAAAGCAGTTCAGCATGTAGTCCATGGCAATTCTCAGTGATATCATCATTAGTCCCTCCTTGAAAAAACTCTTGTGTCCTGGAGAGCCCTAGCATCATCTGTGATGTCATAAGTATTTTCATGTCTTGAACTGCACCTCGGATATTCCTTCAGTACCTCTAGGATTTACCAATTAGCCTTCTATTCAGAGTAAACAGCCATTTGTGAGGAAGAACAAAGAGGATGAAGATATCAGAGATGGGGAGAAGGAAGCTGGCCTTCTGTCTTGGCATAAAAAAAAAAAGAAAAAATATGTGGATCTTGGGAAAACATCCTGTGAAGATAGCTTTAGTTATTTTGTTCTATGGGTTCACCAAGCTCATGGAGAAGTTGCTGAACATCCTAAAGACATTTTGGCAGATGGTAAAGTTTCTAGATACACCTTATTAAATTTGATGGTCCTGGGGACTGTATGACTGATTGTAAATGTTTCCCAGAATGAGTGCTAGAACCAGATTGATGTTTAGATGCTTTAGAAGACATGAAATTTTTCTGATATACTTGGGCTAATGGAACAAGTTCTAAATGATTTTTTTTTCGATGTGGAGTTTCCCTCAGACCTTTGTAAATATAAAAAAAGTTTTGTATATTTGAAATCTAATTTGCACAATGACAAATCACTTTGAGCATGGAGAACACTTTCTGGAGCACTAGAGAGTGGTGATGAAATTCCCTGAAACCCTAGGGCAGATGGTGAACATGCCTTTTCGGTTGAAGGAGGTGTTACTTGAGCATCCTGGGACAATATGGAATGTCCAGCATGCCCTTGTAAGGATTGGCACATTTCCACAATACCTTTGTCATTTTTGGAAAATTCCACGTCCCTTTGTACAGAAGGAGAAGGTGTCGGACTCACCTGAGGAGTAATTGTAGCTTTTGGTGTCTCTTGGGCAGCAGAAGATGGCACAAGATCCCTTTTGGCCGAAGGGGGAAGGTTGAAACTGGCTTCCTTAGAGGAGAAATTTCTAAAGACTCCATCAGAATGATCAAAACTTAACACTTTGTTTCTAGAAACTGGGTGCCTGTGGTCCACTCTGGTAGAGGGAGAATGTCAACTATTTCTCCCCAGAGTGGACTTGTGAAATAAATCTACTTGGGTAGATGGGAATAGTTGTAAAGCATGCTGTTCAGATGCAGTAGATCCTAAGACATCCTTCTCAGATGAGGAAGGTCTTAATGTATCGTGTATATTTGTGGAAATCCTGACTGTGATGTCAGAATGGGGGGAAGGTATTAGAGCTGACTATGAAGATGTCACCTCTCCATGAGCAACATGGTCATATGTGAGAGGTCTGAGAGCCTCATGAGCAGATAAGGATGTTTCTAGACAGCGTTGTGTAATTGTGGAAGTTCCAAGAAAAATTTCTTCTGCTGAAAAAATGGAAAGAGAATTTCGTATTGAAGAATTGAAGTGTCATGTTCCGTAGCCTGCTTGATAGGCAAAACAGGGTCCAAGGCCCCTTCAGAAGATAAGGTAAAATCCATATCCTGTGAGGTATTTGGCAGATTTTCTGGGCCCGCTTGTGGGTATAAAGAAGGACTGGAACCGCATTGTGCATGTTTGGAAGGGTGTGGAACATCTTCTGTAGTTGGGGAAGATGGCTGATCTTGAGGAGATTAAGAAGTTCCTATAGCCAACTGTGAAGTTTGCGGAGGTCATATCCATTCTTTTGCACAAATGGAATCCAAGTAATCCCTTTCCTCAGACGTCGAGGATGCTACAGACGCTGGTGTTTGCATATCATGTTCCCCTACTCCTCGTTCATGTATGGTTGCATCCATAACCTTCTCTACAGATGGAAAATGTCCTAGAACATCTTTTGTACATGTGTCACATCTACAAGCTATTTCTACATATGTGGCTGTTGGTAGATCTCCTTTTGTAGATGTTATCCCACAGTCTGTTTATGAGATAGAGTACTACTCAGAGAATCCTGCTCAGTTTTGGGAAATTCTAGCATCTCTGATGTATGTGTGGAAAATTTTGGAGTCCCTCTTTTCAGGACAGAATGACCTAGAGTCCCCTGAGGAGGAAGGGTATGTTTTATCTTCTCTGTACATTGTATCAATATGATGTCTGGATGGCTCATTGAGTGTGTGTTCTGATAACCTTGTCTCTTTTGGGCCTCATGACAAGTCAGGAGGGTCCTCTTTGGTGGTAGAGAATATTTGAATAATTCTCTGTTGTATAAGGGACATTGGAAGTACTGGTGGAGATAGTGAGGGTACTAGATCATATTTTTTATGTTCAGAAGGCACAAGAGTCCCTTGGGTGGACTCAGAATTTTCTAACACATCTTGTGTGGGTGTGGACTCTGAAGTGCCCCTTCTGAAACTGGCAATCGTTCTTGATCTAATGGTGTACAAGCAGAAAGTTTTTTCTCTGCTTGTGCTGTTATGTGTGTTATGAGGTTCACTTGGGGATTTGTGACTGTATTTTGTTCCCGTTGGATCATAAGTGATGATTTAAGCCCATTTTTAATAGTGGAGGACTTTGAAGTTCCACTTGGTTTAATAAGGAATTTCTGAAATCCCCTTTGTCAGCAGAATCAGTTTGCAACTCATTTTACCCGAAGCAGATTGCATAAGGCACTTGGGTGGAGATGTGGGACATCTTTGAGTGTCTTTGTGAGTGGACATAGCTCTCTGCCAAGATTTGGCAGTTGGCGAAGGTATTAAAGTCTCATGTTGAGAGGGGGCAGGACTTAATCCATTTGTGGAATATGGAAATCACTGAGATTACCTTTAAGAGAAGAAGATTTGCAGACCTCTTTGTTTGGTGGGGCCTGTTGTACCTCCCCCTGACCAGAGGCGTCTTCTCCAACACATCTGGTGGAGAATTGGAAAGATGGAGACAGGTAGGTTTGGGAATGAAAATTTGAAACTCCTTTGGAAACTCTGTGGGACAGAAGAGTGGGCAATACTGAGAACTCAGGGAAGGAGAGACTGCCACCTCCGCCCACCTGTTCCCACATCCCTAGCCCAAGAGGAAACTGCATAGTGCCTCTGGACACACACATATATATATAGGAGCATTTAAGCTGCAGGAGACCTGCAGTCCAAACTGCACCTGGATCTGAACTGGTCCAAACAGCATCCTATACCCAAATCTCGTGTGGGGTGGGTCAGTCTGAGACAATCAGAGGGACGGAAACCCCTGAGAACTCTGCTCACATTCCTGACTTAAGAAAAAAAAACACATAGCTCCATCTGGGCCTCCTGTGCATATGGATATAGGAGTAGTAGGGGCTGGACGTTTCTGGTTGTGCCTCTCATAAAGAGCTGAAAGTCACCCCGATTGTACCGTATTAGCTGTAAACAAATAAGTTTCTGTGCCTTGGAGAGGGTTTAAAATATTTTCATTAACTTTTGATATGATATTAGTTAGGACTTTGAGAAAAGGGGGCAGAAAGACCCTAGAAAATATGTTTTTAAAATTCTTTTGCTTTCTAGAGTCTAACTTCTTAAGTATTCCAAATGAATTTCCAAATTGCTCTTTCCACCTCTATTAAAGCAGTGAGTAGGAATTTTGATGGAGATTGCATTGAATGTGTACATTGCTTTTGGCAAAATGGTCATCTTTGTTATATTAATCCTGTCAATCCATGAGCATGGAAGCTGTTTCCATCTTCTGAGATCTTCCTCAATTTCTTTCTTCAGATACTTGAACTTCTTGTCATACATATCATTCACCTGCTTGGTTAATCTCACACCAAGATATTTTATATTATTTGGGACTCTTGTGAAGTGTGTGGGTTCATTATTTTCTTTCTCAGCCTGTTTATCCATGGAGGAGAGGATTGCTCCTGGTATGTTTGAGTTAATTTTATATCCTGATATTTTGCTGAAGTTATTCATCACGTTAAGAAGTTCCATGGTGGAACTTTTGGGTCACTTAAGTGTATACTATCCTATCATCTGCAAATAGTGATATTTTGATATTTTCCCTTCCAATTTGTATCCCTTTGACCTCCTTTTGTTGTCTGTTTTCTCTGGCTATGACATGGAGTCCTGATTTGAATAAGTAGGGAGAGAGTGGGCAGCCTTGTCTAGTCCTGATTTTAGTGAGATTGCTTAAAGTTGCTCTCCATTTAGTTTGGTATTGGCTAGCAGCTTGATGTACATTTCTTTTACTATGTTTAGAAATGGGCCTTCAATTCCTGATCTTTCTTTATTCTGAAGTTTCACGCCCACCTCGTCTGGCATGGAGACACAACAAGGTCGCATTCTTCTCTACAGCCTTTATGGCAGGACCACCTCTTTGTTGATACAGGGACCTTGATTGCCAAAAGCACTTGCCTTATATACACAACAGGCTGTGGTTATGCTAATTGTCCTTCAGTGATTGGTCGAGCATGAATCACCCCACTATCACACCTGCTACTTTTCCTTCAGGGATTGGCGGCACATGAATTCCTCATTACCTTATTACCATCCCTTCGAACTGATGCAGGTGGAAAAACCGCTCATGTGCAGTATCGTTGATCACCACAGGAGGGCCCCGGATCACCTCATTATCCTACAGCCACCCTGGCAAGGGGAAAAGGCTGTGCATGTGCAATAAATCATTTACTACCAGACAGGACTGGATGTCGGCACCATTTATGTTTTACCTCAACGCTCCCTACACTGAAATGTTGTTGAATTTTGTCAAATGCTTTCTCAGCATCTAATGAAATGACCATGTGTCCTTATATTTGTGTTTGTTTAGATGTTGGATAACATTGATGGTTTTCTGTATATTAAAACATCCCTGTATCCCTGATCATGATGGATGATTGTTTTTTAGATTCGGTTCATAAGAATTATATTGAGTATTTTTGTGTCAATATTCATAAAGGGAATTGGTCTGAAGTTCTCTTTCTTTTTTGGGTCTTTGTGTTTTTTAGGCAGTTGACATGATCTACCTGTGTCTCTCAGGAAATATCTATGTCTGGTTGCTTGCAGAATTTACTTTTTAGCTACATCAATCTTATCTAGTTTTGGTGGCAGATATATATATATATATATATATATATATATATATATATATATATATATATATATATATATACTTTTGATGGCTCCTACAGCTATGTGGTTAGGTGGAATTGTAACATGGATTCTGCACAACTAGTTCAAGAATATAGAGTACAGAAATGACAATGCCAAATAGAATCCCTCTTGTCTTATGAACCTATTGAAATTGAGGTTATACTGGTCCTCAAGCCATTCTTCTTTCTACCCATCTTCCGGTATCTTATGTTTGGGCTTCAGAGACAATCTTGGTAAAACATCCGACCCTCAAGTCTATTGAAGGGGACACAGGACGATAGATAGTGTAGTACTGATTCCAAAAAGGACTAAATAAGTGAATTCTATAGTCATTTTGTCCTTTGCTTTGATGAAAATGGAATTAGAAACAGAATTTTTGAGTACACATACAGGAATATTAATAAAGTCTCTTATCAAGGAATGTACAATGAGAAAGTGAAATACAATATTCATTCAATTAAGGTCTGTAGGCAAAATACTAGCCTTTGGGAAATAGAGAAAACCTGGGATATTGAACTGTAAGTCACAGGAATGAACCTGGGAATAAAATATTATCTGGAAGAGTCTTCTCCACTCTATGTTCCTAAATCTTTTCTAGCCATGCTAAGCACCTGACTAACTTTGTCCATTCAGAGCATGTAACCACTAATGAAGCAAAGAGAAGTCTCTACCTTTAGAGAGATATAGTATGTAAAGGTTTCCACTGTATCACAGGAGAAACTCCTGGAAATGGCACCCTCAAATCTGGTCAATGTAAGGGAAGCTGTTTAGTAGGTAGGCTATGGCAATTCTCAGTGACATCATCATTAGTCCTCCCTGAAAAATCTCTTGTATCCTGGAGAGCCCAAGCTTCTTCTGTGATGTCACAAGTGTTGTCATGACTGCAACTGCCTCTCAGATATTCCTTCAGTACCTCTAGGGTTTACTTATTGGCCTCTATTGCAGGGTAAACAGCCATTTGGGAGGAAGAACACAGAGGATGAAGTGATCAGATACGGGGAGTAGGAAGCTGGCCTTATGTCTTGGTATAAAAAAAAGAAGAAATATGTGGTCAATGGGAAAGCTCCTTGAGTCTTGTGTAGGGGTTGAGTAGGTTGACTGAAGAGATAGCCTTTATCTTAGCTTTTCACATATGGGAATCAGGAGCATTTGGACTTTCCTGCTTGTTACTTTCTTGGGAGTCAGATAGTTTTTGTATTTCATTTCTTTATCCCAAATGTCAGGTTTTGGTAGGGCACTCTATTTTTTCCAAGGAGCTCTTAGCTTTTATCCTTTTGCCAAGAAGGAAAAGGTCCTAAAGAAGAAAGGTAAGGCAAGTATTGTGTTCTCAGCAAAGAGTAAGCTCCTCCATGCATTGGATTCTATAGTCCATGCTCTCCTTTGCTTTAATGATGTCTTGTAATGTTTGGATTAAATAACTGATTGGGAGTTTATCATTTGAAGAAGGTACACAGTATTTACAATGGTATACTCACTCTATAGCTGTGCCCCCTTTGTTGACAAAATAATTGCAAAAAATTGAATTGGAAAACTGAATTTTTGAGTACACATTCAGGAATATGTATAACGTCCCCTCTCAAGGAATGCAGACAAAATAATTAATACAATATTTATTCAATTGAAGGTCTGTAGGGAAAATACTTGCCTTGGAGATACAGAGAAATCCTAGGAAATTCAAGAGTATGTCACAGGTTTGGACCTGGGAATAAAATTATTATCCAGAAGAATCTCCTCCAATCCATGTTCCTAAATCTTTTCTTCCAATGCCAAGTCCCTAACTAACTTTCTCCATTCAGAGAATGTAACCACAAATGAAACAATAGAAGTACTTAGCAGTGGAGAGAAGTAGTATGTAAAGGTTTCCACTGTGTCACAGCAGACAATCATGGAAAGGACACCCTCGAAATTGGTCAATGTAAGGAAGCTGTTTAGCAGGTAGGCCATGGAAGTTCTCAGTGACATCATCATTAGGTCCTGCCAGAAATATTCTTGTATCCTGGAGAGCCCTAACTGGTTCTGTGATGTTTCTAGTGTTGTCCTGACAGCAACTGCCTCTCGGATATTCCTTCAGTACCTCTAGGGTTTACTAATCGGTCTCTAATTCAGTGTTAACAGCCATTTGGGAGGGAGAAGAAAGAGGTCAAGAGAATAGAGATATGAATGAGCTGGCCTTAAGTCTTGGCATAAAAGAAAAGAAAAAACTATGTGGTTCTTGTGAAAACACCCTGGGATGATGGCTTTAGTTCTTTCGTTCTGTGGGTTAACCAAGCTCATGGAGAAGTTGCTGAACATCCTAAAGACCTTTGGCAGATGGTAAATATTCTAGATACCCCTTTTTAGATTTTGATGGTCCTGGGGATACTATGGCTGATGGTAAATGTTTCCCAGGATGAGTGCTAGAACCAGATTGATTTTTTGATGCTTTAGAAGACATGATATTTTTCTGATATAGTTGGTCTAATGGCAAAAGGTCTAAATGATTTTTTTTTCGATGTGGACTTTCCATCAGACCTTTCAAAATATAAAAAGTTGTTTTTTTATTTTGGAGTCTAATTTTCACAATGACAAATTACTTTGAGGATGGGAGAACACTTTCTGGAGCTCTAGAGAGGGGTGAAGAAATTCCCTGAAATCCTAGGATAGACGGTGAACATGCCTTTTTGGTAGAAGGAGGAGGTACTTGAGCATCTTGGGACAATATGGTATATCCAGCATTCTCTTGTAAGGATTGGCAACTTTCCACAATTCCTTCATCATTTATGGAAAATTTCAAGGCCCTTTGGACAGATGGAGAATGTGTGGGACTCACCTGTGGAAGAATTGTAGCTTTTGGTGTCTCTTTGTCAGCAGAAGATGGCAAAGGATACCTTTTGGCAGAAGGGGTAAGGTTGAAACTCTCTTCCTTCGAGGAGAAATTTCTCAAGTCCATCAGAAGGGTCAAAACTTAACCCTTTGTTTCTAGAAACTGGATGCCTGTGGTCCATTTTGGTAGAGGGAGAATGTCGACTATTTCTCCCCAGAGTGGACATGTGAAATCTACTTGGGTAGATGGGGATAGTTGTAAAGCATGCTGTTCAGATGCAGTAGATCCTACGACTTCCTTCTCAGATGAGGAAGGTCTTAATGTACCATGTATATGTTTTGAAATCCTGACTGTGACATCAGAATGGGGGGTAGGTATTAGAGCTACCTCAGAAGATGTGACCTCTCCTAGAGCATCATGGACATATGTGAGAGGGCTGAGAGCCTCATGAGCAGATAAGGATGTTTCTAGATATTGTTTTGTAATTGAGGAAGTTCCAAAAAATTTTCTTCTGCTGGAGAAGTGGAAACAGACTTTTGTGTAGAAGTGTCAGGTTCCATAGCCTGCTTGATAGGCAAAACAGGATCCAAGGCCCCTTCAGAATATAAGGTAAAAATCCAAAGTCTTTGATGTATTTTGCAGATGTTATGGGACCGCTTGTGGGTATAAAGAAGGACTGGAAAACCTTTGTGCATATTTGGAAGAGTGTGTAGCATCTTCTGTATTTGGGGAAGATGGCCTGATCTTGAGGATATACGGATTTTCAAATAGCCCCCTGTGAATTTTGCAGAGGTCATATGCATTCTTTTGCACAAATTAAAACGAGGAATCCCTTTCCTCAATGTCAAGGATGGTACAGACACTGGTGTTTGCATATCATGTTCCCCCACTCCTCATTAACATATGGTTGGATCCATAACCTTCTCTAAGATGGAAAATGTCCTAGAACATGTTTTTTACTTGTGTCACATCCGCAAACCATTTCTAAAGATTTGGCTGTGGATAGATATCCTTTTGTGGATGTTTCTTGTCCTACAGTCTCTTTATGAGATAGAGTACTATTCAGAGAGTCCTGCTCAGTTTTGGGAAATTCTAGCATCTCTGATGTATATGTGGAAAATTTTGGAGCCTCTCCTTTCAGGACAGAATGACCTAGAGTTCTCTGAGGATGTAGGGGATGTTTTATCTTCTCTTTACATCATATAAATATGGACTGCTCATCTCTCATTGACTGTGTATTGCGATAAACTTGGGTCGTTTTGGGCCTGATGACAAGTCAAGAGGGTCCTTTTCGGTGGTAGAGGATATTTGAATAATTTTCTGTATAGTGACAGTAGAAGTACTGGGGGAGATGTAGAGTACGCTAATGATATTTTTATGTACAGAATGCACAGGAGTCCCTTGGGTGGACTCAGAATTTTCTACCACATCTTCCTTGGGTATGGAACTCTCAAGAGCCCCTTCTGAAGCTGGCAATTGTACTTGATCTAAAGGTGTACATGCAGAAAATTTTGTCTCTGCTAGGGCTGGTATGTGTGTTGTGAGGTTCACTTGGGGCTTTGTGACTGTATTTTGGCCCCTTGTAACATAAGTGATGATTTAAGAACATTTTTAATAGTGGAGGACGTGTAAGGTCCTCTAGGTTTAATAGGGAAGTTCTGAAATGCCTTTTGTCAGCAGAGTCAGGTTTCAAACTCATTTTACCCAATGCAGATTGCATATCACACTTTGGTGCAGATGGGGGACACATTTGACTGTCTTTGTGATTGGACATAGCTCTCTGCCCTGCTTTGGCAGAAGGTGAAGGTATTAAAGTCTTGTGTTGAGAGGGGGCAGGACTTAATCCATTTGTGGAATATGAGAAATCACTGAGATTACCTTTAAGAGAAGAAGTTTAAAGCCCTCTTTGTATGATGGGGCCTGTTTTACCTCCCCTTGAACAGAGAGGTCTTCTGCAACACATTTGGAGGAGAAATGGAAAGACTGGAGACCTGTAGGATAGGGAATAAACATTTGAAACTCCTTTTGAAACACCGTGGGACAGAGTAGAGTGGGCAATACTGAGACCTCAGGGAAGGAGAGACTGACACTTCTGCCCACCTGTGCCCACATCCCTAGGCCAAGAAAAAACTGCATAGTGCCTCTGGACACATGAATATAGGAGCAGTTAAGCTGCAGGAGCCCTGTAGTCCAAACTGCACCTGGGTCTGAACTGGTCCAAACAGCATCCTACTACCAATTCTTATGTGGGGTGGGGAAGACTTAGTCTGTCTGAGAGGCAGAAACCCCTGAGAACTCTGCTCACATTCTGACTCAAAAAAAAAAAAAAAAAAAAAAAAAACACCTAGCTCAATCTGGGCATCCTGTGAATAGGGACCTAGGTGCAGTTGGGGCAAGACATTTCTCATCGAGGCTCTCATAGAGAGCTGAAAGTCAGCCCAAGAAGCAACTTCAGTCCTCAGACCAAAGGTCAATTCAAGTTTTTTGCTCTAAGTGACCTGACTGGGGTACTCAGGACAAGCAAAGTCACAACTTCTCCGGGACCAGGCCCTTCCAGTTCCTAACAGGCTCCTGACCCTTGCTTATCCCATCCCAGAGCTCCCTGCTCCTAGACTGTGGGAGAGAGAGATGATCACCCAGGAGTGTGGGAAAACTGAGCGTACAAGGCACAGAGACTGCCATGTCTGCCCACCCATACTCTCATCTCTGGCCCAAGAAAAAACTGCATAGTGCCTCTGGACCCAAAAATATAGGAGGAGTAAAACTGCAGGAGCACCATGTTCCAGAGTGTACTGGTCAAACAGCATCCTGCTCACAAATCCTGAGGTTGGGTGAACCTGACCTTCAGAGAAGCGACACTCCTGGGAAAACAGAGGACACTATTCTCTGCCCAGATTCTTGACTAAAGAGGAAAACACCTTGTGCCTTCTGTGTCATCTCCCCACTCAGAAGGACGTAGGAGAAGTATAGGAAGTTCCTTCTGGCTCCTGCCCAAAGGGAGAGATGAAAGCCAGTAGACATGAGCAACTGGACGCATGAGAGCAGAATACTCTGTTCCCATGACTGGGGAAAAAAAAGTAAAACTGGTCTACAGCAGTCCTGACACATGAGCCTACAGGACGGTTAAGCCACTGTCAGAAAGAGCAAGACAAGCTAACTCCAGAGACAACCTGATGACTAGAGGCAAGAACAGGAACTCAAACAACAGAAATCAAGACTACTTGGGCTCATCAGAGCCCAAATCTCCCACCAGAGCAAACACTGGATAACCAAAGACACCAGAAAAACAAGATCTAGATTTAAGTTCACATTTTATTATGACGATGGAGGATGTTAAGAAGGTCATAAATAACTCCCTTAAGAAAATACAGCATAACAGAAAATACAGAAGTAAACAGGTAGAATCCCATAAAGAGGGAACACAAAGATAACTTAAAGAACTACTTGAAAAAAAAAGTAAAAGGAAATGAATAAAACCATCCAGGAGTTAAAAATGGAAATAGAAACATTAAAGAAATCACAAAGGAAGCCAACCCTAGATTTGGAAACCCTAGGAAAGAGACCAAGAGTCATAGATGTGAGAATCACCAACAGGATAAAAGAGATAGAAGACATAATCTAATGAGCAGAAGTTTCCATAGAAAACATTGAAACAACTATCAAAGATAATGTAAAACATAAAAAGGCCCTAGCCCAAAACATACAGGAAATCCAGGACACAATGAGAAGATCAAACCTAAGGATAACAGGTACAGAAAAGAGTGAAGACTGCCAACGTCAACGGACAGTAATATCTTCAACAAAATTAAGGACGAAAACTTCCCTAATCTAAAGAAAGAGATGCCCACAAACATACACAAAGCCTAAAGAACTCCAAATAGATTGGACCAGAAAATGATATCCTCCCATCCCATAATAGTCAAAACACCAAATGCCCAAAACAAATAAAAATATTAAAAGCAGTAAGGGGAAGATTAAATAACATATAAAGGCAAATCTATCAGAATTACACCAGAATTCTCACCAGAGACTATGATAGCCAGAAGATCCTGGACAGATGTCATAAAGACACTAAGAGAACACAAACGACAGCCCAGGCTACTGCATCCAGCAATACTTTCAATTAACATAGATGAAGAAACCAAGATATTCAATGACAAAATCAAATTTACACCATATTTTTCTACATATCCAGTAATACAAAGGACACTCACTGGCAAGCCCCAACACAAAGAGGCAAATAAAATCATAGATAAAGCAAGAATTAAATTTCACAAGAAATCATAGAGAATCACTCAAACATAAAGTAACCTCCATTTATGAAAATAAGAGAAAGTGTCCATCACTATTCATTAATATCTCCTCAACTTTAATGGACTCAATTCCCCACGAAAAGGACACAGATTGACAAACTGGATACCCAATGAGGACCCAGCATTATGCACTACAGGAAGCACACTTCAGAGACAAAGACAGACACTACCTCAGCGTAAAAGGCAGGAAAAATAAATTCCAAGCAAACGGTCTGAAGAAGCAAGCATGAGTACCCATTCTAATATCATATAGAATCGACTTTCAACCAAAAGACATCAAAAAGCTTAAGGAAGGACACCTCATAGTCATCAAAGAAAAATCCAGCAAGATGAACTCGAAATTATAAATATCTATGCTCCAAATACATGAAAGAAACCTTACTAAACCTCAAAGAACATATTGCACCACAAATAATAATCCAGGAGATTTAAACTCACTACTTCCATCACTAGACAGATCACAGAAACAGAAATTAAACAGAGACATATACAGACTAACAAAAGTTATAAACCAAATGGACTTAACAGATATTTTACATTATTTTATCATAAAACAAAAGGATACAACTTCTTCTCACCACTTCATGGCACTTTCTCCAAAATTGATCATATAATCAGTCAGAAATCAGGCCTCAAAGGATACAGAAAGATAGACATAATCCAATGCACCCTATCAGACCACCATGGGCTAAGGCTCTTCTTCAATAACAATTAGGAAAGAAAACTCACATATACATGGAAGTTGTACAATCCTCTACTCAAGGATAACTTTGTCAAGGAAGAAATGAAGAAAGAAACTAAAGACTTCTTAGAATGTAATGAAAATGAAGGTACGATATACCCGAACTATTGAGATAAAATGAAAACTGTGCTAAAAGGAAAACTCATAGCTGTGAGTGTCTACATAAAGAAACAGGAGAGAGCATATGTCACCAGCTTGAGAGCACACCTAAATCTCTAGAATAAAAAGAAGCAAACACACCCAGGAGTAATAGAAGGAAGGAAATAATCAAACTTGGGCTGAAATCAACCAAGTAGAACAAAAGAGACTACTCAAAGAATGAACAGAACCAAAAGCTGGTTCTTTGAGAAAATCAACAGGATACATAAACTCATAGCCCAACTAATAAGAGGGCAGACAGAGTGTGTCCAAATTAACAAAAAAAAAAAAGAATTGAAAAGGGCGACATAACAGAAGAATCAGAGAAAATTAAAAAAGTCATCAGATCATCCTACAGAATCCTATATTCAACAAAACTTGAAAATTTGGAGAAAAATGGCAATATTCTAGAGAAATACCTGGTACCAAAGCTAAATCAGGAACAGAAAAATCGTTTAAAAAAACAATAACTGCTAAAGAATTAAAACCAAACACTAAAAACCTCCCTACCAAAAAGAGTCAAGTATCAGATGGGTTTTGTGCAAAAATCTATCCAGAATTCGTAGAAATTTTCATAGCAATACTGTCCAAACTATTCCACCAAATTGAAACAGATGGAGCACTACCGAATTCCTTTTATGAAGCCACAATTACTCTAATACCTAAGCCACACAAAGACCCAACAAAAAAAAAAAAAAGAACTTCAGTCCAAATTCCCTTATGAATATCGATGCAAAAATACTGGATAAAAGACTTGCAAAAAAAAAGTAAAAGAACACATCAAATCAATCATCCCTCATGATCAAGTCAGTTTTACCCCAAGCATGCAGGGATGGTGTTGTATGTGGAAATCATCAACGTAATCTATTATATAATCACACTCAAAGATAAAAACCCATTGATCCTTTCATTAGATGCTGAGAATGCATTTGACAAAATTCAACACCCCTCATGATAAAAGTCCTGGAAAGCACAGGAATTTAAGACCCACAGCTAAACATATACAGCAAATCCGTAGCTAACATTAAACTAAGTGGAGAGAAACCTAAAGCAATCACACTGAAATCAGGGACTAGACCAGGCTGCCCACTCTCTCACAACTTATTCAATATAGTTCTAGACATCTTAGCCAGAGCAAGTAGACACTGATGGGGGTCAAAGGGATATAGATCGGAAAAGAAGAAGTCAAAATAGCACTGTTTGTAGTTGATATGATAGTATACTTAGTGACCTCAAAAGTTCCACAAGAGAATTACTAAGCCTGATAAACAATTTCAGCAAAGTAGATGGGTATAAAAATAACTGCACAAAAGCTAAACAAGCGGAGAAAGAAACCAGGGATATGACACCCTTCACAATACCCCCAAATAATATAAAATATCTCGGGGTGTCTTTATCCAAGCAAGTAAAAGATATGAGCATAAGAGCAGAACCTCAAATCTCTGAACCAACTGAAGCATATTTCAGAAGATGAAAAGATGTCCCATGTCCATGGACTGGCAGGACTAATACAGTAAAAATGACCATTATACCAAAAGCAACCTACATATTCTTTCCAATCCCCATCAAAATTGCAATCCAATTCTTCATAGAATTAGACAGAAAAATTCATAAATTCATCTGGAATAACAAAAAACACAGAATAGCTAAAACTGTCCTCAAAAATAAAATTACTTCCCTGGGAATCACTATCCCTGAACTCAAGCAGTATTACAGAGCAACACTTATAAAAACTGTATCTCTTTGAGACAGGCACGCAAATAAACGAGTGGAATAAAATTGAAGACCCAAAAATCAACCCATACACCCATGGTCACTTAATTTGTGAGAAAGGATCCAAAACGATCAATAGAAAAAAAAAAGATAGCATGTAGAAGAATGCAGATCGATCCAGTGTTACTGCACTGTAGAAAGCTTAAGTCCACCTGGATCAAGGACATCCAGTTCATCACAGATACACTCAAACTAATAGAAGAAAAAGAGGGGAAGCGTCTCGAACACATGGGCACTGGAGAAAATTTCCTTAACAATTTCCTTAACACCAATGACTCATGCTCTAAGATCAAGAGCCAACAAATGTGATCTCATAAAACTGCAAAGCTTCTGTAAGGCAGAGGACGCTGCTGTTAGGACAAAATGGCAACGAATAGATTGGAAAAAGATCTTTACCAATCCTAACAGATAGACTACTTACATCCAAAATATAAAAAGAAAGCATGAAGTTAGACTGTATGAGACAAATAACCCTATTGAAAAATGGGGTTCAGAGCAAAACAAAGAATAGACAGCTGAAGAATATCGAATGGCAGAGAAATACCTAGAGAAATGTTCAACATCTTTAGTCAAATCAAGGGAAATGCAAATCTAAACAACCCTGAGATTTCACCTCACACAGTCAGAATGGCTAAGATCAAAAATTCAGGTGACAGCAAATGCTGGCGAGGATGTGTAAAAAGATGAACACCCCTCCACTGTTGGTGGGATTGGAGACTGGAACAACAATTCTGGAAGTTTCCTCTGAAAATTGGACATTGAGTTATCTGAAGACCCAGCTACACCTCTCTTGGGCATATACCCAAAAGATGCCCCGACATATAACAAAGACACATGCTCTACTATGTTCATAGCAGCCTTATTTATAATAGCCAGAAGCTGGAAAGAACCCAAATGCTCTTCAACAGAGGAATGGATAGAGGATATACGGTACATCTACACAATGGAATGTCATTCAAAGATACCAAGTTAATAAAAATGGAGAAAATAAAACTTTACTGGATCTTTATCTGACATATGGATCATATCTGTAAGACACAAATACCTTATTCTTCAGAAATAAAATAATGCAATTAAATATGCTATATATTTGAATAAATGCTTAAAATAGTGGCACAGTAATCATCAAAAATACATAAAGAATACTAAACCCACAAATTGTTGGTGAAGTACAAATACCAATGGCAGTGTTTGTATAGTGTTGCTGGAACAAAGAATCCTGGGTCTAAAATTTAAAATAGCTACTAAAGAAATTAATGTAAAACTGAAAACATAGATTACTTGTGATCCAATAGTACCACTGATGGAATATCTTCCTGAAGGAACCTGTCTACTCCAGTGATAACTCCACGAATGTCTTTACCTTCTCACTGTTCAAAACACCATGTTACAAAATTGGAAAAATAAAGTATATTGGCACTAGACCTTTATTTAACCAACAAAAGAGCAAAATTACATCATTGGCATAGATATTGATGAAACTAGTTATCATTGTGCCAGGTGAAAATTCAGAAGTATGAAGACAATTATCTAAATCTTATGAAAATGGCCAACTGCTGTTTGTTTGACTTTGAAGCCTCTTCTATAGAAGGAAAGTCAGATGTCATGTTTTAAACATGGTCACATTTTTCCCACGGTTCACATGGCCAGAGAGACGATCCTACTGTTCCTGTTTTGCTAAATAGCCATGTTGTCAAACTGCCTTCAAATTCTTATTGTTTTTTCCATACATTACTTCTTTTATGAGCTGTGGTCAGAGAAATGTACAGGTTTACAGTGCAGCAATTACTGTAGATCTGTGTAACTGGTATAAGTCCTAAGAAAGTGAGAAGAAGAAAGCTGAGCATAAGTCTGGGGAAACATTGCAGAAAAGGAGAAGGCAGAATATGAGGAGCGATACGATGAAATTGTGACATCTAGACATGATACAATTATTGGACCTATGGACTCACTGCATCTATAGTCATATGAAAAAGTTCAGTACATAATTAAGACAAAGGGTTAGGGAAGATCCAAGCAGGCAGTACTCAGTGAACCAATGGATTATAAAGAAAATAAAACAGGAAAACATAAAGAACATGAAGCTGGAAAGGGAATATATCCAGAGAGAGTAGAACCAAGTTAAGGATCGGTGTGATCAAGATACATTGTATACATGTGTGAAGAATAAATAGAAATCCTAAAATAAGAGAAAAAGTTCTGAAAATAAAATAAGGATTTTTATAGCCTATGGAAGTCATTTTTTCCCAAAAATATAATAGAGTATCCTAACTTTTTGTAAGTTGCAGAATATTCAGTGAAAAAATGTAGTTACATTAGTTCAGTGCATGCTGTCTGCATTATGGAAATATCAAACTGAGACTCATTAATCTGTACAGTTAACTTATATCACCTGTTCAAATAAAATAAAATGAAACACTGTGTAATGATCCACCAAAACCAAACTGCACACTAGAGATTGAAATGCAAACCGAAAAATGCCCTGTTCTTAACCTCAACCATTTTACTCTTTGAAACTCCAAATACTTATGAATATAAAAGTTCTAACCTGATACTCAGCATATATTATGGTGTCTCTGTGACTTGTACAGTAAGACTTTTAGGTTGCACATTGCCATCAATTATATCATTCATTTTTAAAATCCTAGGACAACAAGATCTAAAATCCATGGGCTTTGGTCCTGACAGCCAGGGATTGCACTCAGTACATGATCACTTTATATTAATTAGCTAAACTCTGAAAGACAATTTGCTGCCTCACAAAATTATTTTGATTCATTGCAATGGTTATGATAAGGGTTTCTTTTGAGAATAGAAATAAATTTCTCATGACAAAATTTGCTTTCTCTTTTGGTGTTTATGGACTTTTGATGAGCTTAAACCTCTCCTTCCCAACATAGCACTGAAAATAGATTATTTCTCCCTGTCGATCCTAGACACACTAAAGAAAGGAAAAACACTGAAAATGGTATGGGCTTTGTTCTCTGTCCTAAAAGATCATTTTTGACCTCTTCTTCATCATCTTCACCAGCGCCACCACCACCACCACCACCACCACCACCACCACCACCACCATCATCATCAATATCATCATCACCTTCATCATTTAATTTACATGAAATTGAATTTGGAATTTTGATACACCAAAGAATGAAATGAGAAGTATTGTGCTTGAAGAAGAGATATTAATGAATACTAAGTCCTGTACAGTCATTTTCATGTTTTAAAGATATTGCAAAAGTTACTTCAGATGATTGATTGAAATGCTAGTGCCCTACACAAAAGGGTTTGGGAGTCCCTTAGTGAGAGAATGGTCTTTTACAGAAAGCCTTCATTATCAGACTTTGATTTAACCCATCTACCAACGAAGTGAAATTGTCCAAGAAACAGAATAGTGCCTCTCCAGAAACAGCTTTTATCCACTAATACGCATTTACTTCTATTTCATAAATGTCATGTTGATATGCGCTTAGGATACAATATGTTCTGATTTATAATGATATATTAGTATTACTTGGTTTAATTTTGAAAATTTCAAAGGAACATACCTATGCCATGATTGTATTCCATACAATTTTTAATTTGATCTTCAAGAGTTTCATGAAAACTGAAGTACCGAAAATGTATATCTTCCCATTCAAAATTGTAACATCCATCATGTGAAACTCCCACTGAACCTCAGTGGATTGTTGTCTTTGAAATCATTTAAAGACTCTACTACTGGATTATTGCAACTCTACAGAAGCTTCAATCCCATAGTGGCAGTTCCAGTTTGGCTGTAAACAAATCATTTTCTGTGCCTTTCAAAGGGTTTAAAATATTTCCATTAACTTTTAATATGAAGCTAGTTAGGACTTTGAGAAAAGGGGCAGACAGGCCCTAGAAATTATGTTTTTAAAATTCTTTTCTTAAAATTAGACTTTCTCATGCAATATATTTGAATTATTGTTTCCCTTCCCTCTATTACCCCATTCTTCTATCCCTCTCTAGTCTTCTGTATCTACATTCTTCTGACTCTCATTAGAAAACAGTAATCTAAGAGTTAAAAGTAAAATGAAAGTTAATGAACTGGAGTAGAACAAAACAAGCAGATAGAAAAGAGCCAATGCATGCTACAAAAATCAGATACAGACACAGAGACCCAGACTTCAATTCACACACTCAGGAATTCCATGGAAACATAAAACCTGGAAAAATATACACACAAAACATACAGAGCAAAAATTAATAGATAAATAAATAACAAAAGGAAAAATACATTCTGAAGAAAAAGTCCTAACAAGGATCTTCCAAAGATAATATTGCGTTCCCTTAGTGCTTTATATGCAGTCTACCCTTAAAACTAGTTTGGTTACACAGTGAGATTGCCTTGGAGAAAACTCAGTTTTCATTTTCAAATGATAACCCATGGGAGATAACTTCCAGTTTAGAGGTAAGGTGAGATGCAGGGCTTGGCTTCTTTCAAGTGCTAATTACTACGTAAGGAGATCTGTGAGATGCTGTCCTCTGAGCATGATACATTTGTGTCACTCAGGAACTCACAATAGTTACATCTATCTGAACAGACTCTATACAAAATTGATCCTGACTATTCAAAGGAACTAAGCGCAGTGCTGGAGAATAGAAAATGATGTAGCTACGGGTGTCTTCCCAGTTGTTATATGTATAGCTTCAAGCACATGTTCACAGAAGAGGCTCAGGTTATATCCAGGGGGTCATGAAGCAAAAATGATAAAAGACATGCACGTGCTATTGTGATTTGGTATTAACGGGGTATTGTTTTTTGGGAAAGATATTAGACTTAGAGTGTAGAGGGCTTCCAAAAATGTGTTATGCATGTATGGAATTGTCAAAGAATAACTTGCTTTCTTAAAACTTCCAAATGTAACCACTAAGAACGGTTTGGCAGACATTCTTTCAAATCTGCTCTATTTGTTTTTAAAATTGGGTCTCAGTGTGTAGCTCAAATTGACCTAGAACTGCCAGTGTTCTGTCTACTGCCTCCCATGCTCTTGTAGCAGGTTTACTCTACATTGACAAAATTATAGAATATGTGTAAATCTTCTGTTTATGAAGTTTGATTACATAATGCTATATTCTGTCATGTGTTTTTCATTTAACAATATATCTTGATACATGTACATGGGAAATTTCTTCATGGAACATCATGCATTTAATAAATGGCAGTATACTCATTTGTTTAAATAATAACCTCATGGTGGCTTCCATATTAATTTCATTTTCATTAACTAAAGTTAGCTACAGAAAATCAGCATGGACACTGACTCAGGCACTGTACTCAGTGGTGATTTTTTACATTATATTTTGTATAAATTACAAAACACGTTGTTGGAATGATGTCAAGGCTGTTAAGTAATGTAATATTTGTATAAATACTGCCAATTTCCATCTCAGAGATTATAATAAATACATATAGTCATCAATTTTATGTGAAAGAACCCATATTATACCATTCAAAATTAAATGAGACATATATTTTAAAATGGTATCAGTCTCTGACTTCTGTCATTTGTTGAATAGGGGAAGGATTGGCGAAGTTGTAGCAGAGGGCAACCTCTATAGGAAGACCAGCAGTCTCAAATAAGCCAGACCTCTGAGATCTCCCAGACACTGAGCCACCAACCAGGCAGCATACACTAGTTGGTCTGATGCCCTGACACATGTATAGCAGAGGACTGATTGGTCTGGCCTAATCCTTGAGAGACTTGAGGCCACAGGGATTATGGTGTCTGGCAGGATATGGGGATCATCCTCTTGGAGTCAGGGAAGGAAGAGGTGGAATGGGATAAGGAATTGTGGGAGGGGACCAGGAGAGTGTACAATGGAAAGAATGTAAATAAGTAAAATAATTTATAAATAGATTCACTTATAGATTCAAATGCTAGATTCTTTTTATCATTTACATTGGAATTCAATCATGAAGTTTAGCGTTTTATGCTTACTGAACTGTGTAAGCATTAATCCTTAATTTACTCTTCATACTATGTGTGAATTTTCTCCTTTCTTATTACATTGCATCAATTGTGATTGCATATGTAGAAGGCTTACTCTTTATAATTTGTGCAGAAAATATATTTATGAATCATTTTGTTTTAATGATCTGTTATGTGTGAATGTCTATGTATAGATTTGTGCACACGAACACAGGTACCTGGGGAGACCAGGAGCTGCTTATACAGATGGTTGCAAGTGGCTTCATGGGTGTTGGAAACTGAACCTGTTTGCTCTTAAGAACAGTAAGTGCTCTTAACCACTAAGCTAATACTACAGTACTTACTCCATAATAAAATCAACCTATTTATAGCTTTCTGATGTATTTCAGGGTATCATTGAACTTGAGACAGCTTGCCACATTTTAAGTGCTATGACTATATTCAGGCATTATTTTTTCCAGCTTTCTTTTCTTTATCATCGTAAGATGTGTTCAATTAAATATGTTAAAATTATGCACTAAATCCTTCAAATGTTTACTTACATAACCTTGGGTTAGTGTCTGTTTCTTTCCTCTGCAATGACTATATTAATTTTACAGTTTGCAGTTCTCTCTTTCTTTACATAATCCATCTGATGTGTTTTTGCTTTCATATAGAATGAAGTAAGAGACTTTTACTTTTTTTTGAATAGTTAAAGTACTAAGAAAATGTGTTGAATTTTCTATTTTAAGGCCAATACTTTATTTCTTTAAAATATTCCTAGAGTTTTTTTTTCTTTTTCTTAGTATTATTGTTCTCATTAGTCTCATTATTAATATTCTGTGTAAGCTTTTATGCGTTCTGGTCATGTAGTGAATATAGAAGTCTTCCAAACATATATGAGTAGGTATCAAATTTAGGTTCTTGGTTACTCATGCCATGATATTTTATCTGCTAAACCACCTAAATGGTACACACTCTAACACTTTAAGGTGACATAGAGCTCCAGGCTGCTTTTATATATACAATGTTTTCATCATTTGGCTTTTAATAAATATTTTTGATTATTCTAAAGGATTTTATTTTCCATGTCCACTTGGTAACTCTAGTATGTTTATTTTGATATCTCATTACTATTTTAATCATAATTATTATGCATTTGATACCTAGATAATATGAAATTATCTTAGATACAATTGAATACATGCAATTAGTTACCTAAGCATGAAGCTTGGTACATAATTTTCTTCATTATTATTATGCATTTGCATAAAACAATATTTCATCATCACAATCCTGATGCCAATTTTACACAGTATGACAGCTAATAAATATCTGTGACTAAAAATCACTTAAAAGGATTAAGGATTATATTGTTAAATGATATTTCCCCAACATCAAGTAAATAGATTTTATTTTGCTTCAATTAATTAAACATGCTAGAGCAGGAAAATTTTAATTTCCTTATTTAGTTAAGACTAAATTTAACTTTTACATTCTCCTGCCTATCAGAAATTCAATGTTCTAATACAGGAAGATATGGCAGGCACAGGTCGAATTTCTAGTATAACCTGTAATTGCAATCATCACTCTTGTCAGTTTTTAGTGATTGTTCACATCATGCCTGGAAAACACAATGATAACATGGCAGAATATCCACGATGGCAGGGAAGTGGCATAAATAGCTTGGTGATAGCCAACAACTCTCTAATTTTGCTTAAGTTCTCTTCAATGAACATGGATGGTACTGGTAAGTTACCCATGTGTAGAAGGCTTTTGAAGGTGTGGTTATTTGGGAGAATGTAAAGCCCCTTAGTTACTTAAGCAAGTATCTTACCTAACAACAATCAAAGCCATGTGTCCTTATATACAGAATTAATTACAGTCTCTGCAACAAAGATCACAGTAAAAATCCCAGCCATTCAAACTGCAGGATAGCAATTTCAAATCCAGTCTCAATGGCTCTATCTACAAAATGTCACTTGATTCAAGGCTGAGAAACATTACAGAAGAGGGTGCGAGAAGATTTTAAAAGACTAAAGTTTACAATGAGATGGTTTCTCAAAGTAACACCAGAAATTACACTCATAAGGTCTCACTAACATGACTACCTACACAACAGCTGAGGAAGACAGGGAATGGGGAAGAATTAAAGTTTAGTTTTTGCCCATAAGGAAGGGGAGGGGGGAGGGGGATGTTTGCCCGGAAACCGGGAAAGGGAATAACACTCGAAATGTATATAAGAAATACTCAAGTTAATAAAAAAAAAAAAAGTTTAGTTTTCGTTCTGTTTCAATCTCTTCTTCTTCTTCTTCTTCTTCTTCTTCTTCTTCTTCTTCTTCTTCTTCTTCTTCTTCTTCTTCTTCTTCTTCTTCTTCTTCTTCTTCTCCGCCTCCTCCACCTCCTCCTCCTCCTTCTCTCTCTCTCTCTCAATCTCTCCTTCTCTCTCTCTCTCTCTCTCTCTCTCTCTCTCTCTCTCTCTCTCTCTCTCTCTCTCTCTCCCCTCCTCTCTCCCCCCTCTCTCTCTCCCCCTTCTCTCTCTTGTTGGACTTACACTTTGTACATGGTCATAAGAATGGGATATTTTCACTTCTTCTACATGCTGGCTTCCAGTAGAACAAGCCCTATTTTTGAAAAATGATATGTTTCTTCCTTTGGATGATTTTATCTCCTTTACCAAAGATCAACTGATAGGTGTTTAGGTTCATTTCTGAGTCTTCAGTTCTATTCCACTTCTTGATCTGTCTGTCTCTGTACCAACACTATGCAGTTTTTTTTTCACTGTTGCTCTCTAATACTGATTGAATTCTGGGTTGATGATTCCCCCAGAAGTTCTTTTATTGCTGAAGATAGTTTTCACTATCCTGGCTTTTTCTTAATCCAAATGAATTTTCACATCACTCTTTCTATCTCTATTAAAGAATCGAGTTGGATTTTTGATGGAGATTGCATTGAATGTGTAGTTTGGTTTTGGCAAAATGGTCACCTTTACTATATTACTACTGTCAATCCATGAGCATGGAAGCTCTTTCTATCTTCTGAGACCGTCTTCAAATTCTTTCTTCAGATACTTGAACTTCTTGCATACAGATCATTCACTTTTTTGGTTAAACTCACACCAAGATACTTTATATTATTTGGGACTATTGTGAAGTGTGTGAAATCACTATTTTATTTCTCAGCCTGTCTATGGATACATTGAGGAGAGGAAGGCTCCTGGTGTTTTGAGTTCATTTTATACCCTGACATTTTTCTGAAGTTGTTTATCAGGTAAAAAAGATATCTGTTGGAACTTTTGGGATCACTTAATTACACAATCATATCATGTGCAAATAGTGATATTTTGATTTCTTCCCTTCCAATTTGCATCCCTTTGTCTTCCATTTGCTTTCTGATTGCTCTGGCTATGACATGAAGAACTGTTGAATAAGTAGGGACAGAGTGGGCAGCCTTGTATAGTCCTTGATTTTAGTGAGATTGCTTCAAGTTTCTCTCCATTTAGATTGATCTTAGCTAGAGGTTTTCTGTATATTTCTTTCACTATGTTTAGACATGGACCTTCAATTCCTGATCTTTCCACGACTTTTATCCTGAATTGCTGTTGAATTTTGTCAAATGCTTTCTCAGCATCTAATGAAATGACCATATGTCCTTATCTTTGAGTTTGTTTACATGTTGGATCACATTGATGGTTTTCTGTATATTAAAACGTTGCTGCATCCCTGATCATGACGGATGAATATTTTGATGTTTTTTTAGATTTGGTGTACAAGTATTTTATTGAGTATTTTTGCATAAATATTCATAATGGAAGTTGATCTGAAGTTCTCTTTCTTTGTTTGGTCTTTGTGTGGTTTAGGTATAAGACTAATTGTGGCTACCTAGAAGCTATATGATAGTGCACTGTTTTAATTTTGTGGATTAGTTTGGATAGTATTTTTATGAGGTCTTCTATGAAGGCTTAATAAAATGCTGTACGGAACCCAACTGGAACTGCGATCTTTTTGTTTGGGAGACCTTTAATAACTGCTTTTATTACTTTAGGATTAATGGGGTTGTTTAGATGGTTTATTTGTTCCTGTTTTAACATTGGTACCTGGTATCTGTTTACCAAATTGTCCATTGCCTCCATATTTTCCAATTTTCTCGAATATAGGCTTTTATAGTGGAGTCTCATGATTTTTGCAATTTCTTCAAATTCTGTTATTATGTCTCCCTTTCATTTCTCATTTTGTTACTGTGGATACAGTCTCTGTGACCACGGGTTAGTCTGACTAAGGGTTTATATATCTTGTTGTTTTTCTCAAAGAAACAGCTTCTGGTGTTGTTGATTATTTGTAAAGTTTTTTGTTTCTACTTGGTTCATTTCAGCTCTGAGTTTGATTATTTCCTGCCTTCTACACCTCTTGGGTTTACTTATTTCTTTTTGTTCTAGAGCTTTAAGTGTGCTGTCAAGCTGCTGATATATGCTCTCTACTGTTTCTTCTACCAAGCATTCCGAGCTATAAGTTTTCCTCTAATACTGCTTTCATTGTGTCACATATGTTTGGGAATGTTGTATCTTCATTTTCATTAAGTTCTAAGAACTCTTTAATTTCTGTCTTTTTTCTTCCTTGACCAAGTTGTCATAGAGTAGAGCATGGTTCAATTTCCATGTATACATGAGCTTTCTGTCATTATTGTTTTTGTTCAAGACCAGTCTTAGTGTGTGGTGATTTTATAGAATGCATGGGACTATTTCTATCTTCCTGTATATATTGAGACCTGTTTAGTGACCAATTACATGGTTAATTTTGGAGAAGGTTCATTGAGGTTCTTAAAATAATGTATATCCTTTTATTTTTAGGATGGAATGTTCTATAAATATCTGTTAAATAAATTTGGTTCATAACTTCTGTTACTTTCTCTACATCTCTGTCCAAATTCTGTTTCCATGATCTCTCCAGTGATGAGAGTGGGGTGTTGAAATCTCCTACTGTTATCTATTATGTGAAGTGCAATGTATGCTTTGTACTTTAGTAACGTTTTTATGAATGCAGGTGCCCTTTCATTTGGAGTATAGATACTTAGGTTTGAGAGTTCATCTTGGTGGATATATCCTATGATGGCTATGAAGTCATCATCCTCCTTATCCTCCTTATAAAGCCATTTCCTTCCTTATCTTTTGTTAAAGACTTTTATTTGAATTTCAATTTTATTTGATATTATATCCAACTTCAGCTTGCTTCTTCAGGCAATTTTCTTGGAAATTTGTTTTCCAGCCATTTACTCCCAACTTCAGCTTGCTTCTTCAGGCAATTTTCTTGGAATTTGTTTTCCAGCCATGTACTCTGAGGTAGTGTCCGTCTTCGTCTCTGAGGTGTGTTTCCTGCTACAGCAAAATGCTCGATACTTTTTATGTATCCATTCTGTGAGTCTGTGCCTTTTCATTGGGGAATTGAGTCCATTGATGTGGAGAGATATTCATTTTTCTAATTAGAGGTAGAATTATGTTTCTTTGTCTCTCTTTTCATTTCATTGCAAGGACATTATATTCTTGTTTTCGGTATGATGTATTTTCTCTCCTTGTGTTGGAGTTTTCCATGTATTTTCTTTTGTAGGCCTGGATTTGCTGAAAGAGGTTTCATAAATTTGGTTTTGTCATGGAATATCTTGGTTTCTCTGTGTATGTTACTTGAATGTTTTACTGGATACAATAACCTGGTCTGGCAATTTTGCTCTCTTAGGGTCTTTTTGACATCTGTCCAGGATATTCTCACTTTCATAGTCTCTTGTGAGAAATCTGGTGTAATTCTTATAGGTCTGACTATATATGTCACTTGTACCTTTTTCCCTTACTACTTTTAATATTCTTTCTTTGTTTTGCACATTTGGTGTTTTGACGATTATGTGATGGGAGGAATTTCTTTCTCCTCAAATCTATTTGGAATTCTGTGTGCTTCTTGTTTGTTTATGGGCATAACTTTCTATAGGTCATGGAAGTTTTCTTTTTTAATTTTGTTGAAGATATTTACCGGCCCATTAAGTTGGGAGTCATCTTTTTCTTCTATACCTATTAACCTCAGGTTTAAACTTTTCATTTTTTTCCTGGATTTCCTTTATATTTTGGGCCAAGAACTTTTTGTTTTTACATTATCTTCATCAGTTGAATCAATGATTTCTATGGAATGTCCTGCCTTGAGATTCCTCTTCTATCTCTTACATTCTGTTGGAGATTCTTGTATCTCCGGATCCTTGTTTCTTCCTTTGTTTTTCTATTTCCATCTTTGTAAACTTTTGCTTTCTTTATTATTTCTATTTCTATTTTCAAGTCGTCCACCTATTTGGTCATTTTTCCTGTAATTCTTTCATGGATGTTTGTGTTTCCTCTCAAAGGGCTTCTACTTTGTCACTTTTGTTTTCCTACATTTTTCTAATAGATTTCTTTTGGTATCTCTCCATCACTATCAATAAATGTGATTTGAAATCTAAATGTTGCTTTTCTGGTGAGTTTAAATATCCAGTGTTTTATTTGGTGGGATAACTGGGCTCTGCTGATGCCAAGTAGTATTGGTTTTGTTTCTTAGGTTTCTACGCTTGCCCCTAGGCATTGGGTTTTCTTTGGTGGTCTGTTCTCATGTGTGTAGGCAGCTCTCTCACCTATGGGATTTGGGTACAGGGAACAGTTTGGCCATTCAGCGAAGTCCTCATTGCAGACCAGAATTGTGTGTACCGGTGGCTGACTGTTCCTATATCCCAGTGTCCAGAAGCACTGTTCAATATCTCCTTGCATCAGGGATCTGGGCTGAGGTGCGCAGCTGTGTCAATCTGTCCTGCAGCCTCAGGATTTCTCGCGAATCATTTTTATTGCACAAATTTAAATGTAAATATAACATTCTGGTTCTTGAGTTGATTTTCTGGAAATTTAACTGTAAGTGGAAAGGCCACACTCTCTACCTAAAGAGCTTCCTTTACAAATACAGAAACTACTAATAAAAAGGAAGTTTCTTTATATTTCAAATTTAAAAAAGTATTCATTTTCTGTGTTAGCTGTGGGAAGGTTGTTTACTTGTTTTTGTTTGTTTTAATTTAATATTGAGAAATATTTACAGTACATCAAAATAAGTGTGAAATGCATCCCAATAGAATCCTCTGCATTCCAGCAATTTTTCTAAAGAGCAGAGTCCACTGAAATGTCAAGTATGTACAACAGACCTCCTGCTACATAATTGTCAGAGCTTTAAGTCTGTCTCATGTTCTCTAAACTTAGATTTTTATAAATTTTGCATGAATGGATGCAGATCTAATCTAATAGATCTAATAAGCTAGTATAACTGATTGTGTCTCCTGCCCCCATGGGAAACTATGTATTGCCTTGATTTTGTTGTTGTTGTTGTTTGGGGAGCTGTGTTTTTTTATTATCCCCATAAAAATTAATCTTGTGATGAATTAGTGAATAGAAATGAAAATTATGTACGATGATGAGAAATTCCCCAAAACAAAGTGTACACAAAGTTAAATCTGAAATGTGTGTGAGTAGACATGCACACATTCTCATGACCCATGTAGCTGAGAAACATTCAACACCAGATCAACATAAGTGATTTGGGAAATTTACTTATTTCAAACACAATCAAACTCATTGGGAATACATTGTTTTCTCAGCCTTGTCTTTAAGTGACCAAATGGTAAAATGGATGTAAACAAATACTGTTACCCTGCATTGTTGTTTATACTAACATTTTAATTCATGTACAATCTCCATGTGCTCTTTTTGTATTCTGTTTCTCTGTGTCTGTGTTTCTGCATGAATATATAGGAACACATGTGTATGTGGCATACATGTGAGTGTGTGTGCATGTGTGTGTGTACGTGTGTGTGTGTGTGTGTGTGTCTTATATGGTATTTGTAAACATAGGTAACATGTGTATTTGTAATTTGGAAATACTGAAACTCACATTTGATTTGTGGATCAACCATGCAACTGATCTACTCACATATCTCTGAAATTCCATTATATCCAGTGAATAGAGAGAAAACCTAATAGGCTTGTGGTATCTCCTATTCTACCTTTATCAGGAAAAAAGTATTTTTTGGCAAGAAAACCCAAACTTCAGCAAAGACATATACACCCTACAAAACAGGAAAGGTTATGTCATTTGAAGGGAAAAGATTTCAGACTGGGAGAAAAATGAGTTTGCCACATCTCCAATACTTGAGAGACATGAGATTGAACTTCAGAAGATATAATGGGAAGGGACAGGCAGAATCCCAAAGGAGCCAAAATAAGCTAAACACTGGAGCTTCTCATTACATGAGAACTCATGGATTGGTATGGTGGTAAACATAATGATAAGAATGTTGCAGTACATACTCAGTCTCCATATAAGGCTACAATGTGAACGAGATGAAAAGTAGTCGCCACCACAGTGCTAACAGCTACATTAAAAGATACACTGTGAAAAACAGAATGTAACTGTAGAAAGAAGAAAGATGTAACTGTAGAAAGAAGAAAGAGTGGTATCTGAAAACAGACAAGGCTGTGCTGGAATTGAACATGTTTCCATTTAAGTTACCAAGCAAGCACACAGCAGCTGCCATATGCAAAAGTGAACAAAGAGGAATGAACTGTATAGATACTATGTGTACGGAAATACAGGCAATTTGGTGGAATTCTAAGATGTTGAGATAAAAGGATAGGAAGAAATTTCTATCAAGTCGGGCACCATGTCTTGCTTTTTGAATACTCACATTCAAGAGACTGAGGGAGAGAAATAAGGAATTTCAGGTTACCCTGGAATACATATCAAGACAACACCTCTTTTTTCTCTTTTTTTTTAATTTAAATCAATAGTCTGATTGATAGAATATCATGAACAATATTAAGAAAACAGAAATTTAATGCCTACGCAGTGATAGTTTCATTAAGAAAACATGTTCTATGAAGAGACAAACTATTAAGTTACAGATAACAACTGCCATATTGAAGGCAGTTCAGAATGAAGGGTTATGGTCCTGTTTGGTTGATCCTTCTTCTCTTTCATGGCTCAGATGTGTCTCTGACCATGTCATTATTGTTCAGACATCTAGATGTTCCTTGGCTTTAAATTTATGTATGTAAACCAATAAACATTTTTTTAATCAAATGATTATTTGATATTACATTACTTTCAAAAATAATGGGTCTTGAGGAAATTATACCTTTATTGTGTGGGTTTGAATATTCATAATAGCAACAGAGAATAATTGGGGTCCAACACACACACACACTGGGTGGTTGGAGACTATACCTGTGGCAACACGAAAGCATAGAAATAAGTAGGTTGATCTGTTTTTCTGCCTAACATTTTTAACTAATTAATGATTAGAATGGGTAAAAAATTGAGATACAGTCAACTTTTTCTTTTCCTTAATTTGAAGGATTGTTTACACAGCATGTGAATCTGAACTCAGACCCATGGTAAACCTTCAGCCTGAACTTCATTAGTGCCAAGACTACAAGTTTGCACCATCTATGTAAATATTTGGACACTTTGCTCAATGCTTAGCACACTTTGGAAAACACCCTGGTGTTAAGAAAGAAAGTATTAGATATGAAAATCTGTGAGAATAAATCACATCTAAGCTTTGATTTTTGTGAGTACAGAGAAAGACTTTGACTCCAATGTAAGTGAGTGTCTAAAAGTATTAAAAACTCAATATCTCTTTTCTGCAAGTATTCTTCTAATTGCTTACTGCTCTGTCTTCCAGGAGATGAGTGTCAATTGTGTCAATTGCTCTTTGTGGCAGGAAAAGGGCTTGTCTTTCGAATGGTTTGCAATTGCCAAGAACTTTGAGGTTCCTGGAGAATGCTTCATCCTGTTAACCCTTATTCTGCTCTCATAGCATTTGCTATCTACACAAATCCAACTCGACACACCCCCATGTACTTCTTTCTGGCAAACTTATGTATCCTGGAAATTGGTTACACTGGCTCTGTCATACCCAAGATATGGAGAGCCTTGTAAGTGAGATCTGAGGAATCGCTCAGGAGGGATGTGCCAAACAAATGTTTTTCTTCACACTTTTAGGTATAACTGAGTGCTGCCTTGGCAGCCATGGCCTTTGACCACTGTATGGCCCTACTTCACTATTCAACACAAATGAGCAGTGAGGTATGTTCCCGTTTGGCAATTTTTTCCTGGGGAATAGGTAGCCTTGTAGGGTTGGGACAAAACTACTTGAGACCCAAATGTAACCACCCACAAGTAGTTGATAAATTCTTGGTCATCTTCCATACTACTGTGATATTCATGCTGAACCCCATCTTCTATAGCTTAATGAACCAAGAAGTCAAGGCAGCACAGAGAAGAACTCTGGGTCAGAAGAAAGGTCTGATAATAAATAGGTAATTAAGAGTCCTAAAGTGCTCTTTCAAAAAGGTGCAAATTCTGTGAAAGAAAGAAAACAAATCCACTATGCTCTTTCTTGCTGTCTTCAAACTTTAAGTAACATAACTTTGTTTTTTTTTTATTAACTTGAGTATTTCTTATATACATTTCGAGTGTTATTCCCTTTCCCGGTTTCTGGGCAAACATTCCCCTCCCCCCTCCCCCTCCTTACTGTGTTCCCTTTATTCACCACCATGCTTAATTGCAAACAATTGTAAAGCATGCTTGCTACTAAATTACTTTAGTAGATTAGTCCAGTACTTAAACGTTTTCATCTGGTCAGAGTTTAAACCACATACTAATCTCTCAGGGGCCTTGAAAATTCCCTATATCCATTCTTAGCTCTTTGAAATCTTCCAGAAATTGTTTGTAAATGATCTCAACTCATTATGCTACAATTCCATATTCCTCAGTACATGTAAATTCATTGCATTGAACTGGAACTGGTAAGTAGTTTTCAGGACAGTGAATTGTTATCCTCTGCTTTGTGTACTATTTGGTCAGTCCATACTTCAGTTCTGGGCACCCAGGTCCTATGATTTTGGAACATGAGTCGTCTTTCCTCCCCTTTTTGATTTCTAATAAGGCAGTGGAAAAGAATTTCAGCTGGTTGATTCTCAACTTCAATATCATAGTTTCAGATAAACAAACACAGACACACATACACACACACATGTACAAACACACATGTACAAACACACAGACACACACACATACACACACAGACACACACACACTCACAAACACAGACACATGCAAAACTGCTCTTTACTTAGTTTACTTACTTACTTACACACACACACACACACACACACACACACACACACACACCTGCTTCTTACCTTCAAGGTTACCTAGTTATTTTCATAGTTATTTGTTTATTTATTCACTTTACCTACTGCACACTCCCCCCCCTCCAGTTCACCCTTCTCACAGTTTTTCTCCTAGCCCTTTCTCCTCTGATCAGGAGTGGACCCCACGGGTATCTCCTCACCTTGCATATCTAGTCTCTGTGTTCACATCATCTGCTACAGAAGCCAGATACAGCAGCCTAGATGGATATAGGTGTGGAGGTAGAGGTCATATCCAGAAAGAGGCAGAGAGCTGGGGTAAGAGATGCCCATGAATCAATGAGTGTTTCCTTAGCTGAGACTCACAGCCTCAGTGATATGGACCTGAAGAAGCCATCTCCTGTAGCCAGAGAGCAAACCAAATGGAATGATAGAGACACCAACTTTTGACCCAAAATTTATTGTGACCACAAGAAATGAATTTCCGTGAATAGAGCAGAGAGTGTGGAATGATTGACCAATGATTAGTGCAGATTAAGACTCACCCCATTGATGAGCACCGATCCCTGACACTATTAATGAAACTCTGTTATGCTTGGAGAAAGGAATCTAGGTTGACTTCCCTCTGAGATACTCCACTAAACTGCTGACTCAGACAGAAGCAGACATCAACTAGCCAAACTCTAGATAGAGCTTGGGACTCTGATGGAAGAATAGAATGAAAAGGATTATGACATCTAAGGACATAGGCACTCCAGAGTCTTCACGTGGGTACCAAAAAAATAGAATTGGGCTTTCACAAAATATGTTGTCCATAGATGGGACATCTGTGTCTTTAAAATACATTTATTTATTTATTCACATTACATCCCAATATCACAGATGTGCATTCTGATCTTTTAAAGCAGATATGACATATTTATACAGATGTTTAGATTTCTGTTTTTTTTAAAGATTCTTATAAGAGTAATTATAAAGATAAATAATACAATACTTAACCATTTATTTCTCTGTAAATTCAAATTGCTTGCTTATGAAGTTGCGTTGGCCTTGGGAGTAATTTGTTTTCTTTATGTGTACTTTGTAATATTTGTTCTAATACAGTATTGGGTATCACTTTTTTCATCACTAAGCAAGAGAAGAAAACTAGAACATAATCACAATTGTGTAATACAATATTCAAAAATTAGTGGTCTATATGGAAAATACTGCCTGTTAGGAAAAAGAGAAAACATAGAATATTAAACTGTAAGTCACATGAATGAACCTGGGAATAAAAATATTATCTAGAAGAATCTCCTAAACTTTTGTTTCTAAATCATTTCTACCCATGCCAAGCCACAGACTAACTTTCTCCATTCAGAACATGTAACCATTGATGAGGACAAAAGAAGTCTCTAGACTTAGAGAGATGGAGTACATAAAGGTTTACCCTGTGTCACAAGAGAGTCTCCTGGAAAAGGCACTCTCAAAACTGGTCAGTGTAAGGGAAGCTGTTCAGCAGGTAGGCCATGGCAGTTCTCAGTGACATTATCATTAGGCCCTCCCTGAAAAATCTCTTTTATCCTGGAGAGCCCTAGCTCCTTCTGTAATGTCACAAGTGTTGCTGTGATAGCAACTGCCTCTCAGATATTCCTTCAGTACCTCTAGGGCTTACTAATTGGCCTTTAATTAAGAGTAAACAGCCATTTTGGAGGGAGAACAAAGAGGATGAGGAGATCAGAGATGGGGAGAAAGAAGCTGCCCCTCTCTATTGGTATAAAAAAGGAAGAAATATGTGGTCCATTGCAGAGCTCAGTTAGCACTGGGTAGGGGTTTAGTGGGTTCCCTGAAGAGACAGCCTTGATCTGAGCCTTCCACATATGGGAATCCGGAGATGGAAGCATCTTAGAAGCATCTGGACTTCCCTGATCTTATGGTTCCTGAAAGTCAGAGAGTTTATATCATTCATTTCTTTATTCCAAAAGCCATGTTTTGGGAATGGCACAGTTGTTTCCTGAGAGCCCATGGCCATTATTCTTTTTGTCAAGAAGAAAAACATCCTAAGGAAGAGGGATGGAAAAGTATTTTGTCCTAAGCTCAGAGTAAACTCCTCCAGGATTATGATCCCTGTAGTGCAGTTTGTGTATGACACTGATATCTGGGAGAGAGAAGTGCTTCTAGTTCAGTCTTCATCATCTCTGTCTTTCACTAGTATTACTCTGACTACCATTCCCTGACAGTGACTCTCTAGACTTCAGAGTCAATAGGTGTGATTAGCTGGCAGTTTCTTTTTTTCATTTTTTTTTACTTTTTACCAAATATTATTACTTTTGTGATTGGATATTTCTATAATAACATTTCAAATATTTTTCCTTTCTCAATTTCCTGTACAAAAGTTCCCTAACAGGTCCCCCTCCCCTTCTTCTATAAACCCCTTGCATCCCTTTGACATTCCCTTGAACAGGGTGTCAAAAAAGGAAAAACCAAGGAATTCTCTTTCCATTCGTGCCCACCAAAGCCATCCTCTGCTACACATCCTGTTTGAGCCACAGTTCTCTCCTTGCACATTCTTTGAATATGAGTTTAGTACCAGAAATCTCTGGTTCATTGGCTTTGTTTTTCTTATGGGGTTGAAAGTCCCTCCAGCACTTGTAATCCTATCTCAAAATCTACCAACAAGAGACCCTTTTCAAGTTTACTGGTTTGACAGTAGCTTTCCTTTCTGTATTTGATATGCTCTAGCTGTTTCTCTCAGGAAAGATCTATATCCAGTTCCTGGCATCAGGGACTTCTTAGCTTCATCAATCTTATCTAGTTTTGGTGGCTGAATATATATATATATATATATATATATATATATATATATATATATATATATAATATATATACTTTTGGTGGCTCCTACAGGTATGAGGCTAGGTGGAATTGTAACATGGATTCTGTGCAACTAGGCCAAGAATTTAAAATCCAGAAATGACAAAGCCAAATAGACTCCATCCTGTAGTTATGAAACTATTGAAGTTGAGGTTTCCCTAGACTTCAAGACATTCCTCTCCCTGCCCATCTTCCTGACTCTTATGTTTGGCCAGAAGAAAGAATCATGGTAAAACATCCAAAACCCTCAACTCTGGCCCTAGGAACATAGGAAGGTAGATATTATAGAACTAATATCAAATGGGAATATAGAACTGCATTCTATAGTCCATGTTGTCTCTTGCTTTACAGATGTCTCGTAATTTTTGGATGAAATATGCATTTCAGAGTTCATCATTTGAAGTAAGCACACAATATTTTCACTGTTCTGTTCACTACATAGCTGTGCCCCCTTTGTTACCAAAATCATTGCAAAAATTGAAATGGAAAACAGGATTTTTGAATGCACATTCAGGATATATATATATATATATATATATATATATATATATATATATATATTCCCCTATCAAGTAACGTACAATTAGAAAATGTAATACAATAGTCATTCAAGTAAAGGTCTGAAGGAAAATCCTGGCCTTTGGGAAACATAGGAAAGCTAGGAAATTGAACTGTAAGTCACAGGAACAGACCTGGTAATAGGATAATGATCCAGAAGAATCTCCTCCACTTCACGTTCTGAGATCATTTCGACACATGTCAAGCCCCTGAATAATTTTCTCAATTCAGAGCCTGTAACCAATAATGAAGCAAAGAGAAGTCCCTAGCTTTAGAGAGATGTAGCACGTAAAGGTTTCCACTGTGTCACAGGAGACATCCTGGAAAGGGCACCCTCAATACTCTTCAATGTAAGGAAAGCTGTTTAGCAGGTAAGCCATTGCAGTACTCAGTGACATCATAAATAGGCCCTTCCTAAAAAAAATCTCTTTATCTTGCAGAGCCCTTGCTTCTTCTGTGATGTCACAATTGTTGCTGTGACATCATCTGTCTCTTAGATATTACTTCAGTCCCTCTAGAGTATACTAATTGATGTGTAATTCAGAGTAAACAGTCATTTGGGAGGGAGAAAAATGAAGATGAAGAGATAAGAAATGGGGACAAGTAACCTGGACTTCTGTCTTGGTATAAAAAAAGGAAGAAATACGTTGTCCATGGGAAACCTTTGTGAGACCTTTGTAAGGGTTGAGTTGGTTCGCTGAAGAGATAGCCTTGAACTGAGCCTTCCACATATGGGAATCAGGAGCTGGGAACCTCTCAGAAGCATCTGGACTTCCCTCCTTGTTATGGTTCCTGGAAGTCAGAGAGTTTCTATCATCAATATCTTTATCCCAAAATCCAAGTGATGGGAAGGGCACAATTTTCTTCCTGAGAGCTCATGGGTTATATTATTTTTGACCAAAAGTAAAAGGACCTAAGGAAGAAGGGAAGGACAAGTATTGTATCCCTAGCTCAGAGTAAACTCCTCCATGATTTCTATATCTATAGTGAAGTTTGAGTCTGACACTGATATCTGGGAGAGAGAAGTGGTTCTAATTGAGACTTCACCATCTCAGTCTTTCCAATATTATATCTGTGGCTACCAATCCCTGACAGTGACCCATTAGATTTCTGTGTCAATAGCTGTGATTAGCTGGCTGTTTTCATTTCTTATATTTCTTTTTTTTTAATTTTCTACAAATTTTATTTGTTTTTCTAAATATGTATTTCTCTATTTAAAATTATAATATTTTTTCCTTTAAGAGTTTCCTCCCATAAGATCCCTAACCGGTCCCTATCCACTTCTTCTATAACCCTCTTATTGTCCCTTCAAATTTTCAATAACTCTGAATCAAACCAAGGGAGGACCAAGGGTTTCTTCTTCCATTGGTGCCCAACAAGGCCATTCTCTGCTACATATGCAGTTGGAGACATAGGTCTGTTCACGTTCAGTCTTTCAATATTAGTCTCATACCAGAAAATTTTGGTTCATTAACATTGCTGTTCTTATGGGGTTGAAAGTACCTTCAGCTCTTGTTAGCCTTTCTCAAAATCTACCAACATGAGGTCCATTTTCAGTTCACTGGTTTGCCACTAGCATACACTTTTGTATTTGACATGCTCTAGCTGTGTCTCTCAAATCATATCTATATCCATTTTCTGGCAGAATGCACTTCTTAGCTTCATCAATCTTACCTATTATTGGCAGCTGTATGTATATATATATATATATATATATATATATATATATATATATATACACTTTTGGTGCCTACAGGTGTTTGTTTAGGTGGAATGTTAACGTGGACTCTGTGCAACTAGTTCAAGAATGTAGAATTTACAAAGGACAATGTTAAATAGACTCCCTCCTGTACTTGAAGTTGAGGTTTCACTGTTCCTCAAGCTTTCCTAACCCTGCCCATCCTCCTGTTCCTTATATTTAGCTTTAAGAAAGAATCATGGTAAAATATTTAAAACCTTCAAGGCTGGCCATGGGAACACAGGAAGGTAGATAGTGTATTACAGATATCAAATATGAATAGAGAACTGAATTTATAGTCCATGAGGTCCTTTGTTTTATTGATGTCTGGTAATTTTTCGATAAAATAAGGATTTGGGAGTTGATCACTTGACTTATGTACACAATATCTCCACTGTTGTATTGACTCAATAGAGCCAAGTTTTTTTCCGAATTCATTGCAAAAAAAAAAAGAAATTGGAAATATGAAATTTTGAGTACGCATGCAGGAATGTATATAATGTCCACTGTCAATGAATGTACAATCAAAAAATGTAAAAAATATTCACTCATTTTAAGGTCTGTAGGTAAAATACTGGCACATGGAAAACTGAGGAAACCTAGGGAATAGAATTGAATGTCACAGGATTGGACCTGGGAATAAAATTAATCTCCAGAAGAATCTCCTTCACTCCTTGCTCCTATATATTTTCTACCCTTGCCATGCCCCTGAGGAACTTTCTCCATTCAGAGCCGTAATCACTAATGAAGCAGAGAGAATTCCCTAGAATAGAGAGATGTAAAATGTAAAGGTTTCCACTGTGTCACAGGAGATTCTCCAGGAAAGTGCACCTCCAAATCTGGTCAATGTAAGGAAATCTGTTCAGCAGGTAGGCTATGGCAGTTCTCAGTGACGTCATCATTAGGCCCTCCCTGAAAAATCTCTTGTATCCTGGAGAGCCCTTGCTTCTTCTGTGATGTCACAAGTGTTCTTGTGACTGCAAATGCCTCTCAGATATCCCTTCAGTACCTCTACGGTTTACTAATTCCCCATGTAATTCAGAGTAAACAGCCAGTTGAGAGGGAGAAAAAAAGAGCATGAAGAGATCAGAGATGGGCGAAGGAAGCTGGCCTACTGTCTTGTATGAAGAAATGAAGGAAGATGTGGTATATGTGAAAGCTCAGTGAAACATGGGTAGGCATTGAGTGGCATCATTGAAGTGATAGCCTTGATCTGAGCCTTCCACATATGGGAATAAGGAGATTGGAGCCTCTCAGTAGAATCTGGACTTCCCTGCTTGTTATGGTTCCTGAAAGTCAGAGAGTTTATATCATTACTTTCTTTATTCCAAAGGACAGATTTTCATCTTGGCACATTTGTTTTCCTGACAGCTCATGGCTTTTACTCTTTTTGTCCAGAAAAAACCCTCCTAAGGAAGAAAAGAAAGACAAGTATTGTGTCCTCAGTTCAGAGTAAACTCCTCCATTATTTGGATACATATAGTGAAGTTTGTGTCTGACACTGATATCTGGGAGAGAGAAGTGCTTCTAGTTGAGACCTCATCATCTCAATCTTTTGACTAGTATTACTCTGACTACTATTCCCTGACAGTGAATCTTTACATTTCTTAGACCATAGATGTGATTTGCTAGAAGTTCTTTTTTCTTTTATTTCTTTTATTTTTTTATTATTTTAAAAACTTAATTGTATTTTTAATTGCTTATTTCTATATTTACATTTCAAATGTTATTTCCTTTCCCACTTTTCTGTCCAAAAGATCTCTAACTAGTCCCACTCCCCTTCTCCTCTAATACCCCTTACTGTCCCTTGACATTTCCTTGAACTATCAGTCAAACCTAGGGAGGACTAAGGGCTTCTCCTTCCATTTGTGCAAGACCATCCTATGCTACATATGCATTTGGAGCCAGAGGTCTGTCCACAAACAGTTTTTGATTATTGTTTTAGTTCCAGAAAGCTCTGGTTCATTGACTTTGTTGTTCTTATGTGATTGAAAGCACAATTAGCTCTTGTAATCCTTTCTCAAAATCTACCAACAAAAGGTCCATTTTCAGTTCACTGGTTTGGCACTAGCATTCACTTCGCTATTTGACATGCTCTAGTTTTGCCTGCCAGGAAAAAATCTATATCTGGTTCCTCGCAGCATGCACTACTTCTTAACTTCTTCAATCTTACCTTGTTTTGCGCTGCACATATATACTCTTGTGCTGCTCTGACTATTATTCACCTGACTATGACCCTTTAGATTTCTGAGTCAATAGATATGATTAAGTGGCAGTTCTCTATTCAGGTATATTATCATAGGCTAGCTATGGAAGAGGCTTTGATGAGGGACAAGCTCACCTACACATCTCCTCCCACCCCAGGTAAGAATATTTTTGTCCTTCAGTCAAATGAGGCCAACATTCTTTTCTGCCTACTGTCCTGATGCCTTTGCTGAAAAATCAAGAAATTGTCACTCCTGTGTGCTAAGCTGGACAGTCAATGACTGGTAAGAGAGTGATATATTCATGAATAAAGGGCCAAAGACATGTGACTGGTGGGCGCCATTACTTGCTGCCTTATCCCATGACGGACCCTGGCTAAAAGAGTCTCTTGGCCATGTGACAAATATCACTCCAACCTAAGACCGACAAAGTTCTGGAGGGGTTCATTCCAGGATAAGCATGGCCATTTGACACATATTCTCTTGACTATAGGAAGTGGGAGATGTTGGGAGTGATGTCATTGAAGACCTACGTTGTTGATGTTATTATTATGGTTAGAATTAAGTATGACTGGGTTCATGCAAAATCCCCAGCCAGGTGCAGGAGCCTATTACAAATCTGGTGGTTAAGAAAAATAATAATATGATAAAGTTGTCCTGATGACTAATAATATGACAAATCTGTGTACTTTCTGACATCCTGTAAACATTGCCCGATTTTCTGACCACATGAATATTTTGTCCTTGTCCTACATAAGTGTTTCTTACTTCCCCCTCCCTCTGTTACCCCTGTTACAGTATAAATTCAGCTATGGTGAAAAATAAAATTGACGTGTGGTTCAGACTCTTGTCTTGGTGTCCTTCTTCACGTTGCTTGTCCCCATTTCTCTACCAGGTACCCTCAGACCCCTAACTTACACAGCTCCTGTAATCCTTTCTCAAAATTTACTAACAAAAGGTGCATTTAAAGGTCACTGGTTTGCCACTATCACTCACTGCTGTATTTGACATGCTCTAGCTGTGTCTCTCAGGGACGATCTGTATAAAGTTCCAGGCAGGATGCACTTCTTACCTTCATCAATCATACCTAGTTTTGGTAGCATACACACACATATTGGTGGAATATATACACATTTGGTGTCTCCTAAAGCTTGGAGGTAATGAGGAATTTTAACATGCATTCTGAGCAACTAGGTCAAGAATGTAGAATCCACAAATGACAGTGCCAAATAGACTTCCTCCTTTTCTGATGAAACTATTGACGTTGAGGTTTCCCTGGACCTCAAGCCATTCCTCTCCCTGACCCTCCTCCTATATTTTATGTTTGGCCTGAAGAAAGAGTTATGGTAAAACATCTAAAACCCTCAAGTCTGGCCATGTGAACACATGAAGGTAGATATTAGAGAACTGATATCTAATGGAATTACACAACCACACTATGTAATCCATGTTGTTCTTTGCTTTACTGATGTCTGGTAATTGTTGGATAAAATAAGGATTAGGGAGTTTTTAATTTGGAGGAGGTCCACAATATTTTCACTGTCATATTCACTCTATAGCTGAGCCCTCTTTGTTGCCAAAATCATTGCAAAAACTTGAATTGGAAAACAGAAATTTTTGAATACACATTCAGGAATATAAAGTCCCATATAAAGGAATGTACAATAAGAAAATGTAAAAAAAATTCACTCAATTAAAGGTCTGTAGTGAAAACACTAGAATTTGGGAAAAAGAGAAAACCTAAGAAATTGAATCATATGTTACAGGAATGGTTCACTGAATAAAATTATTATCCAGAAGAATCTCCTCCACACCACATTCCTAGAACATTTCTACCCATGCCAAGCCCCTGACTAACTTTCTCCATTCAGAACATGTAACCACTAATGAAGCAAATGAGGTCTCTAGCTGTAGAAAGATGTAGTACATAAAGGTTTCCTCTGTGTCACAGGAGACACTCCTGTAAAAGGCACCCTTGAATCTGGTCAATGTAAGGAAAGCTTTTCAGCAGGTAGGCCATGGCAGTTCTCAATGACATCATCATTAGGCCCTCCCTGAAAAATCTCTTGCGTCCTAGAGAGCCCTAGCTTCTTCTGTGATGTCACAAGTGTTGTCATGTCTTCAACTGCACCTCGTATATTCCTTCAGTACCTCTAGGGTTTACAATTACCCTTCTATTCAAGGTAAACAGCTATTTGGGAGGGAGAACAAAGAGGATGAAGATATCAGAGATGGGGAACAGGAACTTGGCCTTCTATCTTCATATAAAAAAGGAAGAAATACATGGTCCTTGGTAATACTCAGTTATTCCTGGGTAGAGGTTGAGTGGTTCCACTGAGGTGACAGCCTTTATCTGAGCCTTCCACATACGGGAATTGGGAGGTGTCATACTTTTCGAAGCATCTGCACTTTCCTCATTTTAATGGTTCCTGAAATTCAGAGACTTTAAATCATTAATTTCTTCATTCCAAAAAGCACGGTTTGGAATGGGCACAGTTGTTTACCTGAGAGCTCTTGGCTTTTATTATTTTTGCCCTGAAGAAAAAGGTGCTAAGGAAGAAGCCAAAGGCAAGTATTGTGTCCTCATCTCAGTGTAAACACCTCCATGCTTTGGATATCTATTGTGCAATTTGTGTCTGACACTGACATCTGGGAGAGAGAAGTGCTTCTAGTTGAGACTTCATCATCTTAGTATTTCCACTAGTATTACTCTGATTACCATTCCCTGACAGTGAGCCTTTAGATTTCTGAGTCAATATGTGTAATTAGCTGACAGATTTCTTTTCTTAATTTTCTTTCTTTTTTTTAATTTTTAGCAAATTTTATTATTTTTTTAATTGGATATTTCTATATTTGCATTTCAACTTTTATTTTCTTTCCCAGGTCCCTGTCCATAAGAGACCTAACTAGTGCCCCTTCCCTTCTTCTATTACATCGCTTAGTGCACCTTGATATTCCCTTGAACTGAGAGTTAAACCTAGGTTGGACCAGGAAATTCTCCTTCCATTGGTTCCCAACAAGGCCATCCTCTGCTATATATGCAGTTGGAGCCATAGGTCTGTCCATGTACAGTCTTTGAATGTTGGTCTGGTGTCAGAAAGCTCTTGTTCAATTGCATTGTTGTTCTTATAGGGTTGAAATCTCCTTCAGCTCTTGTAATCCTTTCTCAAACTATACCAAGAATATGTCCGTTTTCAGTTCATTCTGTGCCACAAGCATTCACTTCTGTATTTGACAGATTCCAACTGTTTCTCTCAAGAAAGATCTATATCTGGTTACTTGCAGCATGCACTTCTTAGCTTCTTCAATCTTATCTGGTTTTCGTGATATGTATATATATATATATATATATATATATATAATATTTATTATAATATATATACATATATATACATATATATATGCATATATATATATATATATATATAAATGTATATTTTCCATGAGGATGTAATGCTCAGAATGGGATCCTTCAGTTTCTCCTCTAATTTCATAGATATTTTTGTTCCCCCTTTTAAAAAAGAGTGAAGCAAGCACATTTTGAGAGTCCTTCTTGGGCTTCCAGTGGTCTGTAGTCTGCATCTTCGGTAATTTGAGCTTTTGCGGCAATATCTATTTTTGGTGATTTCATACCATGTGTGTGTTTCTGTGGTTGTTACCTCAGTTAGTATTACATTTTCTATTTCAATCCATTTGTCTATGAATTTCTTGAAATCTTTGCTTTTAATAGCTGAATAGTACACCATTGTGTAGAAATACTATATTTTCTGTATCCATTCCTATGATTTGTGCAGTTAGGGTTCCTTCTAGCTCCTGGTATCATGAATAAGGCTGCTATGAACATAGTTGAACATGTCTTTTTTGTTTGTTGGAGCATCCTTTGGTTATATGCCCAGCATAGGTATATCTGGGTCCTCAGGTAGTGAAATTTCCAATTTTTTGAGGAATCTCCAGACTCATTTCCAGAATGGTTGAATCAATTTGTAATCCCACCAATGAAGAAGGATCATTCCTCCTCTTGACATCTTTATCAATATCTGCTGTCTCCTGAGTTTTTTACTTCAGACATTCTTACATGTGTGAGGTGGAATCTCAGGGTTGTTTTCATTTACATTTCCTTGATGACTAAGTACTTTGAACATTTCTTTAGATGCTTCTCAGATATTTGATTTTCCTCGGTTGAGAAATCTTTGTTTAATTCTGGAACATAATTTTAATAGGGTTATTTGTCTCTCAGAAGTCTAACTTATGAGTTCTTTGTATATATTGGTAATAGCCCTCCATCAGATGGAGGATTGGTATAGACCTTTTCCAAATCTGTTCCTTGCTGTTTTGTCCTAACAGTGTCCTTTGGAAGGCAGTTTCCTACTACAGTGAAGAACTGTCAGTTAGTAACTAGAACACGGAGTGGCTCCTTCCTGACTTCCTGACAGTAATTGGGAAAACTAAACAACCATGTTATACTCCCTACAAGCATCCCTATCTATAGTAGTGGGTCTAGAGAGACTTATCTGTGATTGTGGGCATCAGTCAAAGAAATGTAGGCTGGGGGAGATTGCAGTTTTCATCCTGACTTCTTTAACTACAGGCTATGGTGTTGTGAAGCCAAGATATACCATGTGCAGCTGTGAATAGGCCTGAGAAGGCTAACCTCTTGGATTTCTGAAGCATTGCTAAGGGATCCAGAGGAAATCAGCACCCCCTGCACAACAGAACTCTGGGAATGCTGACACTCTTGCTTCATCTCTATATGAAGCTAATTAAAAACATCACCTCTCAGGAATGTTCTTGAATATCCTTCAGTGTGCTAGCATTGGACTGCAATGAAATACTATGCAGGAGAGGTGTGGGAAACACCTGAAGTCTTCCATTCAGGATCAGAGAGATGAGCTGTATTCACATTCAATTGACTGTGTGCGTTCCTGATCTTTTGCTTTGATCATGGAGATCTATTGTATCATACTTCATTGTTCATGTGTCCAAGTTGTGGGGGAAGCATGACAAACAATTATTTCCCATTTTCTAACTCTTCATTTTAGGGTAATAGATTTTAGTGAAACCCTTCACATTTTATATTGTAAACCAACTGACCAACCTTTTCTTCAATAAACTCTTCTCTAATATCCGTACACCGTGTGTGTGTGTGTGTGTGTGTGTGTGTGTTTGTCTACTTATATTGTTAATTTTTATGCAAGTTTACAGAAATCTTGTCACTGAAAGAGTCTATGTAAGAAATTTAGAAACTGTGGATGAGGAAGCATCCAAATATTCTCCCAAACATGACCTTCTAGAAATAGTAGCATAATCTACAATAAAATAATACACTTGAAAGTAAAACTTGGAGGAAATGCCCTGGCATGGCTACATTATCACTGTTAACTGTTACATATTTCTCTTGGCTTCTTTGGCCAGACATGAAGGCTCTGAAGCAAAGGTGCATCCTGTTGATCTGTGAATAACCTGTAGCAGACTATCAATTGGTCATATGAATCATATGAAAGGAGTGACAAGAGAGTATCAGGCCATTGTGACACTGCTCTACCAATGGAAACGTCGAAGGGTTGACAATCACAGAATGAGGTCTCATGTTTGAACTTTGACACCCAGCTTGGCAAAGTGTAATCTGTCAGTTCACTTCCTGAGTACCATCCACAAGCCAAGGGTAGGCTCAGATGATGGACCGTTGAAAATAGCTGCTATTCATTTTGAGCTACTTTTCAGGATAAGTGGAAGACCATTCATCCTCTTGTGATATGGGAGATCAGAGTAATGAGAGGGGACAGAGGGGACAAATCTGTGTTTTTTTTTTGGACCACCATAACTACATTTTCCAAGCTAAGGATTTGCTCAAGGAAGTCTAGTGTCTCACATTGGTATAGACCAATTTTGTATGATCTCAATAGCAGAACTGGCTCCAGGTTTCTTTCTTAGTTACTGGGATTTACAGGCAGTCATTTATACTTTGTTTTCTAGATTGACAAATTATTTTCTGGCTTCTTATACAAAAGGCATAGTATTCTCTCTCTCTCTCTCTCTCTCTCTCTCTCTCTCTCTCTCTCTCTCTCTCTGTATGTATGTGTCTTTGTCTCTTTGTCTCAACTCTCTTTCTCTGTCTGCCTCTCTGTCCTATTTTTCAGCTTTCCTACAACAGTCTTTACTAATGATAACATATTTCATGTCATTTTATGCACTTGCTTCTCTCATAAACCCTAGTGTGTTCTGAACTTGCTGTCCACTGGAGAACCACAATTGAAAATAGAATTTATGTCCAAATCTACTAGACTAGAACTTTAACAACTGAGAAGAAGTAGAATATTCAACAACTCACAACAAGCCTAGGGGCCAAGGATCATGTATGGAAGGAATATTGTCAGAGATCCAAGAAATGCATGCCAGGCTGACCATGGACTGTCTTCTCTTTACAGGGACGGCAAGCATCAGGAGAAAGGTAACATGGGGTTTTAATAAACATGCATCCTGTAATAATACCTAGTCTCCTCCCTTACTTTACCCTTCCCTGTCTGTGTTTTCCTAATGGATGTTGTACATAAATGTAGTAGTGACTGCCTTTCAGGAGTACAGAAGTTGTCACATGTGGCACCCAAATGAAGAATTTGACTTTTCTTCCCTGGCTGAAACTCCATACCAATGATCTACATACAACATCTTTTTCCCAATGATTCCTGCTTTGTTTTGTGTTTGTGAGTGTGTGTGTGTGTTTTTTTTTGCGTGTGTCTTTCTGTCTTTCTTTCTGTCTTTCTGCCTTTATCTCTGTCTGTTTCTTCCCCATGATACCTCTCTGTACTTCAGTTTGACAACTTAATTGCTCATTCCAAGATTGACCCATCAAGCTTTCTCTGAGTGTTTGCTTTTGATGACTCAAATTACACCTGTCTTAATCAATGCACCTATAGCCAGAACTGTGTACCACTGATCTCATCACAACCAGCCTCATGGCTAAAATAAGTAGTTTTCGAGGCTCTGAAGGAAGTTTTAACAGAATGTATGTTTTCTGTATTTTTTACCCCCTATCCAATCTGTTGTAGTCTGTGGATCTTCCCCAAGTCTTTGCTTAATTGTATTTATCTATGTACATGGCCTACTGGGAAGCCATCAACACAAACTACCAATATTACTTAGCAGGAGGAGTAGATGAAGAATTTGGATACATTACTCATTGAGCTACAGAAGATGTCCCCTGAGATGGATTAACTGTGTTGAATCATCGAATCACTGACAAACAGTCTGAACTATGTTTTCAGTTTACTTTCTTCTTTGTCATTTTGAGTGTGCTACCGAAGGTGAGGGCAAAAATTTGTGGGCTATGTTTGAAAATTGAGTCTTCTCTCTTCATGCATGAACGTGGTAAAAAATACAATAGATCAGTGATATCTCTGGGTAAGAAGGGACAGTGATAGAAAGTCTTCCCTTGTGTCTCAGGCAAAAATCCTTGAAAGGGCAACTTGGCTTGTTTATTTGGATAAGATCTAGTTAATGGGTAGTTTTGTGCTGTTGAAGGGGACTCTCATCTGGATACTCTAATGTATGCTGGAAATTCCACGATATTCTCTGTGATGTCTCTAGTGTAATGGAAACAGAAACTGCCCTTCTGGCATTTAGTAAGTACTCATTGGTTTACCCACAAAAATGTTTTTCAGGATGATCAAGCTATTTACAGAGAAAACAGAGAGCATGGAGAGGCAAAAGAGAGAGGAAGAATAAATTAAGATACTTTCTTGTTATAGAAGAGAACACATAAATTATCTGGTGGGAAAGGGAGAGGGAGAGCAGTGGACTGGTTCTTAGGAGCTTCCTAGAGGAGGTGTTCTTGCCTCAGGCCTTCTAGGAGTAGGACTTATGACCTGAAGTCTCTGGATTCCTAAAGAAGAGACCCAGAGTCAGGAATACCTGATGGATTTTTGGCAGAGAGCCAGGAATTGTCAATCATGCAGCTGGTCTACTATGAGTTCCTTAATTTCATTCTAAATGAGGAAGAATACCAATAAGATCAACAGGGATAAAAGCTTTGACTCTCAGGGTACAGTATTGAATTTTATCTTCAGAGGATTTCTGGACATGCCTTTGGAATATTATGACAAGGGCTACTTCTCTGGACATGCATCAAGGTCTCTGACTCTTTTTCTTTAACATGCATGATTAAGTCTTGGTGGTTCTAAACACTATGGACTCCAGGACTTACCTGCATCCCATCAGATAAGAACTTAAAATGTCCTCAATTTCTTCATGTCTTGGACTGATTTTGTTGTTAGGTGCCAGGGGGACTACAGAAAGGAGTGAGTCATATGTCTATCGATCATGGTTGGGAGAAAGAAAATAGCTAGTAGGCCAGCTTGAAGAGAGCTTTCCTCCTCCTTCAGCACTTCAAGTGTCTGTAGATTTCCTCTTTCATCAGGCTTCATTGGGGGATTCAGCATATTCTCTCCTTTGTGTGGGCCTTTGCTGTGCATGTTCCCTGTATTTATCTACACGATCTGCAGGAAAGCCATCTTTCCAAACTTCCACCATCAATGAGCAAGTACAACAGATTAAGAAGATGGAGAAATTGACTATTGAGCTCCAAAAGATGAACTGTGAGTTGGAAAACTCTCATGTATACTGAACAAATGCACGAACAGCATTAGGATTTAAGTTAGTCATTATACCCACTTCTTTGTATACAGTTCTGACCCCTCTGTGTTAACCTCAGTTTTCTCACACAACAGGAAAATTCAACTGTAATGTCCTCATGTACAAACTAATTTTATTATGTGGCTCTCAGAGCCAGGACATGAAGAAAGGATAGGAGTGTGATAAGAAGCTATTTAATTTCTCATAAAAGCAGAAGCTGTGTTTTGAATAACAGCCTAGGAATATGGCAAGTAATGTGTGAGCTCTCATCATGGATTTTAATAGACATGGAACACATTTTCTGTCCTCAGAGGAATACAAAAAGCTGGTCAGCTAAAGAAGCACAGTACTTAAACTTAGATAAGTAAACTTTTATTTATTTCTTTTTAAAAATTTTTATTATTTGATTTTTGATTATTCTGTAACTTTCAGACACAACAGAAGTGGGCATCAGATGCCGTTATACATTGTTGTATGCCACGATGTTTTTGCTGGAAATTAAACTCTGACCTATGGAAAAGCAGTCAGTTCTAATAAATGCTGAATCATCTTACCAGCCTAAATTACTTTTGATGGTGATGGTGATTTTATTGATGATGCTGATGTTATTGATGATGATGATGGTGATGGTGATGGTGATGATGATGATGATGATGATGATGATTAATATTATTATTATACTGCAACTCTAAATAGATCAAAACTTACCCTCCTCCCATGCTCTTCCCCCTATCCTGTCTCAAGAAGAACCTACAATAAGGAAGACACTATCAGAGCTGCCCATCCCCCCCAGCACTAAAGAAAGAAAAGATTTTCTTTGACTTGGTTATGGAGATTTTCTTGTTGACTGGGCTCATAACTTCAGACCTGAAGTCAGGTAAACTATGGAAATGGGAGCTCTTTTGGAGGAATCTGTTTATCTTGGAGTAACTGAGAAATAATGAGTAAGCATAAGATGTTGGTCCACCACCTTATCACTTCCTGAGAATAAAGTCTCCTGAGAACTGGGTAAGCAGGGTAAGTACGCATGGTTAACAAGTCAATCCAGGTGGGTAAACGTTTGTCCAATAGGTATACAGGGGGAGCATTTCATTGACTAAACTCAATGTATCTCCTGTCCACTATGTCTAATCCCAAGAAAGGAAAGTATTGTTGATTTTGTCTATCCTGTGGCCCAGCAAGTGTTTTTCACATTCTGTGTGCAGTTTCTTCACTGATATGAACTTTGTGAGAATGGAGGGAGTCAAGGAAAGACACAGACAACAACATTCTACATTCTAGAATGTCTAGGCCTTCTCATACTTTCTTGTAGCTGTGAATTCACCAGGGAGGAAAATTACAACCACCCTCTGGTCATGCTGCATAAAAATTAGCATGAGATAGAAAAACGACTTAAAAATGAGTCAGATCTCTGACACATAGCAAGAAGTGGTCCCGGACAGTGTCACAAATAACATGAAGGTTATTTTGTTGATCAAGAGTTACTCTCCTGGAGTCCTCAAATGTTCATATGTGCTTGGAAATCTGTCATGGAAGATTGTATTGATATCATACTCTAATCCAGAGAGACCATACCCAAAAGTATATTATTTGTTCTGCAGTACTGAGTTAAAATTAATTCACTTCACACATTTGTATGTGAGGCTGAAATTAATGTTCTACATAGATAAAAGCATTATCTCAATACTTGTCTTAGTAATTTGTTTTGTTTTGGTTTGGATTGTTTTATTTTTTTTTTTAATTTGGAAAACGACTGAGTATTCTTCAGTTCCACAACTGAACTGTAGTGACTGTCATAACGTTAGACGGTATACATAGAGGACATCTGAGTAGTAGCTGACATTTTTAGTCGGCACGTCTCCCCATGGATATATTTGGGCCTGAATAAGCATGCATAGACTTATTTCAGTTACGGGATTCATGTAGTATTCAAAACATTACAGAATCCGTCTGCTGTAAATATTTTCTTTTACACAGGTGAAGGAAGGTGTATCAAAGGCTGTGTATCAAGGGTTGTAGATATGACACCATCAATAGAAGATAATATATCAAAAAGAATTCTGTAGGGCTACACAGATTGATCTAAGTATCCCCACCCAATTCTAAGCCAGGATGGAGAGAAAACACTTCATGGAGAAACTTAAAATAATCTGATGCTATGGTATGTGGACTGTTAATAGACAAAGAAAAATTTAAAAATCATCCGGAGGAATGCAAACTTCTAAAGCAACTTTAGAAATCAGTATGATGTTTCTTCATGAATGTAGAAATGGATACACCTAAAGATATACCTCGAGGACATATATCTAAATGTTGATTTATTCTAGTATAGAGACACTTGATAATTTGGAAATATTCAAGTTGTTCTTTAACTTATGAATGCATAAGGAAAATATAGTGCATTGACAGACTGGAAGAGGAATGCATGTAATTTTCCGGACAGTGACTGGATCTTGTGAAAGTCATCATTGATGACTTAACCCAGATCAAAAAGGGAAAATGGGATACTTATTCACTTGAACCATAATGTTAATTCAGAAGACTCTGTATCTGTGTGATCAGTTTAGTGCCCGCTGTCCTCATTTTGGGAAGTACCAGTGTACTTATGTATTGCTGAGGGACACTGTAAGGAACACGAATATCAAATGTGAAGAGAGAGAAGAGGACGACAATGGAGGGAATATAGAGATGTACAACTAAAAGTGCGAGAAATTTGAGTCAGAGAATGGAAACCAAATTGAGTAGAAATACTTTTTTTTTTACATTTTTATCAAGGTTAATAACAATTTATTATAGGTACAGGGACAGAGAATAAAATATTGATTGGTTTTATTTATGTAAATTTTCAATAATAAGTACATCTCAAAAATTATGGATTTCAGCTTTCAGTAAACCTGTAGTACAGATAATGACTGTACAGTCCTTAAGGAGTGAGATGTGAATGTCTCTGTTGGAAACATATATGTATTACATTTCAAATGTCATTTCCCCAATTTGTCTTTCTTTATTGAATCACCCAAGCCATTCTGATCCTCTCTGTTTCTAAGATGGTACTCCCCCATCTAATTGCCCACTTCCACTTTAGTCCTCTACCATCCCCCTTCTCTGGGATATGACGTCGCCACAGGACCAATTGACTCCCTTCCCAGATATGGGAGATGAGGCAGTTGTCTTCTCCATACACTCTATGATCTATGTAGTAGAAGCCATGGACTGACCCAAGTATGCACTTGTCTGTGGTAAATTTCCTGAACCTCTGAAGGGTAAACTTAATTGATAGTGTTGTTCTTCATATTGGGCTCCAATCCCCTTCAGATCCTTCAGACAATCCCCTAACCATTCTTTTCTGGCTCTCAGTTTCTGTCAAATGGTTATCTGTATGTGAATCTGTCACTGTCAGTTGATGGCAGAGCCCCTCAGAGGACAGACATATTAGATTCTTATCTGCAAGCACATCTTGATATCAGGAATAGTCTGAGGATTTGGAGTCTGTGGATGAAATTGTTTTTCTGGTTGGTTGGTCTCTGGATTGCCTTTCCTTCAGGCTCTGCCTCTTTTTTTGTCTTTGCAATTTTTTTTGGACTTTGAACATTTATAGGTTAAAGATTTTGAACTGTGTGGGCATCACCTGGTCTTCACAGGTGGGCATGTCTAGCGACCGGAGTCAGACTCTTGTGGTTCTATCTCTTTGCTGCTTATTATTTCAACTACCATCATCCCAATAAATTTATGGGACCCTCTTGCATTCCTGGCATCTGTGACTTTCCTGGCAATACCCAAGTTCACCACCCACCACTAATGCTTATTGTTGTTTATTCCAATTTTCCTCCAGATTTCTCTCTTTTCTCTTTATATTGTTTCTACTCCCCCTATTTTGTCCATCCTTCTCTACTTCTAGCAAGGTCCCTCCATCCTTCTGTCTTCCATTACCATTTTGTTCTCACTTCTTAGTGGGTTGCAAGAATCCACAGTTTGGCCTTCTAACATTTTGCCCTCCATGTGATAAATGATTTGTGTATTGGGTATACTGATCTTTGGGGCTAACATCTACTTCTCACTAAGTACATCCCATGTTATGTCCATTTCGATCTCTGTTACTTCACTAATTTCCAGGTCCATCCCTTTGCTTAAAAATTTCTTGGTTTCCTCATTTTTAATACCCGAGTAGTATTTCATTCTTTAAATATAGCACACCTTCTGTATTTATTCCTCAATTGATTTGAACATATATCACGATTTTTTCCAGTATTTGACTAAAAAAAGTAAGGCTGTCCTGAACATGTTCAACCACATGTGACTGTTATATGTGGATCATGTTTGAGTATTTGCATTGAAGTGAGTGGTAAGGCCGGGTTTTCAGGCAATGCTATTTGCAATATTCTCAGAACCTTCACACTGACATCCAAAGTGGCTGTATAGATACCAATCCCACCAGAAGTGGAGGAGTGTTCCACTTTCTCTACATCCTAGCCTACTCTGCTACTGCATTAGTTTTTTGTCTTAGTCACACTGGTGTCATGTAGACTCTCAAGTTCATTTCTCTTTGCATTTTTCTGATAACTAAGGATGTTGAACATTTTATGATGTGTTTCTCAACTATTGAGATACATTCAGTTGAGAATACTAGGTTAGCTCTCTAACCCATTTTAAGAGTTGGGTTACTTGGTTATGTGGGAGTTTACCTTTCTGAATTATTTCTACATTTTTTATTATGCCACACTACCAGATATAGTGTTGGTTAAAGTCTTTTCCAAATATGTAGATCTGGTTTGTCCTATTGGCAGTGTACTTTGCTTTAAAGAAAGTGTTCAGATTGATGAGATTTCATATATTGACTGCTGATCTTAGAGCTTGAACCATTGGTATTTTTTCTGAATTTTTTCTCCTGTGCAAATGTGTTTTAGGCACTTTCTGACACTTTGCCTTCTGTTGGTTTCTGCATATATTGTTTTATATAGATTTCTTTGATGCACTTGGACGTAAACTTTTAAGAAAGAGATAGAAATGGATCAATTGGAACTCAGGTATATACAGAACAACAGCTAGGGTAGCATCATTTCTTAAAATGCTTTCTGTTATGTTCAACATACTTAGTCATCAGGTAAATGCAAATCAAAACAACTCTGAGATTCCACCTTACATTAGTTAGAATGGCTAAGATAAAAACTCAGGTGATAGCAGATGCAGGAGAGGATGTGGAGAAAGAGGAACATTCCTCCATTGTTGTTGGGATTGCAAACTGGTACAACCTCTCTGTAAATCTGTCCTGAGTTTCCTCAACAATTGGACATTGCAGTGACTGAGGACCAAGCTATAACTCCCCTGGGCATATACCCAAAAATGCTCCAACATACAACAAACAATCATGTTACACTATGTTCATATCAGTCTTATTCATAATATTCAGAAGGTGGAAAGAACCCAGATGCCCTTCACCAGAGGAATGAATACAGAAAATGACATATATTTTCAGAACGCACTACTACTCAGCTATTAAAAACAATGAGTGCATGTAATTCATAGTCAAATGGATGGACCTAGAAAATATCATCCTGAGTGAGGTTTCCCAATCACAGAAAAACACACAAGGCATGCACTCATTGATAGGTCGATATTACTCCAAATCCTCAAATTACCTGGCATACAATGCACAGACCAAATGAAACTCAAAGAGGTCCAAAATGGAGATGATTCACTCCTTCCTTAAAAGGGTAACTAAAATATCCATAATAGGTGTAGGGCGGCATTGTTTTAGGAGACTGAAGGAATGGCCATTCAGAGTCTGCTGGACATGTGCTGTATATATATATATATATATATATATATATATATATATATATATATTTATATATCTGTCAAAACTTGATAAAGTTGATGAAGCTAAGAAGTGCATGCTGGCAGGTACTGTTTATAGATCTCTCCTTAGAGACACAACCAGAGCATGTGAAACACAGAGATGAATGTCAGCAGCAAATCACTGACCTAAGCATAGGACCCCCTTTGGAGGAATTAAAGGAAGGACTGAAGGAGCTAAGGGACTTGCAACCTCAAAGAAAAAAAAAACTGCCAGGTAACCAGATATTCCAGGTACTAAACCACAACCCAAAGACTATACATGATCTGATCTGGGGCTCCAACTGCATATGTAGTCTTTTTGGGGCACCATTGTGAAGCCCTTAGTCCTATTAAGGTTGGACCCTTCATGTAGGGGAAAGTACAGATGGGTGATTTAAGGAAGGGAATGGATGTGGAGAGTACAACCATATTATAGAAGGGGAGGGGGAGAGGATAAGGCTGATGGCCTGGAACCACAGAAAAGGAATAAAATTTGAAGTGTATATAGTAAATACCCAATTTAATAAAAATCCACTATACCCCCGTTTAGAGATTGGATATGTCAGAGATGAAAAGGGTTATCTTCGGTTCCTTATTGAATTTTATTTAATTAAATAAATGTACTTAAAAAGAAATATTAAATAATATAGTTTTCTCACTCCGTGAATTTCACTATAGAGTCAAGAAATTTTGTTAGTATATATGAGTCATTCATCAAATTTTTCATCCACTAACCTTCAGCATGTTCAAATTAACAACATCAATATTGAAACCTGTACCAACTTTAACTTTATTTCCTTTTCTGCCCTATAACTATTTGTTGCCATTTTTCTAGTATTTACCATGGATTTGTTAATAAACATATTTATGTAGTCCACTCAGAATCACTTGTAAATATTTTTCAACAACTTTCACTCTATATAAAAGTTCAGGTCTTTTACATTTTTTGTTTACAATTGCATGACGCACTTCCCTGCATGAGGTCTTCTACAAGCTCTGCTTTCTCTTCCAGAAGTGTTCTTCCTATTCTTCCTGTCACATGAAGCTATCTTCCACTCCACCCCCATTCTACCAGACCTCTCCACTCCCTGGGGTCTCAAGTCTCTTGACAGTTAAGTGCATCTTCACTTGTTGTGTCCAGAACGAGCACCCCAGTTTTAGGGGCTTCATATTAGCTGGTGCATGATGCCGCATTGGTGGCTCAGTGTCTGAAAAATCACTGAGGTCCAGGTTAGTTAATACTGCTGGTCCTCCTACAGGGCTGCTCCCCTACTCAGTTTCGTCCAGTTTTTCCCTAGTTTGACCACAGGGCTTAGCAGCTTCTCTTCAATGTCTGAGTGTAATTGTCTGCATGTGACTCTTTCAGCTGCTTGTTGGGTCTTTCAGAAGGCAGTCATGACAGGTCCGTTGTAGGAATATTGCAAAGCATGAGTAATAGTGTCAGGCCTTAGGGGCCTCTACTTAATCTGTTTCCCACATATGGCCGGTCACTGGAATTTCTTTTATTCATGCTCTTCTCTGGTTTTGTCCCTGAAGTTCTTTCAGAGAGGAAGAAATATGGGTCAGAGTTTTGATTTGTGGATGGCAACCTTATCCCTCACTTGATGCTCTCTCTTCCTCATGGAGGTAGTCTCTACAAGTTCCCTCTCACCACTCCTGGACATTTCACTGAGTCCTGATAGTCTGTTACCTCTCAGGTCTCTGGAATTATCTAGAGATACCACCCACCCCCAACCTTTTAGTTCCTGAAGTTGCCTTTTTCCATTCATTCTGCTGGCACTCAAGGCTTCAGTCCTACTCCCCATCCATACCTGACCATGTTCTCCTCTTTCCCTTACTGTCTCCTTTCTCACCCAGGTCCCTCACTCTTCTATCCTGGGGTTTATTTCTTCTCCCTCTCATGTGGGATTGAGATTTGTCACTTTGGCTCTTCAGCTTGTTAAACTTTTATTTTTCCTGTTATAAAAATTGGATATTTTTGTTTAATTTCAAATATTATTCACTTTCCCAGTTTTCCAGTCATAAGACTCCTATCCCTTCCCCCACCAGTTCCTTTATAAAGGTGTTCCCCCTCACCAACTACTCCCTTTCCCAGCATCCCCTGACATTCCCCTACACTGGGGGTCCAGCTTTGGTAGGCCTAATTGCTTCTCTGCCCATTGATGTCCAAACAGGCCATTCTCTGCTACATATGCAGTTGGAGCCATAGAACTGTCCATGTACAGTGTTTGAATATTAGTTTAGTATCAGAAAGCTATAGGTCATTGTCATTGTGTTCCTATGGGCTTGAAAGCCCATTCAGCCCAGGTAATTCTTTCTCCAAATTTACTAACAAGAGGTCCGTTTGCATTCCAATGGTTTGCCAATAACCTTCACTTCTGTAATTGGCATGCTCTACCTGGGTTTCTCAGGAAAGATCTATATCCTTTTCCTGGCAGCATCCACTTCTTAGCGTCATCAATTTCATGTAGTTTTGTGGCAGATCTATCTATCTATCTATCTATCTATCTATCTATCTATCTATCTATCTATCTCTATCTCAATTTCCAATTTCTATATCTTTATCTATATCTTTATCTATATCTTTATCTACATCTATATCTATATCTATATCTTTATCTATATCTATATATGTATATATTTGGTGGGTCCTACAGCTATGTGGTTATGTGGAATTTTAGGATGGATTCTGTGCAAATAGGTAAAAATGTAGAATCAGCAAAGGCCAATGCCAATGAGACTCCCTCCTGTTATTATGAACCTATTAAAGGTGAGGATTCTCTGGACATCAAGCCATTTCTCTTCCTGCTCATCCCCCTGAGTCTTGTGTTTGGCCTGAAGAAAGAATCATGGTAAAACCTCCAAAATCTTTAAGTCTGGCCCTTTGAACATAGGAAGGTAAATATTATAGAACTGATATCTAATGATACTAGAGACCTGCATTCTATAGTCCATGATGTTTTTTGCTTTACTGATGTCTCATAAATTTTGGGTAAAATAAGGATTTAAGAGTTTATCATTTGAATTAGGTATACAATATTTACACTGTTATATTCACTCTATTGCTTATTCATTTCAAAAAATGGAATTGCAAAACAGAATTTTTGAGTACATATTCAGGAAAAAAAAATATATATATATATATATATATAGTCTCCTATAAAGGAAAGGACAATGCAAAAATGAAATACTATTCAATCAATTAAAGGTCTGTAGGGAGAACACTGGACTTTTGGAAAGAGAGAAAACCTAGGAAACTGAAGTGTATGTCACAGGAATGGACCAGGGAATAGAATTATTATCCAGAATAAACTCCTCCTCCCCATGTTCCTAGATCTTTTCTACCCATGGCAAGTGCCTGAATAACTTTCTCCATTCAGAGCATGAAACCACTAATGAAGCAAGAAGAAGTCTCTAGCTTTAGAGTGATGGAGTATGTAAAGTTTTCCCCTGTGTCACAGGAGACACTCCTGGAAAAGGCACTCTCAAAACTGGCCAATGTAAGGAAAGCTTTTAAGCAAGTAGGCCAAGGCAGTTCTCAGAGACATCATCATTAGTCCTTCCTGAAAAATCTCTTTTAACCTGGAGATCCCTATCTTCTGTGATGTCACAAGTGTTGTCCTGACAGCAACTGCCTCTCAGATATTCCTTCAGAACCGCTAGGGTTTATTAATTGGTCTCTACTTCAGAGTAAACATCAATTTGGGAGGGTGAACAAAGAGGATGAAGAGATCAGAAATGGGGAGAATGAAGTAAGCTGGCCTTCTGTCTTGGTATAAAAAAAGGAAGAAATACCTGGTCCTTGGTACAGCTCAGTGAGTACTTGGTAGGGATTTAGTGGGATTGCTAAAGGGATAGCATTGAACTGAGCCTCCCACCTATGGGAATCAGGAACTTGGAGTCTCTCAGAAGCATCTAGACTTCCCTGTTCTTACGGTTTCTGGAAATCAGAGAGTTTATATCATTAATTTCTTTATTCCTAAAGCCAAATGTTGGGTTATTTTTTTGAGAGCTCATGGCCGTTACACTTTTTGAGAAGAATAGAACGGTCCTAAGGAAAAAGGGAGAGACCAGTATTGTGTCCATAGCTCAGAGTAAACTCTGCCATATTTTGGGTATCTATAGTACAGTCTGGGAAGCAGCAGTATTATTAGTTGTGACTTCATCATTTCAGTCTTTCAACTAATATTTCCACTGACTAACACTTTACTTTTCTGAGTCAATAGGTATGATTAGCTGTCAGTTTCTCTTCTTTCATTTCTTTCATTTTTTATGTTTTAGCAATTTTTATTGCTTTTTTAACTTGACGTTTCTATATTTACCTTTAATGTTATTTCATTTCCCATTTTATTACCATAGGATTCCTAACCGTATCCTTCTCCTTCTTCTCTAACCCCCCTGACTGTGCCTTCACATTCCCTTGAACTGGGAGACAAACCTAGAGAGGAACAATATCGTCTTCTTCCATTTGTGATGAACAAGGTTATCCTGTGCTACATGCAGTTTTAGCCATAGCTCTGTCAGAGTACATTCATTGAATATTGGTCTAGTACCAGAAAGCATTGACATTATTGTTCTTATGGGATTTAAAGCTCCTTTACCTCTTGAAATTCTTTCTCAAAATCTGCCAACAAGAGGTCTGTTTCAGTTCACTGGTTTGCCACTAGCATTAATTTCTGTAGTTGACATGATCTACCTGTGTCTCTCAGGAAATACCTATATCTGGTTGCTGGCAGAATGCACTTTTTAGCTACAAAAATCTTATCTAGTTTTGGTGGCTGATGTACATATATACTTCTGGTGGCTCCTACACCTATGTGATTAGGTGGAATGGTAACATGGATACTGAGCAACTAGGTCAAGAATGTGGAGTTCAGAAATGACAATGCCAAATAGACTCCCTCAAGTTCTTATGAACCAATTGAAGTTGAGGTTTCACTGCTCCGCAAGCCATTCTTCTTTCTGCTCGTCCTCCAGTATCTTATGTTTGTCCTTCAGAGAGAATCATGGTAAAACATCTGACCTTCAAGTCTAGCAATGGGAACCAGGAAGGTAGATAGTGTAGTACTGATACCAAATAGGACTAGAGAACTGAATTCTATAGTCATTTTGTCCTTTGCTTTGGTGAAAATGGAATTAGAAACAGAATTTTTGAGTACACATACAGGAATATTAATAAAGTCTCATATCACGGAATGTACAATGAGAAAGTGAAATACAATATTCATTCAGTTAAGGTCTGTAGGCAAAATACTGTCCTATGGGAAACAGAGAAAAACTGGGATATTGAACTGTATGTCACAGGAATGAACCTGGGAATAAAATGTTATCTAGAAGAATCTCCTCCACTCTATGTTCCTAAATCTTTTCCAGCCATGCTAAGCACCTGACTAATTTTGTCCATTCAGAGCATGTAACCACTAATGAAGCAAAGAGAAAACTCTAGCTTTAGAGAAACATAATATGTAAATGATTCCACTGTTTCACAGGAGACACTCCTGGAAAGGGCACCCTCAAATCTGGTCAAGGTAAGGAAAGCTGGTTAGCAGGTAGGCCATGGAAGTTCTCAGTGACATCATCATTAGGCCTCTCTGAAAAATTTCTTGTATCTTGGAGAGCCCTAGCTTCTTCTGTGATGTCACAAGTGTTGTCCTGACTGCAACTGCCTTTAAGATATTCCTTCAGTACTTCTAGGATTTACTAATTGGCCTCTAATGCCGAGTAAACAGTCATTTGGGAGGGAGAACACAGAGGATGAAGTGATTAGACATGGGGTGTAGGAAGCTGGCCCTTTGTCTTGGTATGAAAATGAAGAAATTTGTGGTCAATGGGAAAGCTCCTTGAGTCTTGTATAGGGGTTTAGTAGGTTCACTGAAGAGTTATCCTTGATCTGAGTCTTCCACGTATGGGAATCAGGTATTGGGATCCTCTCAGAAACTTCTGGACTTCCCTGCTTATTATTTAACTTGGAAGTCAGATAGTTTATATAATTCATATCTTTATCCCAATAGCCAGGTGTTGGGAAAGGCACTATAATTTTTTCTGAGAGCTCATAGCTTTTACCCTTTTGCCAAGAAGGAAAAGATCCTAAGGAAGAAAGGTAAGACAAGTAATGTGTCCTCAGCACAGAGTAAACTCCTCCATGCATTGGATTCTAATAATGCAGTTTGTGTGTGGTACTGATATCGGAGACGGAGAAGTGCTTATAGATGAGACTTCATCATCTCAGTCTTTCCACAAGTAATACTCTGACTACCATTCCCTGACAGTGACCCCTTAAAATTCTGAGTCAATAGGTGTGGTTGGCTGGTAGATTTCTTTTCTTTTATTACTTTCATTTTTTAATTTTTAATAAATTTTATTGCTTTTTAATTGTATATTTCTAAATTTACATTTAAAATATTATTTACTTTTCCAGTTTCCTGATTATAAGATCCATTACCAGTCTCCTTATTCTTCTCTTATAAACCCCCTTACTGACCCTTGACATTCCCTTGAACTGGGAGTCAACCCTAGGCAGGACCAAGGGTTCTCCTTCCACTGTTGACCAACAAGGCCATCTTCTGCAACACATGCAATCGGTGCCATAGGTCTCTTCATGTACATTCTTTGAATATTGGTCTATTACCAGAAAGCTCTGTTTCATTGGCATTGTTGCTCTTATGGGGTTGAAATCACCTTCACCTCTTCTAATCATTTCTCAAAATCGACCAACAACAAGTTCGATTTCAGTTCACTGGTTTGCCACTAGGGTTCATGTTGTGATTTGCCCTGAAGTTATCTGTGTTTGATGCTAATTCCACTACCCCAAGGTCAGCTACATAGTCCTCTACTCAGAACTCAGGTGAATTCACCAGAACCACCTCCCTATTGAATTTGTAAAGTATATGTGAGTGGCAGGAATAGGATAGAAGGACGGTTATCATGGAGGAGAAGGAAGAATGGGCAGGAGAGATATTTGAAGGAAGAGGAAGAGACAAGAGGAGAAAAAGAGAGAAAGGAATGTGACAGAGTGAGAAGCCATGGCAGGTGAATTTAAGATTCTGCTCTGTGTATTTACAGGTCTTTATTAATGTTCCTAAGTGATGGATAGTACCCGACGTTGTATGTTTCAGTGGGCAACTATATCTAATCAACTAAATCAAAGATTATTGTGCTGTGTGTTTTTTATGTGAGGGTTTGAGTATAGGAGAGTGTGTGACGGCATGAAACACTCGGTAGCCGAGGAGCAGGGTGGTGTTTCTCCCAAGATATCTAGCAGAGAATTTCAGACTCTTCAGTGCCAGAGTTAGCAGGGTAAAACAAAATTTTACTTTTTTTATTTTATTTTTATATTTTTAAAAGAACACATTCAGTTCTCTGTATAATATGCTCTAGCTGGGTCTCAGGAAATATCTATATCTGGTTCCTGGCAGAAAGCACTTCTTAGCTTCATCAATCTTATCTAGTTTTGGATATATATATATATATATATATATATATATATATATATATATATATATATATATATTCTTCTGCTACTTGGGTAGGGGGAATTTTCACATGGATTCTGTGTAACTAATTCAAGAATATAGATTCCACAAAGAACAATGTCAAATCCCTCCTGTTCTTATGAACATATTGAAGTTGAGGTTTCACTGGACGTCAAGTCATTCCTCTCACTGTTCTTCGTCTTGTATCTTATTATTCCTCAAGAAGGAATCATGGTAAAACATCCACAAACCTCAAGTCTGGCCACGGGAACACAGTGAGGTTGATAATGCAGAACTGATATCAAATGGGACTAGAGAACCATTGAATTCCATAGTCCATGTTGTCCTTTGCTGTACTGATGTCTGGTAATTTTGGGATAAAAATAAGGATTTGGAAGTTTATCATTTCAAATAGGTACACAATATTTACACTGTTATACTCATTCTAAAGCTGGGCCACATTTGTTGCCAAAATCATTACAGAAAATGGAATTGGATAACAGAATTTTTGAGTACACATTAAGCAATATTTATAAAGTCCCATATCGATTAATGTACAATAAGGAAGTGAAATACAATATTCATTCAATTGACGGTCGGTAGGGAAAATACTGGCCTTTGGGAAATAGACAAACCTACAAAATTGTACTGTATTTTTCAGATTGTACCTGGGAATAAAATTAATATCCAGGAAAATTTCCTCCTCTCCATGTTACAAGATCTTTTCTACCCATTCCTAGCCTTGACTAACTTTTTCCATTCAAAGCATGTAACCATTAATAAAGCAAAGAAAAGTCTCTAGCTTTAGAGAGATGGAGTACATAAAGGTTTCCACTGAATCTCAGGAGACATACCAGGAAAGGGCACCCTCAAATCTGGTCAATGTAAGGAAAGTTGTTTAGCAAGTAGGCCATGGCAGTTCTCAGTTACATCATCATTAGGCCCTGCCTGAAAATCTCTTGTAACCTGGAGAGCTTTATCTTCTTCTTTAATGTCTCAAGTATTGTCAAGTCTGCATCTGCCTCTCAGATATTCCTTCAGTACCTCTAGGGTTTAGTAATTGACATCTAAGTCTGAGTAAACCGCCATTTGGGAGTTAGAACAAAGAAGTTGAAGAGATCAGAAATTGGTAGAAGGAAGCTGCCCTTCTGTCTCGGTCTAAAAAATGGAAGAAATATGTGTGTGTGGGAAAGCCCAGTGAGTCCTTGGTAGGTGTTGACTGGTATTGATGGACAGATACCACTGATATGAGCCTCCCACATATGCAATCAGGAACTGGGATCCTCTCAGAAGCATCTGGACTTCTCTGTTCTTATGGTTCCTGGAAATCAGAGAGTTAATATCATTATTTTTTTTTATTCCAAAGCCATGTAATGGGAAGGGCACTGTTGTTTTCCTGAGAGCACATGGCCTTTATTCTTTTTGACAAGAAGAAAAAGGACCTAAGCAAGAAAGGAAGGAAAAGTATTGTGTCCCTTGCTTAGAGTAATCTCCTCCAAGCTTTATATATCCTTTGGGCAGTTTGTGTCTGACACTGATATCTGGGAGGGAGAAGGACTTCTAGTAGAGACCTCACCATCTCACTCTTTCCAATATTATATCATTTATTTCTCATATTTTTTATTTTTTACAAATTTTATTTGTTTTCTTAAACATATAAATTTCTATATTTACATTTAAAATATTATTTCCTGTAAGAGTTTCCACCCATAGGGGCCCTAACGGGTTCCTCTCCACTTCTTCTATAAACCACCTCACTCTCCCTTCACATTTCTTTTAACTGCGAGACAAACCAAGGGAAGACCAAGGCCTTCTACTTCCATTGGTGCCCAACAAGTCTATACTCTGCTACATATTCAGTTGGATGCAGAGGTCTGTCCAATAACAGTCTTTGAATATTGGTTTAGTGCCAGAAATCACTGGTTTTTGGCATTGTTGTTCTTATGGGGATCAAAGCTCCTTCAGCTCTCGTTATCCTTTCTCAGAATCTACCAATAAGAGGTACATTTCAAGTCATTGCTTTGCCACTAGCATTCACTTCTTTATTTGACATGCTCTAGCTGTGTCTCTCAGGACATATCTATATCTGTTTCCTGGCAGAATACACTTCTTAGCTTCATCAGTCTTATCTAGTTTTGGTGGCTGATATATATGTATGTATGTATGTATGTATGTATGTATGTATGTATGTATATACTTTTGTTGCCTCCTACAGCTATTTGGTTAGGTGGTTAGGTGGAATGTTTACATGGATTCTGTGCAATGAGATCAAGAATTTAGAATTTACAAATGAAAATATCAAATAGAAATCCCTCCTGTACTTATGAAGGTATTGAAGTTGAGGTTTCACTGTTCCTCAAGCCTTTCTTCTCCCTGCTCATGCTCCTGTTTATTATATTTGGCCTTAAGAAAGAATCATGATAACACATCTAAAACCTTCAAGTGTGGCCACGGGAACACAGGAAGTAGATAGTGTAGTACAGATATCAAATGTGTCTAGAGATCCGAAATGTATAGTCCATGTGGTCATTTGCTTTATTGATGACTGGTAATCTTTGGATAAAATAAGGATTTAGAGTTTATTATTTGAGTAGGTACACAGAATTTACACTGTTATACTCACTCTGTACAACAGCCTATTTCATTGCCAAAATCATTGTGGAAAATGGAATAGAAAAACAGAATTTTTGAGTACACATTCAGGAATATTTATAAAGTCCCCTATCAAGGAATGTACAATAAGAAAGTGAAATACAATATTCATTCACCTAAAGGTATATAGGGAATATACTGGCCTTTACAAAACAGAAAACCTAGAAAATTGAACTGTATATCACAGGAATGGACCTGGGAATAAAAATATTATCCAGAAGAATCTCCTTCACTCCAAGTTCCTAAACCATTTCTACCCATGCCAGGAACCTGACTAACTTTCTCCATTCAGAGCATGCAACCACTATTGAACCAAAGAGAAGTCTCTAGCTTTAGAGAGAAGGAGTACATAAAGGTTTCCCATGTGTCACAGGAGAAACTCCTGGAAAAGGCACTCTCAAAACTGGTCAATGTAAGGAAAGCTGTTTAGAGGTAGGCCTTGACAGTTCCAAGTTATATCATCATTAGGCCCTCCATGAAAAATCTCTTGTATCCTGGAGAGTCCTAGCTTCTTGTGATGTTACAAGTGTTGTCATGTCTGCAAATGCCTCTCAGATATTACTTCAGTACCTATAGGGTTAACTAATTGACCTCTAGTTCACAGGAGGCATCAATTTGGAAGTGAGATCAAAGAGGATGAAAGGCTCAGAGTTGGGGAGAATGAAAATGGCCTTCTGTCTTGGTATAAAAATAAGGGAGAAATATTTCGACCCTGGGAAATCTCACTGAGTCCTTGGTAGGAGCTGAGTAGTTACGTTGAAGAGATAGAATTGATATGAGCCTTCAACACATAATATAAGGAGCTCGGGGCCTTTCACAAGCATCTGGACATCCAAACTTCTAGTGGTTCCTGTAAGTCAGAGAGTTTATATCATTAATATCTTTATCCCAAAAGTCAAGTGTTTGGAAGGGCACTGTTCTTCCCTTAGAGCTCATGGCTTGTATTTTATTTTTTTTTTTTGCCCAGAAGAAAAAGGTCCTAAGGAAGAAGTGAAAGACAAGTAATGTGTCCTCAGCTAAGAAAAAACTCCTCGATTATTTGGATACCTATAGTGCAGTTTGTGTCTGATACTGGTTTTGGGAGAGAGACGTGTTTCTAATTCATCATATCAGTCTTTCCTCTAGTATTACTCTGACTCCCATTGCCTGATAGTGACCCTTTAGATATCTCAGTCAATGTGTGTGATTAGATGGCAGTTTTCTTATCTTTAACTTATTTTTTTTTATTATTTAGCAATTTTTTAGACCAAGGGCATCTCCTTCCACTGGTGCCATACAAGGCCATTCTCTGCTACATATGCAGTTGGAGCCATAGGTCTATCCATGTACAATTGTTGAATATTCGTACAGTACCTCAAACCTCTGCTTGGTTGGCATTTTTTTTTCTTATTGGATTGAAAGCTCTTTCAGCTGTTATAATCCTTTCTCAAAATGTACGGACAAGAGATCTTTTTTCAGTTCACTGGTTTGCCACTACCATTCACTTCTGTATTTGACATGCTCTATCTGTGTCTCTCAAGAAAGAGCTATATCCGTTTCTTCTAATCATGGAAGTCTATGCTTCATCAATTTTATCTAGTTTTGGTGATTGATATATATATATATATATATATATATATATATATATATATATATTTACATATATATATTTATATCTATCTATCTATATACATATATATATATATACATATATATATGTATATATATATATGTATATATATATATATATATCCTATAGATATGAGGTTAAGTGGAATTTTAGCATGGATTCTGGGAAATAAAGTCAAGAAAGTAGAATCCACAAATGACAGTGCCAAATAGACTCTCTCCTGTTCTTATTAACCTAATGAAGCTGAGGTTTCACTGGACCTCAAGCCATTCCTCATACTGCACATCCTCATGAATCTTATGTTTGGGCTATAGAAAGTATCATGGTAAAACATCCAAAAACCTCAAGTGTCTTCCTGGGAATACAGGAAGGTAGATATTAGAGAACTGATATCTAATGGGACTACAGAAACACATTCTATAGTTCATGCAGTCCTTTACTTTAATGATGTTTTGTAATTTTTGGATAAAATAAGAATTTTGGAGTTTATCATTTGAAGAAGGTACAAAAGATTTACACTTTAATTGTTGGTAGCCACCCGTACCAGCTGTTGTCTGTTACTACAGGGCACAGCTATTGTCCCCCCCGAAGGACGAAGTGCACATACGCAAAGGTTTGTTCACGCCAAGTCTTTGCCCACTCTGGGGCGTTCCAATGAGAATAAGGCATGCAGCCAATCAGGAAGGAACACGTTGCTTTGGGGGATAAAAACTAACACTCTCGGGGCTGGGGATTTAGCTCAGTGGTAGAGCGCTTACCTAGGAAGCGCAAGGCCCTGGGTTCGATCCCCAGCTCCGAAAAAAAAAAAAAAAAGAACCAAAAAAACTAACACTCTCTGGTGCCGCGGCGCCGCTCCTCTTCAAGATGCAATAAATGCTTTCCTGCACAAGGATCCTTGTGGACACGTGCGTTCTTGCTGGCAAGACAATAGCGCGGGACATTTTATATTCACTCTATAGCTGTTCCTTCTTTGTTGCCATAATCATTGCAAAAAGTCAATTGGAAAACAGAATTTTTGAGTACACATTCAGGAATATATATAATGTCCCCTATCAAGGTATGTAGAAAAAATTTATATCAATATTCATTCAACTGAAGGGCTGCAGGAAAAATAGTTGCCTTTGAGAAGCAGAGAAAACTTAGGAAATTTAAGTGTATGACACAGGAATGTATCTAGGAATAAAATCATTATCCAGAAGATTCTCCTCCACTCCATGTTCCTAGATCTTTTGTACCCATGCCAGGACCCTGACTAAATTTCTCCATTCAGAACATGTAACCACTAATGAAACAAAGAGAAGTACTTAACTTGAGAGAGATGGAGTATGTAAAGGTTTCCACACAGGAGAAACTCCTTGTAAGGGAACCCTTGAAATTGATCAATGTAAAGAAAGCTGTTCAGCAGGTAGGTCATGGCAGTTCTCAGTGACATCATCATTAGGCCCTGCCTGAAAATTTTTGTATCCTGGAGAGCCCTAGCTTCTTTTGTGATGTTACAAGTGTTGTCCTGACAGCAACTGCCTTTCAAATATTCCTTCAGTACCTCTAGGGTTTACTAATTGGCCTCTAATTCAGAATAAACAGCCGTATTGGAGGTAGAGGAAAGAGGGTAAAGAGAATAGTGATGGGGAGAAGGAAGCTGGCCTTCTTTATTTGTATAAAAGAGGAAGAAATACTTGGTCCATTGGAAAACTGAGTGAGACCTGTTTAGGGGTTGAGTGGGTTAGCTGAAGAGTTATTTTTTATTTGAGCCTTCAACATATTGGAATCAGGAACTGAGAGTCTCCCAGAAACAGCTGGACATCCCTGCTTGTTATGGTTCCTTGATGTCAGAAAGTTTATATCATTAATTTCTTTATACCAAAAGCCAGGAGTTGGAAAGGACCCAGTTGTTTTCTGAGAGCTCATGCCTTTTATAATTTTTCCTAGAAGAGAAAGGTCCCAAGGAAGAATGGAACGACATGTATTGTGTCCTCAGCTGTGTAAACTCCTCCATGATTTGGATTCCTATAGTGCAGTTTGTGTCTGACACTGATATCAGGGAGAGAGAAGTGCTTCTATTTGAGACTTCATCATCTCAGTCTTTCCACTAGTATTATTCAGACTATCTTTCCCTGACAGTTACCCTTTAGATTTCTGAGTCAATAGGTTTGATTGGCTGGCAGTTAACTTTTCTTTTTTTTTTTCTCTCCTTTTTTTTTATTCTTAAGCAACTTTTATTGCTTTTTCTAATTGAATATATTTAAATTTACAATTCAAATGTTATTTCCTTTCCCAGGTTCCTTACCATGAGATCCCTAAACAGTCCCACTAACCTACTTCTATAAGCCCCCTTACTGCACCTTGACATTCCCTTGAACTGGGAGGCAAACCTAGGGAGGAGCAAGGGCTTCTCCATCCATTGGGGCCCAACAAGGCCATCCTCGCTAACTGTGCAGTTGGAGCCATAGGTCTGTCCATACACTGTCTTTGAATATTGGTTTAGTACCAGAAAGCTCTGCTTAGTTGAATTGTTGTTCTTATGGGGTTGAAAGTCCTTTCAGCTCTTGTAGTCATTTCTCTACATCTACAAACATGAGGTCCATTTTCAGTTCTCTTGTTTGCCACTAGCATTCACTTCTGTATTTGACATGCTCTAGCTGTGTCTCTCAAGAAAAATCTATATTCAGTTCCTGGCAGCATGCATTTCTTAACTTCAACAAAACTATCTAGTTTTGGTGCCAGGTATATCAATATATATACTTTTGGTGGCTCCTACTACTATGAATTTTGATGGAATATTTATTGGAATCTGTCAAGAATTGGAACCAGGTCAAGAATATAGGATCCAAAAATGACAATTTCAAATAGACTCCCTCCTGTTTTTATAACCTATTGAATTTGAGGTTTCACTGGACCTCAAGCCATTCTTCTTGCTGCCCACCACCCAGAAACTGATGTTTGTCCTGAAGAAAGAATCATGGTAAAACATCCAAAAACCTCATGTCTTTCCCTAGGAACACAGGAAGGTCGATATTAGAGAACTGATGTCTAATTGACCTACAAAACCACATTCTATAGTCCATGTTGTCCTTTGCTTAACTGATATCTGGTAATTTATGGATAAAATAAGGATTTGGGAGTTCATCATTTGAAGGACCTAAACAATATTTACACTGTTATATTCACTCTATATCTGGTCCCCGTTTGTATCCAATTTTACTGCATAAAATAGAATTGGAAAAATGAAATTTTGAGTACACATGCAGGAATATATATATATATATATGTATATATATATATATATATATATTCCCTTATCAATGAATATACATTCAGAAAATGTAGCACAAAATTCACTCAATTAAAGGTCTCTAGGGAAAATACTGACACTTGGAAAACGAGAACACCTAGGGAATTGAACATTATGTCACAGGATTGGACCTGGGAATAAAATTAATCTCCAGAAGAATCTCCTTCTCTCCTTATTCCTAGATATTTTTTACCCATGCCAAGCACCTGACTAACTTTCTTCTTTCAGAGCATGTAACCACTAAAGAAGCAGAGAGGAAGTCTCTAGCTTTAGAGAGATGTAGCTTATAAAGGTTATCACTGTGTCTCAGGAGACATTCCCGGACACGGAACCCTTGAATCTGGTCATTGTAAGGAGATCTGTTCAGCAGGTAGGCCATGGCAGTTCTCAGTGACCTCATCATTAGGCAGTGCCTAAAAAAACCCTTGTATCCTGGAGAGCCCTAGCTTCTTCTGTGACATCACAAGTGTCATCTTGACAGCCACTGCCTCTCATATATTCCTTCCTTATATCTATGGTTTACTAATTGGCCTCTAATTCACAGTAAATAGCAATTTGGGAGGGAGAACAAATAGGATGAAGACATCAGAGATACAGAGAAGGAAGCTGGGCCTCTTCTTGGTATAACATAAAAGAAGAAATATGTGGTTCTTTGGAAAATACCCTGGGAAGATGACTTTAGTTCATAAAAATAGGTGCACCGAGCTCTTGGAGAAGTTGCTGAATATCCTTAAGACTTTTGGGCAGAAGAAGACTTTTGGTAAAGTTTGTAGATACCCCTTTTTAGATTTCAATTGTCCTGGGATTGTATGGCTAATGGTAAATGTTTCCCAGGAAGAGTGCTAGAGCCCGATTGATTTTTAGATGTTTTAGAAGACATGTGATTTTTTTAGTATACTTAGGCTAATGGCATAAAGTCCAATTGATTTTCTTTTCGATGGGGACATTCCTTCAGTCCTTTGGAAATATAAAAATGTTTTGTATTTTTGAAGTGTAATTTGCACAATGAAAAAATCACTTTGAGCATCATTGGACGACATGGGATGTCCAGCATTTCCTTGAATGGATTGGTAACTTTTCACATTTCCTTCATCATTTTTTGAAAATCCAAAGGCCCTTTGGACAGATGTAGAAGGTGTGGGACTCACCTGAAGAGTAGTTGTAGCTTTTGGTGTCTCTTTTGCAGAAGAAGATGGCACAAGATTCCTTTTGGCAGAAGGGGGAAGGTTGAAACTGTCTTCCTTAGAGGAGAAATTTTTCAAGACTCCATCAGAAGGATAAAATCTTAACCCTTTGTTTCTAGAAACTGGATGCCTGTGGTCCACTTTGGTTGAGGGAGGATGTCGACTATTTCTCCCCAGAGTGAACATGTGAAATAAATCTACTTGGGTAAATGGGGATAGTTGTAAAGAATGCTGTTCAGACTCAGTAGATCCTAAGACATCCTCCTCAGTTGAGGAAGGTCTTAATGTACTGTGTATATGTGGAGAAATCCTGACTGAAGTCAGAATGGGGGTTAGGTATTAGAGCTAACTCTGAAGAGCTGACCTCTCCTAAAGCATCATGGACATATGTGAGAAGTCTGAGAGTCTCATGAGCAAATAAGGATGTTTCTATATATTGTTCTGAAATTGAGGAAGTTCCAAGAAAAATTACTTCTGCTGGAAAAGAGGAAACAGACTTTAGTATAAAAGAGTCCGTTTATCTAGTCTGATTGATAGGCAAAACAGGTTCCAAGGCCCCTTCAGGAGATTAGGTAAAATCCAGAGACTTTGAGGTATTAGGCAGATGTTCTGGGTCCCCTTGTGGGTATAAAGAAGGACTGGAAACATTTTGTGCACATTTGGAAGAGTGTGTAGCATCTTCTGTAGTTGGGGAAGATGGCTGATCTTGAGGAGACAAGGAAGTTCCCATATCCTCCTGTGAAATTTGCAGAGGTAGTATGCATTCTTTTGCACAAATGGAATCCAAGGAATTGGTTTCCTCAGATGTCGAGGATGCTACAGACACAGGTGTTCGCATATTATGTTCCACCACTACTCTTTGACATATGGTTGGATCCATAATGTTCTCTATAGATGGAATATGTCCAAGAAAATCTTTTGCATAGGTGTCACATCCACAAGCCGTTTCTTAAGATGTGGCTGTACGAAGAATGCCTTTAGTAGATGTTTCTTGCCCCACAATCTTTTATGAGATAGAGTACTACTCAGAGTATCCTGCTTAGTTTTGAGAAATTCTAGCATCTCTGATGTATATGTGGAAAATTTTGGAGCCTCTCCTTTTGGACAGAATGACCTAGAGTCCCCTGTGGAGAAAGGGGATATTTACTCTTCTCCATACATTGTGTAAATATGGAGTCTGCATGGCTCATTGACTGTGTGTTGTGATAAACTTGTCTCTTCCTGGTCTAATGACAAGTCAGGAGTGTCCTTTTGGGTGGTACAGGATATTTGAATGATTCTCTGATGTATAAGGACATAGGAAGCACTGGGGGAGATGGTGAGGGTAGTACATCCCATTTTTTTTATATGCACAAGGAACAAGAGACCCTTGGGTAGACTCAGAATTTTTTACCACATCTTGCGTGTTGTGGAAATCTAAAGAGCCCCTTCTAATTGGCAATGGTCCTTGATCTAATGGTGTACATGCAGAAAGGTTTCTCTCTTCTTGGGCTTGTATGTGTCTTATGAGGTTTACTTGGGGATTCGTGACTGCATTTTGTCCCCCTTGGACCATAAGTGATGATTTAAGCCCATTTTTAATAGTGTAGTACATTGAAAGTCCTCTTTGTTTAATAGGAAATTTCTGAAATTCCCTTTGTCAGCAGAATCAGGTTTCAAACTCATTTAACCGAAAGCTGATTGCTTAAGACCCTGTGGTGGAGATGGGGGACATCTTAGACTGTCTTTCTGAGTGAACATAGCTCTGCCCTGCTTTGATAGGTGGCAAAGGTATTAAAGTCTCTTGTGGAGAGGGGCAGGAATTAATCCATTTGTGGAATATGAGAAATCACTGAAATTACCTTTAAGAGAAGAACTTTTGCAGGCGTCTTTGTCTGATGGGGCCTGTTGTACCTCCCCTTGATTAGAGGGGTCTTCTCCAACACACTATGGAGGAGAATTGGAAAGACTGGAGACCTGCAGGATAGGTAATGAACATTTGAACCTCCTTTGGAATCTCTGTGGGACAGAGAGCTGATCACCCAGAAGAGTGGGCAATATTGAGATCTCAGGGAAGGAGAGACTCCCACTTCTGTGCACCTGTGCCCACATCCCTATCCCAAGAGGAAACTGCATAGTGCCTCTGGACAGATGAATATAGGAGCAGTCAAGCTGCAGGAGCCTTGCAGTCCAAACTGCTCCTGTATATGAACTGGTCCAAACAATATTCTACACCCTAATCTCGTGTGGGGTGAGGAAGTCTTAGACCATGAGATGGGAAGAAACTCCTGAGAACTCTGCTCACTTTCCTGAATCAAGAAAAAAATACCTAGCTCAGTGTGGGCCTCCTGTGCGTAGGGACCTAGGAGCAGTAGAGGCAGAACATTTGTGGTTGCAGCCCTCATGGAAAGCTGCAAGTCAGCCCAATGAGCGAATTCAGGCCTGCTCAAAGTGAGCTGACTCGTGCGCTCAGGACAAGCAAAAGAAAAACTACCTCAGGACCAGGCACTTCCAGTTTCTAGCTGGCTCCTGAACCTCTGTGATCCCTGCCCAGAGCTCCCGATCCTAGATGCTGTGGGAGAGAGAGCTGATCACCCAAGATTTTGGGCAATACCGAGCGTACAAGGCACAGAGACTGCCACTTCTGCCCACCATTGCCCACACCTCTAGCCCAAGACAAAACTGCCTAGTGCCTCTGGACACAGCAATGTAGGAGGAGTAAAGCTAAAGGAGCACCATGTTCCAGACTGTGCCTGGATATGAACTGAACTGGTCAAACAGCTCCCTGTACCAAATCCTGAGTGTGGGGGAACTAGACCTTCAGAGAAGTAGACACTCCTGGGAATCAAGAGTGGACTACACTCTGCCCAGATTCCTGACTAAAGAGGAAAACATTTTGTGCCATCTGTGACCCCATCCTCTACAGAGGGACCTAGGAGAAGTATGGTAATTTCCTTCTGGTTCCCGGCCACAGGGACAGTTGAAAGCCAGTGGACAGGACCACCTACATGCCTGAGAGCAGAATAATCTGTTCCCATAACTAGGTTAAAAAAAAACTGGAAAACAGGTCTACAGCAATCCTGACACACGAGCCTAAAGGGCAGTCCATCACTATCAGAAAGACCAAGACATGCTAACTCTAGAGACAACCTGATGGCTAGTCAGGAACACAAGCAACAGAAATCAAGACTATTTAGGCACAACAGAACCAAATTCCCCCATCAAAACAAACACTGTATATCTAAAGAAACCAGAAAAGCAAGATCTAGATTTAAATTCACATTTTATTTTAACGATGGAGGATGTTAAGAAGGTCATAAATAACTCCCTTAAGAATATGCAGGACAATAGAAAATTCAGAAGTAAACAAGTAGAATCCCTGAAAGAGAGTACTCAAAAATACTTTAAAGTACTTCTGGAAAAACAGCAAAACAGGAGAAGGAAATAAATAAAACCATCTAGCAGTTAAAAATAGAATTAGAAACAATAAAGAAAGCACAAGGAAGACAACCATGGAAATGGAAAACCTAGGAAAGAGAACAGGAGTCACAGATGTGAAAATCACCAACAGGATAAAAGAGATAGAAGACATAATCTAAGGAGCAGAGGATTCCATTGAAATTATTGACACAACTGTCAAAGATAATGTAAAATGGAAAAGAAGCTAGCCCAAAACATACAGGAAATCCAGGACACGATCAGAAGATCAAACCTAAGTATAACAGGTATAGAAGAGAGTGAAGACTGTCAACATCAAGGGACAGTAATATCTTCAACAAAATTATACAATAAAACTTCCCTAATCTAAAGAAAGAGATACCCATAAACATACACAAAGCCTACAGAACTCCAAATAGATTGGAACAGAAAAGGAAATCCTCCCATCACATAATAGTTAAAACAACAAAATAAAAAAAATAAAAATATTAAAAGCAGTAAGGGAAGAGGTCAAGTAACATATAAAGGCAAACTTATCAGAATTAAACCAGAATTCTCACCTGATACTATGAAAGCCAGAAGATTCTGGACAGATATCATACAGACACTAAGAGAACAAAAACGCCATTCCAAGCTACTGTAATCAGCAAAACTGTCAACTGGAGAAAGCAAGATTTTCCATGACAAAACCAAATTTGCAGAATATCTTTCTACATATCCAGTCCTACACAGGACACTAATGGCATAACCCAAAAAAAAAGAGGCAAGTAAAATTATAGATAAAGCAAGAAATTAATATTTTCAGAACAAAACAAAGATAAGAGAAGCACACAAACATTAACTAACCTCAAATTATGAAAATAAAAGAAAGTGACTGTCACTATTCCGTAATATCCCTCAACATCAATGGACTCAATTCCCCACTAAAAATACACAGATTGACCCACTGGATATGTAATGAGGACCCAGGGTTTTGCACTACAGGAAAAACACTTCAGAGACAAAGACAGACACTACCTCAGAGTAAAAGTCTGGAAAAAACTTTCAAAGGAAATGGTCTGAAGAAGAAGCTGGAGTAGCCATTCCAATATCATATAAAATTGACATTCAACCAAAAGTCATCAAAAAGCATAAGGAAGGACACTTCATATTCATCAAAGGAAAAATCCACCAAGATGAATTCGAAATCATAAATATATATGCTCAAAATACAAGGGCACCTGCATACATAAAAGAAACCTTACTAAAGTTCAAAGAACATATGGCACCGCAAATAATAAGAGTACGAGATTTCAACACCCCATTCTCACCACTGGACAGATCACGGAAAGAGAAATTAAACAGAGACATAGACAGACTACCAGAAGGTATAAACCCAACGGACTTAACAGATATTTAGAGAACAATCTATCCATAACAAAGAATATACATTCTTCTCACCACCTCATACCACTTTCTCCAACATTGATCATATAATCAGTCAAAAAGCAGTCCTCAAATGATACAGAAATATAGAAATAGTTCCATGCACTCTATCAGACAACCATGGGCTATCGCTCTTCTTCAATAAAAATTAGGAAGGAACACCTACACATACATGGAAGTTGAGCAATGCTCTACTGAATGATAACTTGGTCAAGGAAATTTTAAAGGAAGAAATTAAAGACTTCTTAGATTGTAAAGAAAATGAAGGTACAGTATACCCAAACTCTTGGAACACAAAAAAAGCTGTGCAAAACGAAAACTCATAGCCCTGAGTGCCTGCAGAAAGAAACAGAAGAGAGCATACATCAGCAGCTTGACAAGACACCTAAAACCTCTAGTACAAAAAGAAGCAGATATATGCAGGAGTAGTAGAAAGCAGGAAATAATCAAACACAGGGCTGAAATCAACCAAGTAGAAAAAAAGAGACTATACAAAGAATCAACAGAACCAATAACTGGCTCTCTGAGAAAATCAACAGGGTACATTAACCCATAACCAGACTAGCCAGAGGATACAGAGAGTGTGTCCAAATTAAGAAAATCAAATATTAAAAAGGGAGACATAACAGCAGAGTCAGAGTAAATTTAAAAAAAATATTATTGTACTACAAAAGCCTATGTTCAGCAATACTTGAAAATCTGGAAAAAAAAGGAAAATTTTCTAGACAAATACAATGTACCAATGCTAAATCAGGAAAAGATAAACCATTTAAACAACCCAAAACTCACAAAGGAAAACAAGAAATCATCAAAACTCTCCAAACCAAAAAGAGTCCAGGATCAGAAGGGTGTAGTGCAGAAATCAATCCAAAATTAACTGAAAATTTCATAACAATACTGACCAAACTATTCCGTAAAATTGTAATAGATGGAGTACTACCAAATTGCTTTAATGAAGGCACAATTACTCTTATAACTAAAACACAGAAAGACCTAACAAAGAAAGAGAACTTCGGACCAATTTCTTTTATCAATATGGACGCAAAAATACTCAAAGAAATTCTTGCAAACCTAGTCCTACAACACATTAAACAATAATCCACTATTATTAAGTAGAATTCATCCCATGCTTGCAGGGATGCTTTAATATACAGAAAACCAACAACCTAATCCACTGCATAGAAAAACAAAAAGATGAAAACCACATGATCCTTTCATTAGATGCTGAGAAAGATTTTGACAAAATTCAACATCCCTTGATGATAATAGTCCTGGAAAGGACAGGAATTTATGTCCCATACTTAAACATATACAGCAAATCCGTAATTAATATTAAACTAAGTGGAGACAAACTTGAAGCAATCACACTGAAATCAGGAACTAGACTAGGCTGCCCACTCTCTCACAACTTATTCAATATAGTTCTAGACATCTTAGCCATAGCAAGCAGATACTGAAGGAGGTCAAAGGGATATAGATCGGAAAGGAAGAAGTCAGAATAACACTGTTTGTAGTTGATATGATACTATACTTAGTGACCTCAAAAGTACAACCAGAGAATTACTAAGCCTGATAAAATAATTCAGAAAGTGGATGGGTATAAAAAAAAAAAAAACTCTGCAAAAAAGCTAAACAAGTGGAGAAAGAAACTAGGGATATGACACCCTTCATAATAGCCCCGAATAATATAAAATATCTCAGGTGACTTGATCCAAGTTAGTAAAAGATGTGTATGAGCAGAACCTCAAGTCTCTGAAGAAACTGAAGGAGATTTCAGAAGATGGAAAGATCTCCCATGCTCATGGACTGGCAAGATTAATACAGTAAAAATGGCCATTATACCAAAAACGGTCTACAGATTCTTTCCAATCCCCATAAAAATTCCAATCCAATTCTTCATGGAGTTATACTGATCAATTCATAAATTCATCTGGAATAACAAAAAATACAGAATAGCTAACACTGTCCTCAACAATAAAAGACTTCCTTGGGAATCACTATCCCTGAACTCAAGCAGTATTACAGAGTAACAGTGATAAAGACTGTATGGCATTGAGACAGAGCCAGGCAGATAGACCAGATGAATAGAACTGGAGACCCAGAAATGAACCCACACACCCATGGTCACTTAATTTTTGAGAAAGGAGGCAAAACCATCCAATGGAAAAAAAGATTGCATTTTCAGCAAATGGTGCTCGTCCAGCTGGGAGTAAATATGTAGAATGCAAATTGATCCACACTTACTGCCCTGTAGAAAGCTTAAGTCCAATTGGATCAAGGACCATCCCATCAAACCAGATACACTCAAACTAACAGAAAAAAAGTGGGGAAGCATCTCGAACACATGGGCACTGGAGAAAATTTCCTTAACAAAACACCAAAGGTTCATGCTCTAAGATCAAGAATAGACAAATGTGATCTCATAAAACTACAATGCTTCTGTGCGGAAGAGGACACTGTTGTTAGGACAAAATGGAAACCAACAGATTGGAAAAAGACCTTTACCAATCGTACAACAGAGAGAGTGCTAATATCCAAAATATACAAAGAAATCATGAAGTTAGACTAAAGGGAGACAAAAAACCCTATTGAAAAATGCGATTCAGAGCAAAACAAAGAAATCACAGCTGAAGAATTTAGAATGGCAGTGAAAAACTTAAAGAAATCTTCACCATCTTTAGTCAAAAGGGAAATGCATATCAAAACAACCCTGAGAATCCACCTTATACCAATCAGAATTGCTAAGATGAAAACCCAGGTGATAAAAGATGCTGGTGAGGAAGTAGAGAAAGAGGAACACTCCTCCATTGTTGGTGGGATTGCAGACTGGTACAACCATTCTGCAAATCAATCTGGAGGTTCCTCAGAAAATTGGACATTGAACTATCTGAGGACTCAGCTATACCTCTCTTGGGCATATACCCAAAAGGTGTCCCAACAAATAACGAAGACACATGCTCCACTATGTTCATAGCAGCCTTATTTATAATAGACAGAAGCAAGAAAGAACCCAGATTCCTTCAACAAAGTAATGGATACAGAAAATGTGGTACATCTACACAATGGAATATTATTCAGCTATCAAAAACAATGACTCTTCTAAATTTATAGGCAAATGGATGGAACTGGAAAATACCATCCTGAGTGAGGTAACCCAATCACATAAAAACACACATGGTATGTACTCATTGGTAAGTGCTATTAGCCCAAATGGTCGAATTACCCTAGACACACAGAACACATGAATGTCAAGAAGGATGACCAAAATGTAAATGCTTCACTCTCTTTCTTTAAAAATGAGACAAGAATACCCTTCTCAGGGAATAGGGTGGCACATTATAGAACAGAGGCAAAAGGAACATCCTCTCAGAGCCTGCCTCAAATGGGGCCCACACATATACAACCACCAAACGAGATAAGATGGATGAAGCAGGAAAGAAGTGCAGGCTCACAGAAACCAGATGTAGATCTCTACTGAGAGACAAATCCGGAATATGGGAAACACTTAGGCAAATGCCAGCAGCAAACCACTGAACTGAGAAAGGGATCCCAGGTGAAGGAATCAGAGAAAGGCCTGAAGGAGCTGAAGGGGCTTGAGACCCCATATAAACAAAAATGCCATCCAAGCAGAACTTCCAGAAACTAAGCTAGTACCCAAAGACTATACATGAACTGACCCTGGACTCCAAATTCATACGTATCAATCAATGCCTATTAGGGGCACCATTGGAAGGGGAAGTCTTTGGTCCTCCCAAGACTGAACACCCCGTGAATGGCATTTTTGGGAGAAGGGCAGTAATGTGGGGAAGGATCGGGAGAGGAACACCCCTATAGAAGAGTAGGGGGAGGGACTAGAAAAATGTTAACGGGGAAACCTGGAAAGGGAATAACATTTGAAATGCCCCAAGTTAATAGTTCCCAAGTTAATAATGATTGAAAAAAAAACACTCCTTCTGGAAGAGGAGAATGTATGATTTTCCATTCAGGATGTATGGGAGGAATTTTGGACACCTTGACAAATGTGGAAAAAACCTATAGAACATTGGAAACATTTAGTTATTTCAGGAAAGTCTTGGGTGGGTAGGAACATCTTGGGGAAAAATGGGAGATCCAAGTTCTCCCTGTCTAGATAGGGAAGGATGTTGGGAACCTGTAATGTGTGGGGAAATTACCTGTGCCAGTTTTTCAGTAGAAGAGTCAGCAGATGGTGGCCCAGGCACAGTGTGATCTTCTTTGAGACTTTCACTGCTCTCTCCACTAGTGTGTTTTGTAGATGTTGCAGGCACTCTGGCTACCAACTGGTCATAGTCACATGTTCTTCAAACCCAGTAGACATAATCTGCCTTTTTTTTTTAATCTTCCCAAGAATGGGCACTAAAGATGAGGCCACCCTTTTTCTAGTAGCAGGATGTAAAGCAGATGTTCTGGTATCCCTGGCCATTGGTTTACTCAGTGATGTGCTATCCTTGGTCAGTGGATTACTCATGCCCTCAGGAACCGTCAAAGGAAGTGGAACTGTCCATTTCTTGTACTCCGTCAGTTCCCTTCTGGGGTCTAGGGCCCTCTTATTGACTGAAGCCTTTATATGATCTTTGAGTTTCTGTAGCTTTTCTGTAACACGAGCATCAGGTTTTTTTAATCTCTGGTCTTCATAAGGTTTTGTGCATCTGAACTTGTGCCGAGTCCATCTAAGATGTCCTGGAGGTGCAAAGTCCCTCGGTTTCTGCTGTTCAAGTGTTTCCCCAGTTGGGATAGGATGTTGCAATCTGGTTGGTGGACACTGAAGGGGGTCCAGGCGGCGGTGGCTGGGAACCCTTCAAGTGCTTCCACCATTGGAGTCCTATGTTATAATCATCTTGGAGGGCACTGAAGGGGTTCACAGGCTGTGGAGGCTGGGCTATAGGCGGTGCATGGTGTGAGGGTAAAGGCCGGTATGAGGCTCGCTGGCCCCTCTCCACACGTTTGCCCATTGAGTCATTAAGGAAATTGAACAAGAAATGTCAAATGGCCTACTACCCCGTGAAGGGGCAGTGAATGTGCTTTCCAATGGTGAGTCGTGGAGAACATCAGTTAAGCTGTACTCTTTGAGTATGGCTCTCTCTCCCAAGAACCATGGACACTTCCTGAACTGGAAGCAGGCCAAACTCGTGTGTCCATTGATCTCGAGAAACAAGCAAAGCTCGAGAGGGACTGTTCTCGAGTCTGCACCGGCCGTCAGGGGCTGCCTCACTTGACAGTTCTGCTTATAGTAACGGCGCGATCATCCAAGCTTTCTGAATAAGAGGGAACCCTGTCGACTATCTTCCTTTGAGTTCACCACAGGAGTGATCCGGATCACCTCATTATTCTACAGCTGCCCTGGCAAGGGGACAAGCCTGCGCATGTGGGATAAACTGATTACTACCAGACAGGACTGGGTATGGGCACCATCTTTATTTTACCGAGCCGCTCCCTACACTGAAGGGTGGTTGAATTTTGTCAAACGCTTTCTCAGCATCTAATGAAATGACCATGTGTCCTTATCTTTGAGTTTGTTTACATGTTAGATAACATTGATGGTTTTCTGTATATTAAAACATCCCTGCATTCCTGATCAAGATGGATGATTGTTTTTTAGATTCGGTTCGCAAGAATTATATTGAGTATTTTTGCGTCAATATTCATGAAGGAAATTGGTCTGAAGTTATCTTTGTTGGGTCTTTGTGTGGTTTAGGTATAAGAGTAATTGTGGCTTCATAGAAGCAATTTGGTAGCGCTCCGTTAACAATTGTGTGGACTAGTTTGCACAGAATTTGTATGAAGTCTTCTATGAATGTTTAATAAAATTCTGCCCGGAATCCTTCTGGAACTGGGTTTTTTTTTTTGTTTTGTTTTGTTTTTTTGTTTTTTTGTTTTTTTTTTTTTTTTTTGCTTGGGAGACCTTTAATAACTGCTTCTATTTCTTTAGGATTCATGGGGCGTTGAGATACTTTATTTGATCCTGATTTAACGTTGCTATCTGGTATCTGTCTAGAAAATTGTCCATTTCCTCCATATTTTTCAGTTTTCTTGTATATAGACTTTTATAGTGGAATCTCCTGATTTTGGGAATTTCTTCAGATTCTTTGTTCTGGATCCATTTCATTTCTGATTTAGTCAATTTGGATACATTCTCTGTGACCACGGGTTAGTCTGTCTAAGGGTTTATATATCTCAAAAAAACAGCTTCTGGTGTTGTTGATTCTTTTAAAGTCCTTTTTGTTTCTACTTGGTTCATTTCAGCTCTGAGTTTGATTATTTCCTGCCTTCTACACATCTTGGGTTTACTTTTTTCTTTTTGTTCTAGAGCTTTTAGGTGTGTAGTCAACCTGCTGATATAGGCTCTCTCCTATTTCTTCTCCCAAGCATTCAGAGCTATAAGTTTTCCTCTTAGCACTGCTTTCATTGTGTTACTTATGTTTGGGACTGTTGTATCTTCATTTTCATTAAGTTCTAAGAAGTCTTTATATTCTTTCTTTATTTCTTCCTTGACCAAGTTGTCATAAAGTAGAGCATTGTTCAATTTCCACATATACGTGAGTTTTCTGACATTATTGTTATTGTTGAAGACCAGTTTTTGTGTGTGGTGATCTGAAAGAATCCATGTGATTATTTCTGTCTTCCTGCATATGTTGAGGCCTGTTTAGTGACTGATTATATGGTAAATTTTGGAGAAGGTTCAATGAGGTTCTGAAAATAATGTATATCCTTTTATTTTTAGGATGGAATGTTCTATAAATATCTGATAAATAAATTTGGTTCATAACTTCTGTTAATTTCTCTACATCTCTGTCCAATTTCTGTTTTCATGATCTCTCCAGTTATAAGAGTGGAGTGTTGAAATCTCCTACTATTATCTATCATGAGAAGTCCAATGTATGCTTTGTACTTCAGTAAGGTTTCTTTTATTAATGCAGGTCACCTTTCATTTGGAGTATAGATACATACGGTTGAGAGTTCATCTTGGTTGATTTTTCCTTTGATGACTATGATGTCATAATCCTCCTTTTCCTCCTTAGAAAGCCATGTCCTTCCTTATCTTTTTCTTAAAGACTTTTAGTTGAAAGTCAATTTTAATTGATATTATAATCTAACTTCAGTTTGTTTATTCAGGCAATTTTCTTGAAATTTGTTTTCCAGTCATGTACTCTGAGGTAGTATCCGTCTTTGTCTCTGAGGTGTGTTTCCTGTCTACAGCAAAATGCTCGCTACTCTTTATGTATCCATTCTGTGAGTCTGTGTCTTTTCATTGGCGAATTGAGTTCATTGATGTTGAGAGATAGTTATTTTCCTAGTCAGAGGTAGAATTATGTTTCTTTGTCTCTCTTTTCATTTCATTGCAAGGAAATTATATTCTTGTTTTTGGTATGATGTATTTTCTCTCCTTGTGTTGGAGTTTTCCATGTATTTTCTTTTGTAGGCCTAGATTTGCTGAAAGAGATTTCATAAATTTGGTTTTGTCATGGAATATCTAGGTTTCTCTGTCTATGATCCTTGAAAGTTTTACTGGATACAGTAACCTGGTCTGGCAATTGTGCTCTCTTAGGGTCTATTTGAAATCCGTCCAGCATATTCTCACTTTCATTGTCACTAGTGAGAAGTCTGGTGTAATTCTTATAGGTCTGACTATATATTTCACTTGGACCTATTTCCCTTACTGCTTTTAATATTCTTTCTTTGCTTTGCACATTTGGAGTGTTGACTATTATGTGATATGAGTAATTTCTCTTCTGCTCCAATATATTTGGAGTTCTGTGGGCTTCTTGTTTGTTTATGGGCATCACTTTCTTTAGGTTAGGGAACTTTTCTTTTTTAATTTGGTTGAATATATTTACTGGCCCTTCAAGTTGGGAGTCTTCTCTTTCTTCTATACCTATTAACCTCAGGTTTGAACTTTCATTTTATCCTAGATATCCTGTATGTTTTGGGCCAGGAGCATTTGTTTTCCATTATCTTCATCAGTTGTGTGGATGATTTCTATGGAATCACCTGTCCATGAAATTCTCTTTTCTATATCTTGCATTCTTCTGGTGATTCTTGTATCTACGGTCCTTTGTCTCCTCCTTTGTTTTTCTGTCTCCATCTTTGTCAACATTTACTTTCTCTATTATTTCTATATCTATTTTCAAGTCATCTTCCTGTTTGGTGATGTTTCCTGTAATTCTTTCATGGATTTTTTTTTCCTCTTGAAGGGCTTCTACTTGTTCACTTGTGTTCTCCTGCATTTTTCTAAGGGGATTCTTTAGGTTCCCCTCAAAGTCCTCCATCATTGTCAACAAATGTGACTGTAAATCTAAGTCTTGCTTTTCTGGTGTGTTTAAATATCCAGTATTTTCTTAGGTGGGATAACTGGGCTCTTCTGATGCCAAGTAGTATTGGTTTTTGTTAGTTAGGTTTCTTCGCCTGCCCCTAGTTATTGGGTTGTCTTTGGTGTTCACTTGCCTTACTGTTTCTGTGAGTTACTTGACCCTGCTGTAGCCCTCTGTGTCAGCACTGTGGTAGAACTCTTTTCTTGTTTTCTTTCAGCCTTTCCTGCGAACAGGTGTTCTGTTCCCATATGTGTAGGCACTCCTGGAGACCTTCTTCCAGCTCTAGGAACAGGCAGGAATCAAATGATCATGACCCTGACTGTTCCTGTATGTACTTACCCTCCATGGGCAAAGTTGGCACTGTGCAAAACCCTCTTGGGTCTTTATGGTGGGAAGCTGGGTATTCTCCTCTGACTTCTCAGGATTATCCACACTCCTGAGGGTCCAGCTCTCTCCCCTAAGGGATTTGCGTACAGGGAACTGTTTGGCCATTCAGTGCAGGCCTTGTTACAGACCCGAATCGTGGGTACCGGTGGCTGACTGTTCCTGTATCCCAGTGTCCAGAAGTACTGTTCAATTTCTCCTTGCATCAGGGATGTGGGCTGAGGTTTGTTTTAATTTAATATTGAGAAATATTTACAGTACATCAAAATAGGTGTGAAATGCATCACAATAGAATCCTCTGCATTCCAGCAATTTTTATACAAGACCAGAGTTTACTGAGAGGTCTGTACAACAGACCTCCTGCTTTATAATTGTCAGAGCTTTAAGTCTGTCTCGTTCTCTACACTTAGATTTTTATAACTTTTGCATGAATGGGTGCAGATCTAATCTAATAGATGTAATAAGCTAGTATACCTGACTAAGTCTCCAGCCCCCATGAGGGACTATGTATTATTTTGCTTTTTTGTTGTTGTTGTTTGGAGAACTGTGTTTTTCAGTATCCCCAATAGAAAATTAACCTAGTGATGAATTAGTGAATAGAAACGAAAATTATGAATGATTATGAGGAATTCCCCAAAACAGAGTGAACACAAAGGTAAATCTGAAATGTGTGTGGGTAGACATGCACACATGCTCATGACCCATGTAGCTGACAAGCATTCAACACCAGACCAACTTGAGTGATTTGGGAAATTAACTTATTTCACACACAAGCAAACTCATTGGGAATACATTGTTTTCTCAGTCGCGTCTTTAAGTGACTAAATGGTGAAACAGTATCTAAACAAATACTGTTACCCTGCTTTGTTGTTTATACTAACATTTTAATTCATGTACAATCTTCATGTGCTCTTTCTCTATTGTGTTTCTCTGTGTCTGTGTTTCTGCATGAATATATAGGAACACATGTGTATGTGGCATACATGTGAGTGTTTGTGCATGTGTGTGTGTATATGTGTGTGCGTGTGTGTGTGTGTTTTATGGAATTTGTAAACATAGGTAACATGTGTATTTATAATTTGGAAATACTGAAACTCACATTTGATTTGTTGATCAACCATGCGACTGATCTACTCACATATCTCTGAAATTCCATTATATCAAGTGAATAGAGAGAGAACTTAATAGGCTTGTGGTATCTCCAATTCTACCCTTGTCAGGAAAAAAATATTTTTTGGCAACAAAACCCAAACTTCAACAAACACATATACACCCTACAAAACAGGAAAGGTTATGTCATTTAAAGGGAAAAGATATCAGACTGGGAGAAAAATGAGTAAGCCACATCTCCAATACTTGAGAGACATGAGATTGAACTTCAGAAGATATAACGGGAAGGGACAGGCAGAATGCCTAAGAAGCCAAAATAAGCTAAACACTGGAGCTTCTCATTACATGACAGCTCATGGGTTGGTAAGGACGGTAGACCATACTCAGTCTCCATATAAGACTACAATTTGAACAAGTTGAAAAGCCTACAAAGTGCTAACAGCTACTTTACAAGTTACAGTGTGAAAAACAGAATGTAACTGTAGAAAGAAGAGAAGGATGATATCTGAAAACAGACCAGGCTGTGCTGGAATTGAACAGCTTTCCATGTAAGTAACCAAGCAACACAGCAGCTGCCCTATGCAAAAGTGAGCAAAGAGGAATGAACAGTATAGATACTATGTGTATATAAATACAGGCAATTTGGTAGATTTTTAAGATGTTGAGATGAAAGAATAGGAAGAAATTTCTATCAAGCTCGGCACAATGTCTTGCTCTTAGAATACTCACATTTAAGAGACTGAGGGAGAGGAATAAGGAATTTCAGGTTACCCTGGAATACATATCAAGACAACACCTCTTTTTTTCTCTTTTTTTAAATTCAAATCACTAGTGTGATTGATAGAATATCATGAACAATTTTAAGAAAACAGAAATGTAATGTCTATGCAGTGATACTCTCACTAAGAAAACATGTTCTATAAAGAGACAGGTATTATTAAGTTACAGATAACAGCTGCATTATTGAAGGATGTAGCATGAAGGGTTATGATCCTGTTTGGTTGATCCTTCTTCTCTTTCATGGCTCAGCATCTCTGACCACGTCATTATTGTGCAGACATCTAGATGTTCCCTGGCTTTAAATTTATGTATGTAAACCAGTAATCATTTATATATCCAATGATTTTTTGATTTTACTTTATCTTCAAAAACGATGAGTCTTTAGGAAATGATACCTTTATTGTGTGGGTTTGAATATACATAATTGCAATCAGAGAATAATCTGGGCTCCACACACACACACACACACACACACACACACACAGGATCGTTGGAGATACTATACCTGTGGCATCAGGAAAGCATAGAGATGAGTGTTTTGATCAGGTTTTCTGTATAATATTGATGACAGGTTAATGATAAGACTGGGTAAAAAATTGAAATACAGTCAAGGTTTTTTTTCCTTCCTTTGATTGATAGCTTGTACAGCATGTGAAACTGAACTTAAACGCAAGGTAAATCTTGAGCCTGAGCTTCATTAGTGGCAGGACTCCATGTTTCCACCTTCTCTTGTAAATATATGGACACTTGGCTCAATGCTTAGCACACTTTAAAAAAATCCCCTGGTGTTAAGAGAGAAAGTATTAGATATGGAATTATGTGAGAAAAAATCTTTTCTAAGCTTTGATTTTTGTTACTGCAGAAGAAGACTTTGACTCTGATGTAAATGAGGCTCTAAAATACTAAAAAAATAATATCTCTCATCTGCAAGAATCCTACTGATTTCTTACTGCTCTGTGTTTCCGGAGATGAGTGTCAATTGTGTCAATTGCTCTTTGTGGCAGGAAAAGGTATTGTCTTTCAAATGCTTTGCAAATGCCAAGTTCTCTGAGGTCCCTGGAGAATGTTTCCTCCTGTTCACCCTTATCCTGCTCTCATTGTCTTTGCTATCTGCACCAGTCCATCTCAACGCACCCCATGCACTTCTTTCTGCTCAACTTATGTAACCTGGAAATTGGCTACATGGGCTCTGTCATACCCACGATATGGAGAGACTTGTCAGTGTGATCTGAGGGCTCTCTTAGGAGGGATGTACCACACAGATGTTTTTCTCCACACTTTTTAGTATAACTGAGTGCTATCTATTGGCAGTCATGGCCTTTGGCTATGGTATTGGCAAGATTAACTATGCAATCCAAATGAGTCATGGGGTATGTGTCCATTTATCAATTATTTCATGGGAAATAGGTTCCATTGTAGGGTTTGGACAAAATTACTTGAGGCCCAAATATAACCACACATCAAGAGTTGATAAACTCTTGGTCTATACAGCAGTGACATCCATGCTGAACCTCATCATCTATAGCATAAGGAACCAAGAAATCAAGGAAGCACCAGGAAGAAATCTGGGTTTGAAGAAAATTGTGATAATAATTATGTGCATAGTCTGTGAAAGAAAAAAAACAAAACACTGTGATCTTTCTGGCTGTTTTGAAAGAAACTTTAAGAAACATAACTTAGTTTTAGAGTGTTCTCTATATTCACCACCATTCTTAATTGTAAACAATATTAATGTTTGCTTGCTATTAAATAACTTTAGTAGATTATTCCAGTACTTAAAAATTTTGATATGGGCAGAGTTTAAACCACATGCTAATGTCTCAGGGGCTTGAAAGTCCTCTGTATCCTTTCTTACATATTTGGAAATCTTCCAAGAAAATACTTCAGCACATTATGTTTCAATTCCAAACTCTTCAGTACATGTAAATTCAGTGCATTCGACTGGAACTGCTAAGTAGTTCTCAGGTCAGTAAATTGTTAGTCTCTGCTTTTTGTACTATTAGGTGAGTCCACATGTCAGATTTGGGCACGCAGGGCCTATTATTTTGGAACAGGAGTAATCTTTCCTCCCTTTTATGATTTCTAACAGGGCGGTGGAAAAGAATTTCAGCCACGTGATTCTCAAAATCAACATCCGTGTTTCAGATAAACACACACACACACACACACACACACACACACAAACACGCACACACTCACACACACACACACACATACACATGCATTTATCTGCACATTATACAGAAAATTAAGTGGGTTTACAAGTGACAGAAGACTAATATAAATGGTCAGCTTGTGTCAGATAATTAGATTCTGGTTGTTATTCCCAAATAAAATAAAATAAAATAAAATAAAATAAAATTAGAATAGTGTATAATGAAAGAAAAATAGAATTCTTTTCAAGTGTGCAGAAAATATGGAAGACTTTAAAATATAAATTACAATGACACTAAATCTAGGGTATTATTTTAGGCATGAGTCACCTATACAGAAAGACAATGATTAGATTCTCCTCAGAATCATTGTTCTCAGTCTACTTACACGCAGTAAGGACCATTAAGGCCAGAGAGTTGGAAAAAAATGACGGAGAAGCTGAAAACAAAGCCTAAAGTTTTGAAGAGACACACAGTCTTTCCATAGTCTTCAAGTACTTCTCCTATAACTTCTATTACTTTAAAAGAAAATATAAAAGAAAAATACATTAAAATATTTTAAACTACAAAAGAAAAATAATTTAAAATAATTTCATTGCTCCTTAATTGGGTGTTATTAAGATGCCAGTCATCCACCTAATGCTGAACTGAGATAAACAAAGCAGGAAACACTTTTTGGCATCTCTGCCAAGTACATAGAATCTCGACCTAAAAGAGAAAAAACACTAGGCAAATCCAAATTCAGAGACATTCTAGCAAAGTAATTATTTCACTTCAAAGGTGTAGTCACAGAAGATAAAAATAGTAATGAATTATCAAAGAATAGAATAAACAAAGATATGTAATGATTAAGGGTCAACTGGATTTCTGGATTTTATACGGGCATAGAACATGTACAGTAGTAGAACCATTGCTTTTATGATTTGCTCAAATCACTGTGGTACTTGTAATATGTTAATGTTTTTCAATTATCTGATTTTTGAGAATTACTCATTAGATGGATTATGGAATATAAAATTGAGGAATTAGATTACGATAAAAAAGGAGTACTGTTTCCTATCAATTACATTTGATTTTCCTGTACATTTTGACTTCAGCTTTATTTTTGGTATTTATTCATTTTTTTAATTTATATCTCAAATGTTTCCCTCCTTCCTGTCTTCCCCCACAGAGTCCTTTACCTCAACCCCCATCCCTTTCTGATTTCTTCTTCTAAAATGACAGAACAACAGTAGACATAAGGCATGATTAGTTCCTGAATAGCTGTTTTACATGTATTTGAAAATCTACAACACCGATAGTACAGACATCAGGAAATAGTTTCAAAAATGATCTTCAAAAATTAAATATTCTCAAGTTATCAGCTATAAGCTATCAGCTTGACAATACTGGAAAGATCCAAGAACATAAGTATCTTTGTCATATACATAGTTAAAAATGATCAGACAAGAAGAAAATCATATTGCAACCTTCCTAGATTCAACATAAGAGAGCCTCAACAAAGATTATGGGATAATACCTTGAAATGAACTCCTACAAAAACCAAGAACAAACTAACCACAAACTGCAATATTTATAAAAGCCAAACAAATAGGTGGAAAGTATTATTTTCAGCTCTATATGAGAATATTAATGTTTATTAATTTGTATATTAATAAAATTTTAATTTCATGACTGCAAATTTTTATTGCAAATTTTTAAATCAATAGATTTTAAGTGACTCGTGATCATTAACTTTAGTGGCTTTGATTGCATTATAGATTACTAAAGTGTTTATTTGACTGTGATTATCACTATGAATATTCACAAAAATCAAATTATGTCAATCAGGAACTGCTCTTCTGTTTTTATACTTTTTGTTCTACATATGTAAGAGTTTTACCTGCTTGTTCACGTGTGCAACTCATCCATGCCTAGTGTCCAGGAGGTTGAAGAGCGTGTGAGATTCTGTGATGCTGAAATTACAGCCACTTGTGAGCTGTCACTCGGTAGTGTATATCGGCACTGGGTTCTCTGGAAGAACAGATAATGCTATTAATCACCGAATCATACCTTCATCTTCAGCAACGCCATTTTTTTCTTAATATAGTGCCTAAACTGTCCTGTCTTCTGCATAAACCACTATTTTCTCAATTTTGATAAGTTAATATTAAACACATAGTCACCTGCTTCTTGCCATCATATATATATATATGTATATATGTGTATATATATATGTATATATATATATATGTATATATGTGTATATATATGTATATGTATATAATATATACACACAGACACACACACAGACACATGCACAACTGCTCTTACTTTCAAGTTTACTTACTTACACACATACACAGACACATGCACAACTGCTCTTACCTTCAAGTTTACTTACTTACTTACATACACACACACACACACACACACACACACACACTGCTTCTTACCTTCAAGTATACTTAGGTATTTTCAAAGCTATTTGTTTACTTATTCACTTTACATACTGCACACTGCCACCCTCCCGTTCACCCCTCTCACAATCCTTCCTCTAGCCCTCTCTCCTCTGAGCAGGAGGGGACCTCACAGGTATCTCCTCTGCTCGCATATCTAGTCTCTGTGATCACATCCTCTGCTACAGAGGACAGACACAGCAGTCTACATGGATAAGGGTGGTAAGGTAGATGTCATATCCAGAAAGAGGCAAAGAGCTGGGGTAAGAGATGCCCTTGAATCAATGGGTGTTTCCTTAGCTGAGACTCACAGCCTCAGTGATATCTACATGAAGAAGACATCTCCTGTAGCCAGAGATCAAACCAAATGAAATGATAGAGACACCAACTTTTGACCCAAAATTTATTCTTACCACAAGAAATAAAAAGGCAGTGCATAGAGCAGAGAGAGTGGAATGATTAACCAATGGTTAGTGCAGATTGAAAACCACCCCATGGATGAGCCCCAATCCCTGATACTATTAATGACACTCTGTTATGCTTGGAGAAAGGAGTCTAGCATGGCTTCCCTCTGAGAGGCTCCACTAAGCTGCTGACTCAGTCAGTAGCAGACATCAACTAGCCAAGCTATGGGTGGAGCTTGGAACTCTGATTGAAGAACAGAATGAAAAGGATTATGGCCTCTAAGGGCATAGGCACTCCACAGGCTTTGTCTTCATGTGGGTACCGAACAACTAGAATTGGGTTTTCCCAAACAAGTTGTCTATAGATGAGACATCTGTGTCTTTAAAATTTATTTATTTATTTTCTCACTTTACATCCCATCTTCAGGGTACACCAACACCCATTGTCGGGGGAACCCATAAAAAGAAAAAAAGCTACACATTTCCTTCCTATGTCCTAAGGGCTCAGGTTCAGTACAAGTTCACTCTCTGGTTGGTGGTTCAGTGTTTGGCAAACCACAAGAGTCCCTGTGAGTTGACTTTATTGGTCTTCCTGTGGAGTCCCTCATAATATCTGGGCCTCGATTCTTCACCTGTTTTTTTAAAGACTCCCCAAGCTCCAGCTAATGTTTGGTGGTGAATCTTTACACTTCTTTCTCTCAGCTGTTGGGTGGATTCATTCAGAGGACAGTTATGCTAGGATTCTGTATGCAAGCATGATAGAGTATCTGTAATAGTGTCAGTGATCGGTGATTGCCCACGGGGTAGATATCAATCTGTGCTAACCATTGGTTGGACGTACCTACCATGTCTGCTCTATCTATCTTTGTCTCTGAAGGTCTTGTAGGTTGTGTTCATTTTGGACTGAAGGTTTTTTGGTTGTTGGTTTTTTTTTTCTTGTCACATCACTGGTAGTCATGTGTGGCAACAGAAGTGGCATTTTAAGAATCCTTATCCCCATTGCTAGTGTCACCCCAATAGACACCCTGGGGATTTGCCTTTCCCAGGTCTCTGGCACTTCCTAGAGATGCACACCCCACACTTGTGATTTCCATTCCCTTTTCCCTTCATTCACTATACCTAGTTCCTCCAAACCCACTATATCCAATTCCTCCTACACATTCCCTTCTCTACCTCCCCTCCCATTCAGTTTCCTCCTTTCCTCCATACGCCTCAATATCTATTCTGCTGAATGCATTTTAAAGTCAGTGTTTAGGAAAAATACTGAGTAAGTATAGGAAGAATTTCAGTAATTGTGGTCAATGTTTAGGCAAGATATGAACATATTAAATTTTATAGAGGCCACAATTACTACATATATTGATATAAGAGTCACTGTCTTTATTACATTCAACTTGAAGGAAAACCATTTATATATTCTATTAAGTTATACAAGGGAATCTGTTAAAAGAGTTACATACATCACACAACTTTATTACTTTGAATGCTCTCTTTATTGCAAATATTTCCAAAATGAAAAGTACAATGGTTTAAACTCATGTAAGTGTACTTTGTTGTAAAGTTAAAGTTTATATATACAGGTTGATGACAACAGTCATCTCAGATTCACAGGAGATAAATACATCAGGGAGTCATCTATAACCTTACCTGTCTTCTTTCCTTTATTCCTGATGAAGACTCATCTCATTTGCAGCTCCTCATGTGAGAGATGGATCAGAAAATGCTGAGTGTCTACAACCCAGTATACAACGATAGAAAAGATAAAAGACAACATCTCCAAATAGTATACACAATCGAAACTTTCTTGTAGATCTTGAAACAAAATGCAAAGAACAAACCCACATCCTAAGATATTAATACATATACGAAACGGTAGCTGCTGGAGGAAGCATTCTCAGGGTATTTTAATCATTTGCACCTAGGAATGAAACTGGCTCCGTGAACATGAAGATTTACTCCTTTGGCAAGAAAGTCAGTCTGTCTCTTGATAGTCATGTCATCTGTCCATCACTAGAGCGACGGCCATGCTTTATGAATGTGTACAGATAAACACATACTGGTTTCCACGTTTTCAAAGAATTACAAGAAGAACCTGAAAAAGAATACGTAATGTTCCAGAGACGAAATATGGAATTTAAATTAGTCATCATACATATGTTGTTAAATTTTTCAGCCTACTATTATTTAATAATTTTGACTATTCCTGCTATGAATGAAGAGATGGTTATTTAATGTCTACCAATCCCTAAAGCCTGAAACATTGTGAAAAATTGTATTATTTCTCCCTACCTTGGGTCTTTGGTCACCAACCTTTCCATTGCTCGTCCAAATTCTCTTTCTCAAATAGATCAGAGGACTATGTGAGGGTGTCAGTCTCATGAAGAAGACTAAGGAACTTTCTGTACTTGCATGTATTTGCTCTAGGGAACATGTAAATAAAACTTTCAGTTTCAAGAACTAAAACATGGCCGTCCATTGGGATGCACATGAACCATAATCTTCCTGGCATCAGTGAATATTAGCAAACTAGTAACAGCGCAGACAATAATATAATGGAATAATTCTGGGATAATAATAATAATAATAATAATAATAATAATAATATATAATGATGATGACAATAATAATAATACTAATAATAATAATAATAATAATAATAATAATAATAATAATAATAATGGAATATTCCCCTCAAGGGATCACAGACTATGGAAAGTAAATGTAGAGACATGTTTTTCAAGGGTTATTGAATCCATTAAAGTAATTCTCACTAGGACAGACTCCCCATACATGAAAATCACTCAACCTGTCATGTCTTCACAGAGAGTTGAGAACAAGGGTGGTCTTTTCTTAGGACAAGAGAAAGATTTGCCAACCTTCCAAAAAGAAAAGCAAACCAGACAGTCTGTGTGTAAGGATGGTTAGCTTGTGCATGACTAACACACACACACACACACACACACACACGCATGCACACACACACACACACAGGCACACACACACATGCACACAAACACAAACAGACACACACACGCATACACAAAGACACACAGAGAGACACAGACCGATAGACAAACAGACAGACACACACACACAGAGACACAGACACAGAGACAGACACACATACCCACATATACAGACAACATAAACACAGAGAGACACACAAAGAAACACACACATACAAACTCTCCCACACATAAAAATACACACACACACAGACTCACAGAGAGACACACAGACACACAATCACACACAAACACTCACACACATAAAAATACACACAGACAGAAACACACAGACACACACACACACACACACACACACACACACATCTCTGATGTATGCTTCCTAGAGTGTTTAGGTGCAAAAGGATGAAGTGGCCCCAGGAACTAGTCGGTCAACAGAATATTGGTCAGCCTGCAAGTGAGTTGGGGGTTGCTCCAAGGTATTCAGTGTCACAACTCTCTTAGAAGGTATTCAGGGACGTGCTGTGTGCATATATTTTACTCAGGTTGAACAAGGGCTACACAAATCTTGGAGAGGGGGAAGGGGTTTTCGGGTGCATTTACATCGATAAGAGGCTTAAGGTACCAGGAAGGCATCATTTGCTTGAGCTTTTATAATCTCTGTCCCAGCATCCGTCTGTTGTTCAGGGATCTCCATTTGACTTCCTCAGAAATCGACTCGACTGAATGTGACCATCCCCAACCCTGAGGTCCTACTCGCTTGATTTCAAAGGATTGAAGGTTCGGACTCTGCGTTCTCTATCAGATTACATCCTCGGGGGGTTGCCCTCTAGATGCCGTGAATAAACCAGTTCATCCATCAAGTTTCTGCACTAACCCGTATGTCCCCTAACTCTGGCCGGTTCTCTCTGCACCGCGCCATCTCTCCTTCTTCCCATCTGACCCTCTGCTTCTGTCCTCAGTCGCCCTCACTCATCCACAGAATCTGTTCCAGTTTTCCTTTCAGAGAGGTCAATTCTTTCCCCTCACCGGCCTTCACCTTTCCTGTGACCTCTCTCCATTTGTGGATTGTAGATAGAATAAGATTTATCTCACAGCTGATACTATCCATAGGTAAACGTGCGCCACGTTTGTCTCCCTAGGTCTCAGTTCACTCTCGGGGTGTTTTTTTTTTCCTAATTTCAACTATTTTCCATGAAGCTTCATGATATCATGCCCTCATCACGATGATATCATGCCCCCACCTCCATGAGGTCATGTCCCACTCTCATGATGTCATGTCCCACCCACACGATGTCATGCCCAACACCCATGATTTCACGCACTCATCCCAGTGATGTCATGCCTGCGCCCCTTGCTTGAATAGTTGCATATATTCAACAGGTAACATTCTGAATGCTGCCCTTTCACCACACTCCTCCAGGCTCCACCCATTTACAGTCCCTCCTTCTATTCACTCCCCTTCTTCTCTGACAGAGTGGAGGACCCCTCTTGGTGCAACCTCTCCCCTGGCACATCAAGTCTCTGTAGAACTAGATTCATTATCTCCCATCAGGTACTGAAAACGCAGCCCGAGTAGGAGAACAGGATCCACAGACAGGCGACAGGTTTAGTGAACACACGTGAAGACTGTTGTGCTCCTCTACCTCTGTCAGTCCTTCCTTCAGCTCTTCAGTGAGAATCACTGAGCTCCGTCCGATATTTGGCCGTGCGCCTCTGCTTCTGTGTCTGTCGGCTGCTTGATGGAGCCTTGCTGAGGACATAACGCTACCCTCCCGTCTGCAAACACAAGAAAGGACCATTAATAATGTCAGTGTTTGTCGTTTGCCATTAGGATAAGGCTCACATCCGGGCACTTATCCTTTGGCCATTCCCTCATTTCCTTTTCTATTTCTGTCCATGTGTTTCTTATGGTGGAGGCAATTTCTGAGTCAAAATTTTGGGGGTGGCTTTGAGTCCTTATCCTTCCACCTTGGGTCCTCTCTGGCTAAAGAAAGTGACCATTTCAGTATCTGTATCCCCACTGTTAAGAGTCTCAGCTAAAGTCACTCTCATGGACGCAGGGGTAGTCTCACCCATCCCAGATTGCAGGGAAATCACAGAGATAGCACCCACCCTGCCCAGTCTTTGATTACAGTTTGTTCTCTTGGCCCTCTGTCCCTCTTGCCCGTCTCTCCCAAGAAATGATTCTCAAACCCCATTTCCCTTCCCATCCCCTTAGGGACAGAATCTTTTCCTTCCATCTGCCTCCTCTCATTAGTTTATTCCTCCTTCTGAGTGAAATTAAAGAATTTTTCTTGGCCCTTTCTTCTTGTTTATCCTCTTTAGTTCTGTAGATCTTAGTGTGTGAATTCTGTAGTTTATGGCTAACACCCCCTTTAAATGAATATGTACATGTTACTTTGGGTCTCAGTAACCTCATTCAGGATAATACTTTCTCATTCCATCTACTTGACTGCAGCTTCTCAATGTCCTTATTTTTAATATATGTGTAGTATTCCATTGTGTAAAGGAACAACATTATCTGTAGCCATTGTTTGGTTGAGGGGCATCTGGCTTATTTCTATTTTCTGTTCATTATGAAGAAATCCACTATGAACATAATGGAGTACATGTCCTTGCGGTATGGCAGAGGTCTTTTCAGATATAAGACAAGATGTAGTATAGCCGGTTCTTTAGGAAGAATATTCCCCATTTTATCAGAATCCACTGGATAGATATGGAAAGCATTATAAGTATTTGCTCTTCCCCCAGCAAAAGTAATTTGTATCCTGATATTTATCTGCTTCCTCAAAGGAGGTTTCCCCCCGACTGGCCCTCTGTCATGGACTTAGGAGATGGCATATGAACCTTCTTCCCATTATAACCGGTCAGTAAATGCTAGAGCCTATTACTGAGAGCCAGAGGGGAAAGTTGGTACTGGAGGTTTGGCTGCGGGGTTAGGTAGAGAGGCAGAAGAGGGTAAGAGGGAAAGGCAGAGGACTGAAGAAAAAGAGGAGGAAGTAATGATGGAAAGAATCCATATGTCCTTGAGAAAGCACATGTAGCAACGTGTTTTCTGGTTGGGGAATACATTATGATAGCGTTAGATCTGCCCAATACACACGTATAGATTGTAATTATAATAACCAGATTGTGTGTTTTCTTATGGGTTCATTGGGTTCAGAAATTCCAACAAGCTTTCCTCAACAGTATTTCTGGATTAAATTTTCTGTTAATAGAGATCTCCCCTTGTAGGGTCTCTAACCATTGCTCCATAGTCCAGTAGACAAAGTTGTTCCTTCTTCGGTCATGTCTCTTTTAATTTCTATGGAATTCTGTGTCTTCAGTGACCCAGGCCCAGTGTTCCCTTTTCTCGAGGTCTTCAATGATCTCACTCAGAGGTTTCAGGTTTCTCAACTCGTTACATCTAGTTGACTGCAGCTTCACAATGTCCTTATTTTTCACAGCTGCATAGTATACCATTTCAAATATTTCCTGATAATAGTGAACCGTAGCAAGCAGCTAAAATTTCCCAAGAAAACATTAAACATTCAGTATCTAAATCTAGATCTCCTCATCCAATGATGCTTGGGCTGATTGAATGGCGTGGCATGAGCAGTTTGTTCTTACAGACACCAAATCCATTTCCTTCTCCAGTAGTGGCTGCCATCCCTCTGTTAGAGATTTTTACCCTGGTTATTTTCGGTGACTTATGTGATTTAGAAATTGTGATACCATCTGCATGTTAGAAAGCTAGAGATGTTTCAGGTTGACCCTGCCTCCACAGCCAATGAGGTAACATGTGCTCATTGGGCAACCATGTCACACCCAAATAGCAAGATGTCGTCTTTGACTCCACACATGACTGCAAGATTGCGTCTTGTCGTGCATGCACTTTGGCAACCATGTCACACCTGACAGTGAGATAGCAACTTTGTATCTTCACCCAAAAGTAAGATGGCCTCTTTGAATCTCTTAATCCTACCTGTCCTTGAGCATGGGAGGTCTTTTTGTCTTCTGCTACCTTCCTCAGTTTCTGTCTTCAGAGACTTGGAGTTCACACCAGACATGTTTCTGATGTGCTAGGTTAGAGTTATTTTATATTTTATATATATATATATATATATATATATATATATATATATATGTATATATGTATATATATATATGCATATGCCCATTGTGAATGGCATTGCTTCCCTAATTTCTTCTCAGCCTCTCTGTTATTTGCATGACAGATTATTTTCATTTTATTTTTCATCCGTCCACTCGGCTGAAGGTGTTATTCATATGTAGGTCATTTCTGGTAAATCTTTGGGATCACATATGTTCACTATTATATGATGTGTGAATGGTGATACACTGAGTTCTGATTTTCCAATATCATCCCCTCGACTTCCTTGGTTGTCTTATTGCTCTAGCTGGGAATTTAAGGACTTTTCTGAAAGGATGCTGCGAAATGAGCAGTCTGTTCTCATTCTCCAATTTAGTCGAATTGCCTTTTGTTTCCCCCCCATATTTGGTATTAACTGGTGGACTGCTTTATTTCATTTTATGTAATATTTTTGTATTTATTTTAGTATTTTATTGCATTATGTATGTGCCTGTCATCCCTGGTCTCCCTGAGACCAAAAATAGCGAAGGACGATTTATTCTGTCAAAGGCTTTTTCAGCATCTAAAGAGATAGTCTTGCATTTTTTTCTTTGTTTCTTCAATTCTGCTCCTTCACACCATTGTGTAATAGTGCATATTAAAAATTCATATTAAATATATTAATAATTAATATATTAATTTTGAAATATTAATGTAATATTTCATTTAATTTATTATATCACTATTTATTAATTTAATATTGTAACATAACATATCAATATTAATTATATTTACCATATTAATATAATTTAATGTATAATACAAAATGTTAATATTAATATAATACATTAATATTAGTTATATATTATAATATTAAGATATAACAATTTAATATGTTACTATATATATATATATATATATATATATATATATATTTCATGATATGCAACTACCAAAGTAAAATCAAAGGAGAGCTCCCACGTTAATGTAAAGTGCTGAGGGCAGAATTTTTTTTTCAGTTCAGTTTGTTAATATGGTGGATTTCTTTGATCAGTTTTCATCGATTGATCCACTCCTGCATCCTCAGGAGCAAGCCTACTAAATGTCGCTGGATGGCGGATTGAAATGTCCTTGGATTTTGTTTTCAAGCATTTTACCTAGTCTTTTTTCCACCAATGTTCGTCAGGGAATTCGTCTGAAATTCTTTCTTTGTTGAGTTGATTTGTGATTTTGGTGTCAGGGCGACAATGCTGTCATGGAATCAGTTTGGCTATTTTCCTTCTGTTTCTGTGTTTAGGCGTAGGTTGAGATATCTTTGAAAATCTGGTAGAAGTCTGTGCTCAATCAATCTGGCCCTGGGAATTTTACAGTGGGGAAACTTTTAATTACTGTTTAAAGGTTAAATTACTCTTTAAGTGTTGTAGAGCTATTCACATAGTTTATCTGACCTCAGTTTACCTGTGGTCAGTGTTATCCTTCGATACAATCATCCATTTAATTCAGAGATTCTAATTTTGCAGACAGCAGGTTTTTGACACCTAATGATTCTGTGACTTTCATCAGTGTCCATCTATGCGGCTCCCTATTCATTTCTGATTTTGTTATTTGGATGCTGTCTTACCTCCTATTACATTATTTGTTTAGGGCTTTGTATGTCTGCTTGATTTTCCCAAGGAACTAGCTCTACTTTTTGTTAATTTTTGTATTAACTTTGTTTCTGATGGATCACTCTCACCCCGAGTTTGATCATTTCTTTCTGTCCCCTACTTTAATATATATTTGCTTATTTTTATTTTAGAGATTTAGGATATGCTGGGAAGTTGCTAGTGTGCGGTCACTCTGATTTCTTTATGAAAGCTCCCTGTGCTGCATATGCATGTTCCCCTTAACACTGCTTTCCTTACGTCCCTTAAGTTTGGGGAATCTGTGCCTTCATTTTCATTAAATTCTAGGAATGCTTTTTCTTTTTCTTGTCTTCTCTGAACTTGTGGTTCTTCAGTTTGGAGCTATTGAATTTCAATGAGTTTATATATATATATATATATATATATATATATATATATATATATATATATTTTTTTTTTTCGGAGCTGGGGATCAAACCCAGGGCCTTGCACTTGCTAAGCAAGCGCTCTACCACTGAGCTAAATCCCCAACCCCTATATATTTTTTCTTATTGTTGAAGTCCAGTTTTAATCCCTGGCGATCTGAGAAGATCCAATGCTTAGCATAGTCTTTCTGTATCCGTTGTGGCTTGTTTATAGTGGGAGAACAAGGTCAGTTTAGGATAAGGTTCCATGAGGTACTGAAAAGAGAGTGTATACTTTTGTGTTCATGTGAACTATTCTGTAGATATCAGTGTGGTCAATTTAATTGAACCCCGTGTTAGGGACATCATTTATTTATTTATTTATTTTTTTAGTTTCTGTTTCAATGGTCTGCCCTTAGTGAGAGTGGGACATTGATGGACCCCACTATTAATGTTGAGCTTCGATGTGATATTTAAACTTCAGCAATATTTCTCTCACCAATATTGCTGCTTTTGTCTTTGTCTTATAGACATCCAGAATTGAGATGCCATTTTGGTGGATATTTCCTCTGATGCATAATAAGTGTCCTTCCCAGTCTCTATTCATTACCTTTGGTAGAAAGTCTGATTTGCTGGGTGTTAGAATGGTTACACCATCTTGTTTCTTGTGTCCATTTGCTTGGAAAAACTTTTCCAACCCCTTGGTCTGAGGTTGTGTCTAGCTCGGTACCTGGATTGTGTTTCTTGGGTGCAACAGAAGGATGTTTCCTCTTTTTAAATCCATTGTGTTATCCTGTGTCCTTTTACTGTTGAGTAGAGGACATTAATGCTTAAAGGTATTAATGAGATGTTGCGGAAGCATGGTTTTTTTGCTTGCATGTTTTTTGGTTTTTGTGTTTTCGATTGGGATGTTTGAGAAGGTATGTGAGTATTACTTCTCTTCAGTGGGGTGCATGTTTTTTTTGTTTGTATTTTTTGTTTTTGTTTTCTGGGGAGCTATTGGAGTATGCATGTAAATGTGAGATACTTTCTGTAGTTTATGCTGTGTAATTATTAATTTCTAGTGGGAGGCAGGTATGGTTCATTTTCTGAAAATCCATCAATATATTTCACTATAAAGTGAAACTGAAAGAGAAAAACCACATGATAATCTCATTATATACTGAAAAAGCTTGCAAAAATATTCCAACCCCCATTCATGTTTAAAGCATGAGACCAATCAGGGATATGATTCCTATGCAGAAACATAATAGATGCAATGGACAGCAGGCCGGTACCCAACATCAATCTAAAGGGAAAGAAACATAAAGCAATTCCATTAAATCAAGGGCAATGTAAGGCTGCCCACTATCCCTATTTTTTATAGTATTTGAAATTCTATCCAGGGTAAAAGCATAGTTCAAAACTGATTCTGACATGGAATATGGCCAAGGCCTGTGAAGGAGGCTTTACAAACAGCTTTAGAATTCCTGGGGTATGGCCCACTCTTCAGCACAGTCTCCTTGGACCTTGGTGAGTCATGAACCCCACGAGAACTTCACACAGAGTGTCACTCAGTTATTGCAATCATTCTCTCTTAATCTAAGAAGAGCATGAAAATCCTCATGGAGCTTCCCACCACTCAGAGGGCAGAGCCATTGGCATTTGCAATAACCGTGGTCCAGGTCTTTTAGCAATTGCCCCTGGGGTAGATCAGTGCTTCTATCGTTGACCAAGGAAATGTAGAATTGTCACAACCCTTAAAAAGGACCACAACCCTTAAAAAGCATTTGGAAAAATAAAATTGATTGTGAAGCTGGCTAAGATCTTTTCCGTACTGACTCTGTTATAAAAAACAATGTATGGAACAATTGGTAGTTCAGAAAGGCTGGGATCTTTTAAGGTCAGGGATCAAGAACAATGGCGGCACAGACTTATGGTGTGACTGTCACAAATGCTGGACTGTTGATGACTGCTTTCTGAACCAGTTTTACCCTCTGCTTCCTGATAGGATTTAATAATGATTCCCAATCACAGATGTGCATTCTGATAATTTGAAGCAGATGACATTTTTATACAGATGTTTATATTACTGTTTTTTTAAAGATTCTTATAAGAGTATTTTTGAAGATAAATAATACAATACTTAACCATTTCTCTGTAAAATCAAATTGCTTACTAATGAAGTTATGTTGGCCTTGGGAATAATTTGTTTTCTTTAGGTTACTATGTAATATTTGTTCTAATACTGTATTGGGTATCACTTTTTCAACACTATGCAAGAGAAGAAAACTAAAACATGATCACATTTTTTGTAATACAATATTCAATAAATTAATGGTCTATAGGGAAATACTGCCCATTGGGAAACAGAGAAAACCTAGAAAATTTAACTGTATGTCACTGGAATGAACCTGGGAATAAAAATGTTATGTAGAAGAATCTCCTATACTTTATGTTCCTAAGTGATTTCTACCCATGTCAAGTCCCTGACTAACTATCTTCATTCAGAGCATGTAACCACTAATGAGGCCAAGAGAATTCTCTAGATTTAGAGAGATGTAGTATGTAATGGTTTCAACTGTTTCGCAAGAGACTCTTCTGGAAAAGGCACTCTTGAACCTGGTCAATGTAAGGAAATCTGTTCAGCAGGTAGGCCATAGCAAGTCTCAGTGACATCATCATTAGGCCCTCCATTAAAAATCTCTTGTATCCTGGAGAGCCCTAGTTTCTTCTGTGATGTCACAAGTGTTGTGACATCATCTGCCTCTTAGATATTCCATCAGTGCCTCTAGAGTTTACTAATTGATCTGTAATTCAGAATAAACAGCCATTTGAGAGAGAAAAAAAGAGGATGAAGAGATCAGAGATGGGGAGAAGGAACCTGGCCTTCTGTCTTGGTATAAAAAAGAAGAAATGTGTGGTCCATGGTAAAGTTACGTGAGACCTTTGTAGGGGTTGAGTGGGTTCTCTTAAGAGACAGCCTTGACCTGAGCCTTCCACATATGGGAATCAAGAGCTGGGAAACTCTCAGAAGCATCTGGACTTCCCTGAATATTATGGTTCCTTGAACTCAGAGAGTTTCTATCATTACTTTATTTCAAAAGTGTTGGGAAGGGCACAGTTTTCTTTCTGAGAGCTCATGGCTATTATTCTTTTTGACAAGAAGAAAAAGGACCTAAGGAAGAAGGGAAGAACAAGTAGCTAGCTCAAAGTAAACTCCTCCATGCTATTTATATCTATTGTTTAGTTTGTGTCTGACACTGATATCGGGAAAGAGAAGTGTTTCTAGTTGAGACTTCACCATCTCAGTCTTTCCAGTATTATTTCTCTGACTACCATTCCCTGAGAGTGACCCATTAGATTTCTGTGTCAATAGCTGTGTTTAGCTGTCAGTTTTCTTTTCTTTTATATCTTATTTTTTTTAATTTTTACAAATTTATTTGTCTTTTTAAATGTTTATTTCTCTATTTACAATTATAATATTATTCCCTTTAAGAGTTTCCTCCCATTAGATCCCTAACCGGTCCTTCTCAACTTCTTCTATAACCCCCCCCCTTACTGTCCCTTCAAATTCTCTTTAACTGTGAATCAAACCAAGAGAGTACCAAGGGCTTCTTCTTCCACTGGTGCCCAACAAGGCCATTCTCTGGAGTTGGAGACATAGGTCTGTTCACGTAGAGTCTTTCAATATTAGTCTCGTACCAGAAAACTTTGTTTCATTAGCATTGTTGTTCTTATGGGGTTGAAGGTTCCTTCAGCTCATGTTAGTCTTTTTCAAATTCTACCAAAATGAGGTCCATTTTCAGTTCATTGGTTTGCCACTAGCATTCACTTCTTTATTTGACATGCTGTAGTTGTGTCTCTCAAAACATATCTAAATCCGTTTTCTGGCAGAATGCACTTCTTAGCTTCATAAATCTTATCTATTACTGGTGACTGATATACACACACATACACACACACACACACACACACACACACACACACACTTTTGGTGCCTCCTCCAGCTATTTGGTTAGGTGGAATGTTAACATGGATTCTGCACAACTAGGTCAAGAATGTACCATTTACAAATGACAATGTTATATAGACTCTTTCCTGTACTTGAAGTTGAGGTTTCACTGTTCCTCTAGCTTTCTTCACCCTGCCATCTTCCTGTTTCTTATATTGGCCTTAAGAAAGAATCATGGTAAAATATCTAAAACCTTCAAGTCTGGCAATCAGAATACAGGAGGTAGATTTTGTAGTACAGATATCAAATGTGACTAGAGAACTGAATTGTATAGTCCATGTGGTCCTTTGCTTTATTGATGTCTGGTAATATTAGGATCAAATAAGGATTTGGGAGTTGATCATTTGACGTATGTACACAACATTTCCACTGTTTAGTCACTCTATAGTTGGGCCAAGTTTGTTATCGAATTCATTGCAAAAAAAATGGAATTGTAAAAATGAAATTTTTGAGTACACATGCAGGAATATATATGTCTCCTGTCAATTAATGTACAATCAGAAAATGTAAAACAATATTCACTCGGTTAAAGTTCTGTGGGGAAAATACTGGCATATGGAAAACTGACGAAACCTAGGGAATTGAACTATATGTCAAAAGATTGGACCTGGGGAAATAATTAATCTCCAGAAGAATCTCCTTCACTCCTTGTTCCTAGATCTTTTCTACCCATGCCAAGCCCCTAAGAAACTATCTCTATTCAGAGCATGTACCCACTAATGAAGCAGAGAGACGTCTCTAGTTTTAGAGAGATGAATATGTAAAGGTTTCTACTGTGTCACAGGAGACACTCTTGGAAATGGCACCTCCAAATCTGGTCAATGTAAGGAAATCATTTAGCAGGTAGGCTATGGCAATTCTCAGTGACATCAACATTAAGCCCTCCATGTAAAATCTCTTGTATCCTGGAGAGCCCTAACTTCTTCTGTGATGTCACAAGTGTTGTGCTGACAGCAACAGACTCTTGGATATTCCTTCAGTACCTCCAGGGTTTCATAATTGGCCTTCAATTCAGAATAAAGAACCAATTGGGAGTGTATTTGTATAAAAAAATAAAAAAAAATACTTGGCCCAGAGGAAAGCTCAGTGAGCCCTGTTTATGGGTTGACTTGGTTTGCTGAAGAGATAGCCTTTATCTGAATCTTATCATAAGGGAACCAGGAACGAGGGCTTCCCAGAAGCATCTGGACATCCCTTCTTGTTATGTTTCCTTGATGTCAGAGAGTTTATATCATTCATTTCTTTATTCCAAAATCCAGGTGTTGGAAAGGGCCCAGTTGTTCTGTGAGAGCTCATGGCTTTTATAATTTTTCCCAGAAGAGAAAGGTCCTAAGGAAGAAGGGAAAGACAAGTATTGTGTCCTCAGCTCAGAGTACAGTCCTCCTTGCTTTGGATTCCTATAGTGAAGTTTGGGTCTGACACTGATAACTGGGAGAGAGAAGTGCTTTTATTTGAGATTTCTTCATCTCAGTCTTTCCACTAGTATTACTCTGACTACCATTCCCTGACAGTTACCATTTAGATTTCTGAGTCAATAGGTATGATTAGCTGGCAGTTAACTTTTCTTTTTTTCTGTCATATTTTTTTTTTATTTTTTAAGCAATTTTTATTACTTTTCCTAATTGGATATTTTTATATTTACATTTCAAATGTTATTTTTATCCCAGTTTCCTGTCCATGAGATCCCTAAAGAGTCCCACTAACCTTCTTCTATAACCCCCCTTACTGTACCTTGACATTTCCTTGAATTGGGAGGCAAACCTAGGGAGGAGCAAGGGCTTCTCCTTCCATTGGGGCTCAACAAGACCATACTCTGATACCTATGCAGTTGGAGCCATAGTCTGTCTATGCCCAGTCTTTGAATATTGGTTTAGTACCAGAAATCTCTACTTAGTTGAATTGTTGTTCTTATGGGTTTGAAAGTCCATTCAGTTGTAATCCTTTCTTATCATCTTAAAACAAGAGGTCCATTTTCAGTTCTCTGGTTTGCCACTAACATTCACTTCTGTATTTGACATGCTCTAGCTGGTTCTCTCATGAATGATCTATATCCAGTTCCTGGCAGTATGATCTTCTTAGCTTCAATCATCCTATCTAGTTTTGGTGCCTGGTATATCTATATATCTATATCTATCTATATCTATCTATCTCTATCTCTATCTCTATCTCTATATCTTTATCTATATCTATATCATCTATATCTATACCTAAAATATATATCTATATCATCTATAACTATATCTATATCATCTATATCTATAACTATATCTATACCTATTTCTATATCTATCTATACGTATATCTATATCTATCTATCTATCATATATATATATATATATATATACTTTATATATACTTTTAAACTTATATATACTTTTGGTGGCTCCTACAACTACGATTTTTGATGGAATATTTACATGGATTGTGCCTAACTAGGTCAAGAATATATGATCCACAAATGACAATGCCAAATAGACTCCCTCCTGTTCTCATAACCTACTGAAGTTGAGGTTTCACTGGACCTCAAGCCATTCCTCTTGCTGCCCATCACCCAGAAACTAATGTTTGGCCTGAAGGAAGAATCATGGTAAAACATCCAAAATCATCAAGTCTTTCCCTGGACAAACAGGAAGGTTGGTATTAGAGAAAAGATATATAATAGAACTACAGAACCAAATTCTATAGTCCATGCTGTCCTTTGCTTAACTGATGTCTGGTAATTTATAGATAAAATAAGGATTGGGGAGTTGATCATTTGAAGTAGGTACACTATATTTCCACTCTTATATTCACTCTATAAGTGGGCCCCATTAGTTGACAAATTCATTGCAAAAATGGAATTGGAAAAATGAAATTTTTGATTACACATGCAGGAACATAAATGATGCCCATGGTCCATGAATTTCCAGTCACAAAATGTAGCACAATATTCATTCAATTAAAGGTATTTAGGGAAAATAGTGGCAACTAGGAAACAGATTAAACCTAGGGAATTGAAATTTATGTCAGAAGGTTGGAAAGTGGAGTAAATTAAATCTCGAGTAGAATCTCCTTCCTTCCTTGTTCCTAGATATTTTCTACCCATGACAAACCCCTGAATAACTTTCTTCATTCAGAGCATGTGATCACTAATGAAGAAGAGAGAAGTCTCCAGCTTTAGAGAGATGTAGCATGTAAAGATTTCTACTGTGTCACAGGAAACACTCCTGGAGAGGGCACCTCCAAATCTGGTCAATGTAAGGAAAGCTGTTCAGCAGGTAGGCCATGGCACTTCTCAGTGACATCATCATTAGACCCTCCATGAAAAATCTCTTGCATCCTGGAGAACACTAGCTTCCTCTGTGACATCACAAGGTTTATCTTGACAGCAACTACCTCTCAGATATTCCTTCTATATATCTATGGTTTACTATTTGGCCTCTAATTCGAAGTAAAGAGCCATTTGGAAGGGAGAACAGATAGGATGAAGAGATCAGAGATGGGGAGAAGGAAGCTGGCCTTCTGTCTTGATATAAAATAAAAGAAGAAATATGTGGTTCTAGGGAAAATACCCTGGGTAGATGACTATAGTTATTTTGTTCTCTAGGTGCACCGAGCTCTTGGAGAAGTTGCTGAACATCCTAAAGACTTTTGGGCAGATGGTAAAGTTTCTAGATACCCCTTTTTAGATTTCAATTGTCCTGGGGATTGTATGGCTGGTGGTCAATGTATTCCAGGAAGAGTATTAGAGCCAGATTGATTTTTAGATGCATGGGCTAATGGCATAAGGTCCAAATGATTTTTTTTTGATGTGGACATTCCGTCAGACCTTTGGAAATATAAAAGGGTTTTGTATTTTTGAAGTCTAATTTGCACAATAACAAATCACTTTGAGCATCTTTGGAAGACATGAGATGTCCAGCATTCCCTTGAAAGGATTGGTAACTTTCCACATTTCCTTCGTCATTTTTTGAAAATTCCACGGCCCTTTGGACAGATGGAGAATGTGTGGGACTCACCTGAGGAGTAGTTGTAGCTTTTGGTGTCTCTTTTGCAGAAGAAGATAGCACAAGATTTCTTTTGGCAGAAGGGGGAAGGTTGAAACTGTCTTCCTTAGAGGAGAAATTTTTCAAGACTCCATCAGAAGGAACAAACCTTAAACCACTGTTTCTAGAAACTGGATGCCTGTGGTCCATTTTGGTAGAGGGAGAATATCGAGTATTTCTGCCCAGAGTGGACATGTGAAAGAAATCTATTTGGGTAGATGGGGATAGTTGTAAAGCATGCTGTTCAGATGCAGTAGATCCTAAGATATCCTTCTCAGATGAGGAAGGTCTTAATGTACCTTGTACATGTTTAGAAATCCTGACTGACATCAAAATGGGGTGCATGTATTAGAGCTACCTCTGAAGATGAGACCTCTCCTACAGCATCATGGGCATATGTGAGAGGGCTGAGAGCCTCATGAGCGGATAAGGATGTTTCTACATATTGTTGACTAATTGAGGAAGTTCCAAGAAATATTTCTTTTGCTAGAGAAGAGGAAACAGACTTTCGTATAGAAGAGTCAGTTTCCCTAGCCTGCTTGACAGGCAAAACAGGTTCCAAGGCCCCTTCAGAAGGTAAGGAAAAGTGCAGAGCCATTGAAGTATTTTACAAATGTTCTGGGTCCGCTTGTGGGTATAAAGAAGGACAGGCAACCCTTTCTGCATATTTGGAAGAGTGTGTAGCATCTTCTGTAGTTGGGGAAGATGGCTAATCTTGAGGAGATAAGGAAGTTCTATAGACTCCTGTGAAGTTTGCGGAGGTCATATGCATTCTTTTGCACTAATGGAATCCAAGGAATCCCTTTCCTCAGATTTCTGGGATGCTACAGACACTGGTGTTTGCATATCATGTTCCCCTACTCCTGGTTCACATATGACTCGACCCATAACCTTCTCTACAGATGGAATATGTCCTAGAACATCTTTTGCACATGTGTCCAATCCACAAGCCAATCCTAAAGATGTGGCTGTGGGTAGAACTCTTTTGTAGATGTTTCTTGTCTCACAGAATCTTTATGAGATAGAGTACTACTCAGAGAATACTGCTCAGTTTTGGAAATTCTAGCATCTCTGATTTATATGTGGAAAATTTTGGAACATCTCCGTTCAGGACAAAATGACCTAGAGTCCCCTGAGTATGTAGGAGATGTTTTATCTTCTCTGCACATTGTATAAATATGGAGCCTGCATGGCTCATTGACTGTGTGTTGTGATAAACCTGGCTCTTTTGAGCCTAATGACAAGTCACGTGGGTCCTTTTCAGTGGTAGAAGATATTTGAATAATTCTCTGTTGTATAGGGACATTTGCAGTACAAGGGGAAATGGTGAGGGTGCTAGAACATATTTTTTTATGTTCGGAAGGCGTAAGAGTTCCTTGGGTGGACTCAGAATTTTCTAACACATCTTACGTGTGTTTGGAATTCTCAAGAGCCCCTTCTGAAACTGGCAGTGGTCCTTGAACTAATGGTGTAAATGCAGAAAATTTTGTCTCTGCTTGGGCTGGTATGTGTGTTATGAGGTTCACTTGGGGATTTTGTCCCCCTTGGACCATAAGTGATTATTTAAGCCCATTTTTAATAGTATAGGACATTGAAGGTCCTCTTGGTTTAATAGGGTAATTCTGAAATTCCCTTTGTCAGCAGAATCAGGTTTCAAACTCATTTTACCCGAAGCAGATTGCATAAGGCACTTTGGTGGAGATTGGAGGCATCTTTGTCTGTCTTTGTGAGTGGACATGGCTCTGATCCCTGCTTTGGCAGCTGGCCAAGGTAGTAAAGTCTCATGGGGAGACAGGGCAGGATTTAATCCATTTGTGGAATATGAGAAATCACAGAGATAACCTTTAAGAGAAGAACTTTTGCAGCCCTCTTTGTCTGATGGGATTTGTTGTACTCCCCTTGAACAGAGGGTCTTTTCCAATACACTTTGGAGGAGAATTGGAAAGACTGGAGACCTGTAGGATAGGGAATGAACATTTGAATCTCCTTTGGAAACTCTGTGGGACAGAAAGCTGATCACCCAGAAGAGTGGGCAATACTGAGACCACAGGGAAGGAGAGATTGCCACTTCTGATCACCGGTGCACACATTCCTAGCCCAAGAAGAAACTGCAGAGTGCCTCTGGACACATGAATATAGGAGTAGTCAAGCTTCAGGAGCCCTGCAGTACAAACTGCTCCTGGATCTGAACTGGTCCTAACATTATTCTACACCCTAATCTCATGTGGGTTGAGGAAGTCTTAGATTGTCAGAGGGGCAGAAACCCCTGAGAACTCTGCTCACAGTCCTGACTCAAGAAAAAACACCTAGCTCCATCTGGGCCTCCTGTTAATAGGGACCTAGGGGCAGTAGGGGCAGAACATTTTTGGTTGCAGCCTTCATGGAAATCTGCAAGTCAGCCCAACGAGTGACTTCAGGCCTGAGACAAGAGGTGAATCAAACTTTTCTGCTTGAAGTGAGCTGAGTGGTGGTCTCAGGACACACAAAGGCAGAACTGCCCTGGGACCAGTCAGTTCCAGTTTCTTGCAGGCTCCTGAACTTCTGTGGTCCTGGCCCAGAGCTCCCTGATTCTAGATGCTGTGGGAGAGAGAGCTGATCACCCAGGAGTGTGGGCAATACCAAGCGTACAAGGAACAGAGACTGCCACTTCTGCCCACCATTGCCCACACCTCTAGCCCAAGACAAAACTGCCTAGTGCTTCTGGAAACAGGAATATAGGAGGAGTAAATCTAAAGGAGCACCATGTTCCAGACTGTGCCTGGATCTGAACTGAACTGGTCAAACAGCTCCTTGTACCAAAATCCTGAGTGTGGGGGAACTAGACCTTCAGAGAAGCAGACACTCCTGGGAAACCAGAGAGGACTACACTCTGCCAAGATTCCTGACTCAAGAGGAAAACATTTTGTGCCATCAGTGTCCCCACCCTACAGTGGGACCTAGGAGAAGTATGGGAACTTCCTTCTCGTTCCCGCCCACAGGGAAAGATGAAAGGGAGTGGACAGGAGCAACTACATGCCTGAGAACAGAATACTTTGTTCCCATAACTGGGTAAAACAAAACAGGAAAACAGGTCTACAGCAATCCTGACACACAAGCCTACTGGGCGGTCAACCACCGACAGAAAGACCAAGAGAAGCTAGCTACAGAGACAACCTGATGGCTAGTCAGGAACACAAGCAACAGAAATCAAGACTACTTAGGCACAACAGAACCCAATTCTCCCATCAAAACAAACAGTGTATATCTAAACAAAAGCAAGATCTAGATTTAAATTCACATTTTATCATGACGGGGGAGTGTGTTAAGAAGGTCATAAATAACTCCTTTAAGAATACAAAGGACAATAGAAAATACAGAAGTAAACAAGTAGAATCCCTGAAAGAGTGAACTCAAAAGTACCTTAAAGAACTACTGGAAAAACTGCAAAACAGGAGAAGGAAATATACAAAACCACCCTGGAGTTAAAAATAGAAATGGACACAATAAAGAAAGCACAAGGAAGACAACTCTGAAAATGGAAAACCTAGGAAAGAGACCAGGAGTCACAGGTGCGAGAATCACCAACAGGATATAAGAGATTGAAGACATAATCTAAGGAGCACAAGATTCCATAGAAATCATTGACACAACTGTCAAAGATAATTTAAATGGAAAAGCAGCTAGCCCAAAACATAAAGGATATGCGGGGCACAATGTGTAGATCAAACCTAAGCTTAACAGGTATAGAAGAGAGTGAAGACTGTCAACATCAAGGGACAGTAATATGTTCAACAAAATTATAGAAAGAAACTTCCCTAATCTAAAGAAAGTGATGCCCATAAACATACACAAAGCCGACAGAACTCCAAATAGATTGGACCAGAAAAGGAAATCGTCCCATCACATAATACTCAAAACACCAAAATCGAAAAACAAATAAAAATATTAAGAGCAGTAATGGAAGAGGTCAAGTAACATATAAAGACAGACCTATCAGAATTAAAACAGAATTCTCAGCAGATACTACGAAAGCCAGAAGATCCTGGACAGATGTCATACAGACACTAAGAGAACAAAAACACCATCCCAGGATACTGTATCCAGCAAAACTCCTAATTAACATAGATGGAGAAACCAAAATATTCCATGACAAAACCAAATTACAGAATATCTTTCTACATATCCAGTCCTGCAAAGGACCCTAACTGGCAAGCCCCAAAACAAGGAGGCAAGTAACATCATAGACAAAGCAAGAAATTAATCTTTTCACAACAAATCGAAGAGAAGCACACAATCATTTTCTAACCTGCAATTATGAAAATAACAGAAAGCGACCATCACTATTCTTTAATATCTCTCATCATCAATGGACTCAATTACCCACTAAAAATACACAGATTGACACACTGGATATGTATTGAGGACACAGCGTGTTGCACTACAGGAAACACACTTCAGAGACAAAGACAGACACTACATCAGAGGAAAAGACTGGAAAAAAACTTTCCAAAGAAATGGTCTGAAGAAGCAAGCTGGAGTATCCATTCTAATATCATACAAAATCAACTTTCAACCGAAAGTCCTTCAAAAGCATAATGAAGGACACTTCATATTTATCAAAGGAAAAATCCACCGAGATGTACTCGAAATCATAAATATCTATGCTGCAAATACAAGGGCACTTATATACAAAGAAGAAACCTTACTAAAGTCAAAGAACATATGGCACCACAAATAATAAGAGTATGAGATTTCAACACCCCATTCTCACCACTGGACAGATCACGGAAAGAGAAATTAAACAGATACATAGAGAGACTAACAGAAGGTATAAACCAAATGGACTTAACAGATATTTAGAGAACATTCTATCCAAAACAAAAGGAAATACATTATTCTCACCACCTCATGGCCCTTTCTCCAACACTGATCATATAATCAGTCAAAAAGCAGGCCTCAAAGGATACAGAAATATAACAATAATTCCATGCACTCTACCAGACTTCCATGGGCTAAGGCTGTTCTTCAAAAACAATCAGGAAAGAACACCAACATATACATGGAAGTTGAATAATGCACTACTCAATGATAACGTGGTCAAGGAAACATTAAAGGAAGAAATTAAAGACTTCTTCTAATTCAATGAAAATGAAGGTACAATACACCCAAACTCTTGGGACACAATGAAAGCTGTTCTAAGAGGAAAACCCATAGCTCTGAGTGCCTACAGAAAGAAATAGGAGAGAGGATACATCAGCAGCTTGACAGCACACCTAAAACCTCTAGATTAAAAAGAAGCAAATACACCCAGGATGAGTAGAAGTCAGGAAATAATCAAACACAGAGCTGATATCAACCAAGTAGAAAAAAAGGGACTATACAAAGAATCAACAGAACCAATACCTGGCTCTCCGAGAAAATCAACAGTATATATTAACCCACAGCCAGACTAAACAGAGGATACAGAGAGTGTCCAAATTAACAAAATCAAATATTAAAAAGGGAGACTTAACAGCAGTATCAGAGGAAATTTAAAAAAAAATCAATCTACTACAAAAGCCTATGTTCAACAAAACTTGAAAATCTGGAGAAAAAGAACAATTTCCTAGACAAATACTAGGTACCAAAGCTAAATCAGGAAAAGATAAACCATTTGAACAACTCATAACTCCCAAAGGAATACAAGCAATCATCAAAACTCTCCCAAACAAAAAGAGTCCAGGATCAGATAGGTTTAAGGGAGAAATCCATCCAAAATTCACTGAAATTTTCATAACAATACTGTCCAAAGTATTCCATAAAATTGAAAAGATGTAGTACTACCGAATTGCTTTCATGAAGCCACAATTGCTGTAATAACTAAAACACAGAAAGACCCAACAAAGAAAGAGAACTTCAGACTAATTTCTCTTACCAATATCGACACAAAAATACTCAAAGAAATTCTTGCAAACCTAATCCGACATCACATTAAACAATAATACACTATGATTAAGAAGGATTCATTCCAGACTTGCAGGGATGTTTTAATACAGAAAACCAACAATCTAATCCATTGCATAAAGAAACTCAAATATGAAAACCTTTCATTAGATGCTGAGAAAGATTTTGACAAAATTCAACATCCCTTGATGATAAAAGTCCTGGAAAGGACAGATACTTAAGGCCCATACCTAAATATATACAGCAAATACATAGCTAACATTAAACTAAGTGGAGAGAAATTTAAAGCAATCACACTGAAATCAGGGACTAGACAAGGCTGCCCACTCTCTCACAACTTATTCAATACAGTTCTAGACGTCTTAGCCAGAGCAAGCAGACACTAAAGTAGGTCAAAGGGATAAAGTTTGGAAAGGAAGAAGTCAAAATAGCACTCTTTGCAGATGATATGATAGTATACTTAGTGACCTCAAAAGTTCCACAAGAGAATTACTAAGCCTGATAAACAATTTCAGCAAAGGGCCTGGGGATAAAAATAACTCTGCACAAAAGCTAAACAAGCGGAGAAAGAAACTAGGGATATGACACCCTTCAAAATAGCCTCAAATAATATAAAATATCTCAGGGTGACTTTATCCAAGCAAGTAAAAGATATAAGCACATGAGCAGAACATCATGTCTCCGAAGAAAGTGAAAAAGATTTCAGAAAATGGAAAGATCTCCAATGCTCATGGACTGGCAGGATTAATATAGTAAAAATGGCAATTATACCAAAAGCAACCTACAGATTCATTCCAATCCCCATCAAAATTTCAGTCCAATTCTTCATGGAGTTAGACAGAACAATTCATAAATTCTTCTGGAAAAAAAAACCCAGGATAGCTAAAACTGTCCTCAACAATAAAAGGACTTCCCTGGGAATCACTATCCCTGAACTCAAGGAGTATTACAGAGCAATAGTGATAAAAACCATATGGCTTTAAGTCAGAGTCAGGCATATAAACCAGTGGAATAGAATTGAAGACCCAGAAATGAACCCATGGTCACTTAACTTTTGAGAATGGAGCCAAATCCATCCAATGGAAAAAAAGATAGCATTTTCTGCAAATGGTGTTGGTTCAACTGGAGGTCAGCATGTAGAAGAAGGCAAATTGATCCATACTTACTGCCCTGTAGAAACCTTTAGTCCAATTAGATCAAGGACCTCCACATCAAACCAGATACACTCAAACTAAGGGAAGAAAATTGGGTAAGTATCTCAAACACATGGGCACTGGAGAAAATTTCCTGAATAAAACAAAAATGGCTCATGCTCTAAGATCAAGAATTGACAGATGTGATCACATAAAATTGCAAAGCTTCTGTATGGCATAGGACATTGTTGTTAGGACAAAATGGCAACCAACAGATTGGAAAAAGATCTTTACTAATCCTATAACAGATAGAGAGTGTATATCCAAAATATTCAAAGAACACATGAAGTTAGCCGGCAGGGATACAAAGAACCCTATTGAAAAATGGGGTTCAGAGCAAAACAAAGAATTCACATCTGAAGAATATCGATTGGCAGGGAAATACCTAAAGAAATGTTCAACATCTTTAGTCATAAGGTAAATGCAAATCAAAACAACCCTGATATTTCACCTCGCACCAGTCAGAATGGCTTAGATCAAAAACTCAGCTGATAGCAAATCCTGGCGAGGATGTGGAAAAAAAGGAACACCCCCCATTTTTGGTGGGATTGGAGACTGGAACAACAATTCTGGAAATCAGTCTGGAGGTCCCTCAGAAAATTGGACATTGATTTATCTGAAGACCCAACTACACCTCTCTTTGGCATATATCCAAAGATGCCCCAACATGTATCAAAGACACGTGCTCCACTATGTTCATAGCAGCCTTATTTATAATAGGAGAAGCTGGAAAGAACCTAGATGCTTATCAACAGAAGAATGGATACAGAAAATATGGCACATGTTCACAATGGAGTGTCATTAAGAGATACCAACTAAATAACGATGGAGAAACTTTACTGGCTCTTTATCTGATGTATGGATCATATCTATAAGACACAAAATACGTTATTCATCAGAAATAAAGTAATGCAATTAAATATGCAATATGGTTGATTAAATGCTTAAAATAATGGCACAGTAATTATCAAAAATTATATGAAAATTACTAAACCCACAAATCGTTGATGAAGTACAAATACAAATGACAGTGTTTGAATAGTGTTGCTGGAACAAAGGACCCTGGTATATGTTTGTTGGATCTAAAATTCAATATAGCTACTAAAGAAATTAATATAAAACTGAAAACTGAAATTATTTGTGATTCAATAGTAACACTGAAGGAATATGTACCTTGAGGAATATGTCTATTCCAGGTATAACTCCATGACTGTATTTACCTTCTCACTGTTCAAAATATCCATGTTACAAAATTGGAAAAATAATTTATATAGGCACCAGACCTTTTTTTTAACCATCAAAAGAGCAAAATTATATCATTGGCATGGATATTGATGAAACTTGATATCATTGTGCCAGTTGAAAATCCAGAAATATGAAGACAATTATATAAATTTTATGAAAATGGCCAACTGCTGTTTGTTTGACTTTGAAGCCTCTACTATAGAAGGAAAGTCAGATGTCATGTTGTAAACACGGTCACATTTTCCCCATGGCTCACATGGCCATAGAGAGGATCCTACTATTCCTGTTTTGCTAAATGGCCATGTTGTTAAACTGACTTCCAATACTTACTGTTTTTATCCATACATTACTACTTTTATGATCTGTGGTCAGAGAAATGTATAGGTGTACTGTGCCGTAATTACTGTTGATCTATGTAAGTTATATAAGTGCTAAGACCGTGAGAAAAAGAAAGCTGAGCATAAGGATGGGGAAACAGCAGAAAAGGAGAAGGCCAAACTTGGGGAGTGAGAGGATCCAACCGTGACATCTAGAGATGAAACAGTTGTTGGACCAATGGACTCACTGCATCTACAGTCGTATGCACAAGTCCTATACACAGTTAAGACAATGAATTAGGGAAGATCCCAACAGGCAGTAATCAGTGAACCAATAGATTATAAAGAAAATAAAACAGGAAAATATAAAGAACATGAAGCTGGAAATGGAATGTATCCAGAGAGAGTAGAACCAAGTTAAGGATCGGTGTGATCAAGGTACATTGTATACGTGTGTGAAGAATAAATAAAATTCTAAAATAAGAAAAAGTTCTGAAAATATATTAAGGATTTTTATATCCTATGGAAGTCATTTTTTTCCCAAAAATAGAATGGAGAATCCTTTTTGTAAGTTGCAGAAAATTCAGTGAAAATATGTAGTTACATTAGTTCAGTGCATGCTGTCTGCATTATGGAAATATCAAACTTAGGCTCATTAATCTGTACAGTTAACTTATATCACCTGTTCAAATAAAATAAAATAAAACACTGTCTAATGATCCACCAAAACCAAACTGCACACTAGAGATTGAAATGCAAACCTAAAAATGCCCTGTTCTTAACCTCAACAATTTTACTCTTTGAAACTTCAAATACTTATGAATATAAAAGTTCTAACCTGATACTCAGCATATATTATGGTGTCTCTGTGACTTATATGGTAAGACTTTTAGAGTTGCACATTGCTATCAATTATGTCATTCACTTTTAAAATCCTAGGACAACAAGATCTAAAATTCACTGGCTTTGTTCCTGACAGCCAGGGAGTGCACTCTGTACATGATCACTTTATATTAATTAGCTAAACTCTGAAAGGCAATTTGCTGCCTCACAAAATTAAATTGATTCATTGCTATGGTTATGGTAAGGGTTTCATGTGAGAATATATATATATATATATATATATATATATATATATATATATAAATTTCTCATGACAAATTTGCTTTCTCTTGTAATGGATAGTGGGCTATTGATGAGCTTAAACTTCTTCCTTCCCAACATAGCACTTACAATAGATTATTTTTCACTCTCGATCCTAGACACAATAAAGATAGGAAAAACACTGAATATAGTATGGGCTTTGTTCTCTGTCCCAAAAGATCGTTTTTGACTTCTTCATCATATTCACCACCACAACCAACACCACCACCAACACCACCACCCCCTCCACCACCATCATCAACATCACCATCATCATCTTCATCTAATTTACATGAAATTGAATTTGGAATCGTGTTACACCGAAGGATGAAATGAGATGTATATTGCTTGAAGAAGAGATGTTGATTAACACTAACTCCTGTACAGCCATTTTAATGTTATAAAGACATTATCAAGGTTTCTTCAGATGATTGATTTAAATGCTAGCGCGCTGTACATCAGGGTTTGAAATTCCTGTTGAGAGAGAATGATCTTTTACAGCAAGACCTTCATTATCAGACCTTAATTTAACCCATCTACCAACGAAGTGAAATTGTCCCAGAAATAAAATAGTGCCTCTCCAGAAACAGCTTTTATCCACTGATACACATCTACTTCTATTTCTTAATTGTCATGCTGATGTGGGCTTAGGATACAATATATTCTGAATTATTAATGGTATTTTAGTTTTATTTGGGTTAATTGTGAAAATTTCAAAGGATCATACCTCTTCCATTATTGTATCCCATACATTTAATTTGATCTTGAAGAGTTGCATGAAAACTGAAGTATCGAAAATGTATATCTTCCCATTGAAAATTTCTAACATCCATCATGTGAAACTCCCACTGGACTTCAGTGGATTAATATCTCTGAAAGCATTTAAAGAATTTCCTACTGCAATATTGCAACTCTACAGAAGCTTCACTCCCATAGTGGCAGTTCCAGATTGGCTGTAAACAAATAATTTTCCTTGCCTTGGAAAGGGTTTAAAATATTTTCATTAACTTTTAATATGAAATTTGTTAAGACTTTGAGAAAAGTGGGCAGACAGGCACTAGAAAGTATGTTTTTAAAATTCTTTTCTTAAAATTTGACTTTTTCATGCAATATATTTGAATTATGATTTCCCTTTCATCTATTCCCTCCTTCTTCTATTCCTCTACAGTCATCTGTATCTACATTCTTCTGACTCTCACTAGAAAACAAACAGTCATCTAAGGGATAAAAATAAAATGAAAGTTAATGAATTTGAATAGAACAAAACAACAGATAGAAAAGAGCCAATGCAGGCTACAAAAATCTGATACAGACACAGAGACACAGACTTCCATTCACACAATCAGGTATTTCATGGAAACAGAAAACCAGGAAAAAATATATACACAAAACATACAGAGTAAAAATTAATAGATAAATAAATAAATAAATAAATAAATAAATAAATAAATAAATAACAAAAGGAAAAAGACATTCCGAATAAAACTTCTGTCATATTATGAGACAAGGATCCCCCAAAGATGTTGTTCAGTTCCCTTATTTCTTTATACGAATTCTACCCTTAAAATTAGTTTGGTTACCCAGTGAGATTCCCTTGGAGAAAACTAAGTTTTCACTTTCAAATGATTACCCACCGGAGATAACTTCCAGTGTAGAGATAAGGTGATATGCATGGCTTGGCCTCTTTCAAGGGCTAATTAATAGGTAAGGAGATCTGTGAGGTGCTGTCTTCTGAGATTGATACAGTTGTGGCACTCAGGAACTCAGAATATTTACATCTATCTGAACAGACCCTATATAATATTGTCCCTGCCTTTTCAAAGGAACTAAGCGAAGTGTTGGAGAATAGAAAATGATGTAGCCACTGGTGTCTTACCAGTTGTTAAGTGTATAGCTTCATGGTCTTTTTCACAGAAGTGACTCAGGGTAAATCCAGGGGGTCATGAAGAAAAATAAAAGACATGCATGTGCTGAGGGGATTTGGTCTAAAGAGGATATGTTGGTTGGGGAAGATAAGGGATTGGGAGTGTAGTGGGCTTCCATACATGTGTTGTGCATGTATGGAATTGTCAAAGAATAACTTGCTTTCTTAAAACTTCCAAATGTAACCACTAAGATCGGTTGGGCAGATATTCTTTCAAATCAGATCTATTTGTCTTTAAAATTGGATCTCATTGTGTAGCTCAAAATGACCTAGAACTCCCAGTGTTCTTTCTACTGCCTCCCATGCTCTTGTATCAGGTTTACTCTATATTGACAAAATTATAGAATATATGTAAATCTTCTGTTTATAAAGTTTAATTACATAATGCAATATTCTGTCATTTGTATTTCATTTAACAATATATCTTGAATACATGTGCATGAGGAATTTCTTCATGGAATATCATGCATTTAATAAATGGTAGATTACTCATTTGTTTAAATAATAACCTAATTGTGGTATTCAGATTATTTTCGTTTTCATTAAGTAAAGTTCGCTACAGAAAATCAGCATGGACACTACTCTGGCACTGTACTCAGTGGTGATTATTTACAATATATTTTGTTTAAATTACAAAACACATTGTTGGAATGATCTCAATGCTGTAAAGTAATGAAATACTTGTATAAATACTGCCAAATTTCCATCTCTGAAGACTATAATAAATACATAATGCTATCAATTTTTTGTGAAAGAACCCATAGTATACCATTCAAAATTAAATGATACATATATTTTAAAACGGTATCAGTCTCTGATTTCTGTCAGTTGTTGGATTAGGGGAAGGATTGACGAAGTTGAAGTGGGGGGCAACCTCTATAGGAAGACCAGCAGTCTCAACTATTCTGGACCGTTGATATCTCCCAGACACTGAGCCACCAACCAGGCAGCATACACTATCTGTTCTGATGCCCTGACACATGTATAGCTGAGCACTGCCTGGTCTGGCCTAATCCTTGAGAGTTTTGAGGCCCCAGGGATTATGGGGCCTGGCAGAATCTGGGGAACATCGTCTTGGAGTCAGGGAAGGAAGAGGTGGAATGGGATGAGTAACTGTGTGAGGGGACAAGGAGATTGTACAATGGAAGGAATGTATTTAAATAAAATAATTTATAAAATAGTTTTACTCATAAATTCAAATGCTAGATTTTTTTAACATCCATATTGCAATTCAATAGTGAAGTTTAACATTTTATCCTTACTGAACTGTGTAAGCTTTAATCCTTAATTTACTCTTCATACTATTTGCGAATTGTCTTCTTTCTTATTATATTGTAGCAATTGTGTTTGCATATGTAGAATGCTTACTATTCATAATATGTGCAGAAAATACATTCATGAATCTTTTTTATTTGAATGATCTGTTATGTGTGAATGCGTATGAATAGATTTGTGCACATGGACACAGGCACCTGGGGAGACCAGGAGATGTCAGATCCCCTGGAGCTGCTTTTACAGCTGGTTGCAAGTGGCTTCGTGGATGTTGGAAACTGAATGTGTTTGCTCTTAAGAGTATAAGTGCTCTTAACCACTAAGCTAATATTACAATACTTATTCCATAATAAAATCAACCTATTTATCATTTTCTCATGTATTTCTGGTGTCTTTGTATTTGAGACATCTTGGCACATTCTAGGTGCTGAGACTACACTCAGCCATCATTTTTTCCAGTTTTCTTTCCTTTATCATCGTAAGATGTGTTTGATTAAATATGTTAATATTATACTGTAGATCTTTCAAATTTTTCTTATAGAACCTTGGATAAGTGTCTGTTTCTGTCCTCTGCACAATCGATCTCATGTGTTTTTGCTTTCATATAGAATGAAGTAAAAGCCTGTTAGTTTTCCTTTGAATAGTTAGTGTACTAAGAAAAAGTGTTTAATTTCCTATTTTAAGACCAATACAATATATTATTTATTTAAAATGTTCCTATAGTTTTGTTTTTTTTCTTTTTCTTATTATTATTGTTCTCATTAGTCTCATTATTAATATTCTGTGTAGCCTTTTATGTGTGCAGGTGTTGTGGTGAATATTGAAGTCTTCAAAACATATATGTGTAGGTATCAAATTTAGGTTCTTGGTTTTTCAAGGCATGAAATTTTATCTGCTGGGACACCTCACTGGAACACACTATAAAACTTTAAGGTGACATATAGCTCCAGGCTGCTTTTATGTAAACAATATTTTCATCATTTTGCTTTTAATAAATATTTATGGTTATTCTAATATATTTTATTTTCCATTTATACTTGGTAACCCAAGTATGCTTATTTTAATATTTAATTAATAATTTAATCATGATTATAATGCAATTGAAACCTAGCTAATATGATATAATCTTATATACAATTGAATAAATGCAATTATTTACCTAAAGCATGAAGCTTGGTACGTAATTTTGTTCATTATTCCTATGTATTTGCATAAAGCAGAGAATATTTCATCGTTATAATCCTGATGCCAATTTTAAAAAGTATGACAGCTACCAACTACATGTGACTTTCAATCACTTAAAAGGTGTTTGGATTATACTATTAAATTATATATCCCCAACATAAAGTAAATATTTATTTTGCTTCAATTAAAAAACGCTCTATAGCAGGAAAAAGTTTAATTTCCTTTTGTTAGTTTAAGACTAAATTTAACTTTTACATTCTCCTGAGTATCAGAAAGTAACTGTTAAAGAGAAAGATGTGCCAGGCACAGGTCTAATTTCTAGTATAGCATGTAATTACAATCACCAGTCTTGTCAGTTTCAAGTGATTGTTCACATCATGCCTGTAAAACACAATGATCAACATGACAGGATAAACATAAGGGCAGTGCAGTGGCAGAAATAGCTTGCTGATAGCCAACAGCTCTCTAATTTTGCTTAAGTCCTGTTCAATGAACATGGATGGTACTGGTAATTTAGCCACATAAATAAGGCTATTGCAGCTGTGACTATGGGGGAGTATATACAGTCCCTTACTTACTTAAGCCAGTACCATACCTAACATCAATCAAAGTCATGTGTCCTTATATACAGAATTAATTACAGTCTCTGCAACAAAGATCACAGTAAAAATCCCAGCCTTTCAAAATGCAGGATAGAAATTTCAGGTGCAGTCTCAATGCATCTATCTATAAAACGTCACTTGATTCAAGGCTGAGGGACATTACAGAAGAGGGGAAAGAAGATTGTAAGAGACTAAAGTATACTATGAGATGGTGTTCCAAAGTAACACCAGAAATTACACTTATAGCATCTCACTAACATGACTGCCTAAACAACAGCTGAGGAAGAGAGGGAATGGGGAAGAATGGAAGTTTATTTTTCTTTCTCTTTCAATTCCTTCTTCTTCTTCTTCTTCTTCTTCTTCTTCTTCTTCTTCTTCTTCTTCTTCTTCTTCTTCTTCTTCTTCTTCTTGTTCTTCTTGTTCTTCTTCTAGTTCTTCTTCTTGTTCTTGTTCTTGTTCTTGTTCTTGTTCTTGTTCTTCTTCCTCTTCCTCTTCCTCTTCCTCTTCCTCTTCCTCTTCCTCTTCCTCTTCTTCTTCTTCTTCTTCCTCTTCTTCTTCTTCTTCTTCTTCTTCTTCTTCTTCTTCTTCTTCTTCTTCTTCTTCCTCTTATTCTTCCTCTTATTCTTCCTCCTCCTCCTCTCTCTCTCTCTCTCTCTCTCTCTCTCTCACTCTTTCTCTCTCTCACTGTTGGATATTTCCTGTTTACATTTCGAATGTTATTCCCTTTTCCAGGTTTCCAGTCCACAAGCCCCTTAGCCCTTCCCCCTACCCTTCTATAAAGGAGTTCACCTCTCCACTCACAGCCTCCCTACACCTCCCCACATTCTCCTACACTGGGGGTACAACATTGTCCGAAAAAAATTGTTTCTCATTCCATTGTTTCTCAACAAGACCATCCTTTGCCACATGCAGTTGCAACCATGGGTCAGGCCATGTATAGTCTTGCTGTTGGAAATTTGGTCTCTGGAAGCTCTGTTTGGTTGAGATTGTTATTATTAACTTCAGTTCTTTCAATCCTTTCCCTAATTCCTCCAACTGGGGTCTGATTTGGTTCAGTGGTTTGCTCTTGCCATTTGCCTCTGTATTTGACATATTCTGGCTGTGTCTCTCAGGAGAGATAAATATCCAGTTATCGTCAGCCTGCACTTCTTAGCTTCATACATCTTATCTAGTTTTGGTGACTGTATATGTATGGGCTACATGTGAGCCAGGCTCTGAACGGCAGGTCCTTCAATCTCAGTTCTAAACTTTGCCTCCTTATCCCCTCCCATGGGTATTTTGTTTCCCCTTTTAAAGAAGGAGTGAAGCATCTGCATTTTAATCATCCTTCTTGAGTTTCATGTGGTCTGTGTATTGCACGATGGGTAATTCCAGCTTTTTGGATAATATCTACTTACCAATGAATGCATACCAAGTATGTTTTTCTTTGATAGAATAACCTCATGTAGGATGATATTTTCTAGTTTATTCTATTTGCCTATGAATTTCATGAAGTCATTGTTTTGATAGCTGAGTAATATTCTACTGTGTAGATGTACCACATTTTCTGTATCCATTCCTTTCTTGAAGGGCATCTGGGTTCTTTCCAGCTTCTGACTATTTTAAATAAGGCTGCTATGAACATATTCGACTATATTGCACTGTTGTATGTTGGAACATCTTTTGGTTATATGGCCAAGAGAGGTATTACTGGGTACTCAGGTAATGGAATGTCCATTTTTCTGAGGAAACTTCAGATGATTTTCAAAAGGGTTGTACCATTCTGTAATCCCACCAACAATGGAGGAGTGTTCCTCTTTCTCCACATCCTTGCCAGCATCTGCTGTCACCTCAGATTTATATCTTACCCATTCTGACTGCTGTGAGCTGGAATCTCAGATTTGTTTTGATTGAATTTCCCTGATGACTAAGAATGTTGAAAATTTATTTAGGTGTTTTTTGACCAGTTGAAAACCTTCAGCTGAGAATGTCTTGTAACTCACTCTACCCCATTTTTAATAGGGTATTTTTGCTTTCTAGAGTCTAACTTCTTAAGTTCTTTGTATATTTTGGATATTATCCACTGTCAGATATAGGATTGGCAAAAATCTTTTCCAATCCGTTGGTTGCAGTTTTATCCTAATGACGGTGTCTTTTGCCTTACAGAAGCTTTGCTGTTTTATGATCTCCTATTTGTCAATTCTTGATATTAAAGCATAAGTCACTAGTGTTTTACTCAGGAAATGTTCTCCAATGCCCATGTGTCCAAGATTCTTCCCCACCTTTTCTTCCATTAGTTTGAGTGTATCTGGTTTTATGTGTAAGTCCTTGATTAACTTGTACTTAAGCTTTGTACATGGTCATAAAATTGGGATTATTTTCATTCTTCTACATGCTGACTTCCAGTTGAACCAGCACTATTTCTGGAAAATGCTATGTTTCTTCATTTGGATGGTTTTATCTCCTTTGCCAAATATCAAACGATAGGGTGTGTGGGTTCATTACTTGGTCTTCAATTCTATTCCACTGGTCTATCCATCTGTCTCTTTACCAATACCATGCAGTTTTTTATCACTATTGCTCTGTAATACTGCTTGAGTTCAGGGGTGATGATTCCCCCAGAAGTTCTTTTTTTGTTGAGGATAGTTTTAGCTACATGGCTTTTTTCTTATTTGGAATGAATTTGCAAATTTCTCTTTCTAGCTTTATTAAAGAAGTGAGTAGGAATTTTGATGGAAATTGCATTGAATCTGTACATTGCTTTTGGCAAAATAGTCATCTTTACTAAATTAATCCTGTCAATGCATGAGCATGGAATCTCTTTCTATCTTCTGAGATCTTCCTCAATTCCTTTCTTCAGATACTTGAACTTCTTGTCATACAGATCATTCCTTTGCTTGTTTAAACTAACACCAAGTTATTTTATAATATTTGGGACTATGGTGGAGTGTGTGATTTCATTATTTTTTCTCAGCGTGTTTATCCATTGAGGAGTGGAAGGCTACTGGTCTGTTTGAGGTAATTTTATACCCTGACACTTTGCTGTAGTTATTTATCAGGTTGAGAAATTCTCTGGTGGAACTTTTGGGGTCAATAAGTATATACAATCATATCATCTGCAAATAGTGATATTTTGATATCTTCTCTTCCAATTTGTATCTGGTTGAACCCCTTATGCTGTCTGATTTCTCTGACTATGGCATGGAGTCCTGTTTAGAAAGAGTAGGGAGAGAGTTGGGCAGCCTTTTCTAGTTCCTGGTTTTACTGGGAATGCTTCAAGTTTCTTTCCATTTAGTTTGATGTTAGCTACAGGTATGCTGTATATTTCTTACACTATGTTTTTTTTTTTTTTTGGTTCTTTTTTTCGGAGCTGGGGAAAGAACCCCGGGCCTTGCACTTCCTAGGTAAGCGCTCTACCACTGAGCTAAATCCCCAGCCCCACACTATGTTTTGATATGAGCCTTCATTTCTTGATTTTTCCAGGATTTTTAGCCACAAGGGTTGTTGAATTTTGTCAAATGCTTTTATACCATCTAATGAAATGTTCATGTGCTCTTTAATTTTGAGTTTGTTTACATGATGGATTACATTCATGGATTTTCCTATATTAAACCATCCTTCCATTCCTGGGTTCAAGTCTACTTGATCATGATGGATGATTTTTTTGATGTGTTCTTAGATTCGGTTTGCAAGAATGTTATAAGTATTTTTCATCAATATTCATAATTCATCAATATGAAATATTCATATTTTCATCAATATCATAAGGGATATTGGTCTGAAGTTCTCTTTCTGTGCTGAGTCTTTGTGTGGGTTAAGTATAAGAGTAATTGTGGATTCATGTAAGGAATGTGGTAGTTCTCTGTCTGTTTCAATTTTGTGGAAGTGTTTGGATAATATTTGTATGAGGTCTTCTAAGAAGGTCTGATAAAATTCTGCACTGAACCATCTCTACTTGGGCTCTGTTTGGTTGGGAGACTTTCAATATATGCTTCTATTTCTTTAGGAGTTATGGGGTTCTTTAGATAGTTTATTTGTTCCTGTTTTAACTTTGCTACCTGCTATCTGTCTACGAAATTATCCATTTCCTCCAGATTTTGTAGTTTTGTTGAATATAGGCTTTTATAGTAGAATCTGATGATTTTTTTTTTTTTTACTTTCTTCAGATTCCCTTGTTACGTCTCCCTTTTCTTTTCTGATTTTGTGAATTTCGATACAGTCTCTTTTACCTCTGGTTGGTTTGGCTAAGGGTTTATCTATCTTATTGTTTTTGTCAAAGAAACAGCTCCTGGTTTTGTTGATTCTTTGTATGGTGCTTTTCATTTCTGCTTCATTGATTTCAGCTCTGAGTTTTATTTCCTGCTTTCTACCCCCCTTGGGTTTACTTAGTTCTTTTTGTTCTAGAGCTTTTACATGTGCTATCAAGCTCCTGATATATGCTCTCTCCTGTTTCTTTTCGCAAGAACTCAGATCTATAAGTTTTTATTTTTAGCTCTGCTTTCATTGTGTCACGTATGTTTGGGAATGTTGTGTCTTCATTTTCATTAAGTTCTAAGAAGTCTTTAATTTCTATCCTTATCTCTTCCTTGACCAATTTGTCATGGAGTAAAGCATTTTTCAACTTCCATGTATTCGTGAGCATTCTGACATTATTGTTATTGTTGAAGACAAGTCTTAGTGTGTGGTGATCTTATATAATGCATGGGATTATTTCTATCTTCCTGTATCAGTTAAGGTCTGCTAAGGGACCGATTGTGTGGTCAATTTTGAAGAAGGTTCCCTGACGTTATGAGAAGAATGTATATCCTTATATTTTAGGATGGAATGTTCTATAAATATCTGTTAAATCCATTTGGTTCATAACTTCTATTATGTTCTCTACATCTCTGTTTAATTTCTGTTTCCAAGATCTCTCCAGTGATGAGGATGGGGTGTTGAAATATCCTACTATTATCATGTCAGGTGCAATGTGTGCTTTTAGCTTTAGTAAGTTTTCTTTTATGAAACCTCAGGATTTCTCGTGAGTCATTTTTACTGCACAAATCCAAATGTAAATACAACATTCTAGTTCTTGAGTTAATATTCTGGAAATTTACCTGGGAGAAGAAAGGCCTCACTCTCTAACTAGAGAGCTAACTATACAAATACAGAAATTACTAATGAAAAGTAAGTTGCTGTAAAAATATTTCAAATTAAAATATAGTCATTCTCTGTGTTGGCTGTGGGAAGGTTGTTTATTTGTTTTTGTTTTTGTTTTTTGTTTCTTTTATTTTAATATGGACAAATATTTACACTACATCAAAATAAGTGTGAAATGCCTAACAATAGAATCCTATGCATTCCAGCATTTTTTTTTCTACAAGAAGGGAGTCCACTGAATGGTCAAGTATGTTCAACAGCACTCTCGCTTCATAATTCTCAGAGCTTTAAGTCTACCCTATGTTCTCTACACTTAGATTTTTATAACTTTTATATGAATGGGTCAGATCTAATCTAATAGATCTAATAAAGTATTATACCTGACTATGTCCCCTGCCCCCACAAGAAAATCGTGTATTGTTTTTCTTTTTTTTTTGTTGTTTTTGTTGTTTTGGAGAGCTGTGTTTTTTCATTAACCCAAATAGAAAATTAATATAGTGATCAATTATTGAACAGAAACGAAAATTATGTATTGTGGTGAGAAATTCCCCAAAATAGAGTGTACCCAAATGCAAATCTAAAATGTTTGTGGCTAGACATGCACACAAGCTCATGACTCATGTAGCTGACAAGCATTCCACACCTGATCAACTTTAGTGATTTGGGAAATTAACTTATTCATACAGAAGCAAACTCATGGGGAATGCTTTTTTTCTTAGCCGTGTTTATAAGTGATCAAATGGTGAAGCAGGATGTAAACAAATACTGTTATCCTTCATTGTTGCTTATTTTAACAGTTTAATTTATGTACAACCTCTACGTGCTTTTTTCTATTGTGTTTCTCTGTGTCTCTGTCTCTCCATGAATATATAGGCATACAAGTGTGTGTGTGAGTGTGTGTATGAGTGTGTGTGTGTGTGTGTGTGTGTGTGTGTCTTATATGGTATTTATAAACATAGATAACATGTTTATTTATTTAAAATTTGGAAATACTGAAGATCACATTTGATTTGTGGATTAACCATGTGCTGATCTACTCACATATCTCTGATATTTTATTATATCAAGTGAATAGAGAGAGAGCCAAGAGGCTGGTGATATCTCCTACTCTACACTTGTCAGGAAAAAGTGGTCTATTTTTTGTCAAGAAAACCCAAACTTCAGCAAAGACATATACACTCCACAAAACAGGAAAGGACATCTCATTTGAAAGGAAAAGTTATCAGAGTGTGAGAAAAATGAGTTTGCCACATTCCAATATTTGTGGGACATGAGACTGAACTTCAGAAGATATAATGGGAAGGGACAGGCAGAATCCCTAAGGAACCAAAGTACGCTTAGCACTGGAGTTCCTCATTACATGAGAGCTCAGATATTGGTAAGGATGGTAAACATAATGATAAGAACTTTGCAGTCCATACTCAGTCTCCATATAAGGCAACAATGTGAACAAGATGAAAAGTAGTCACCACTACAGTACTAACAGCTACTTTAGCAGTGGTATTGTGAAAAACAGAGTATAACTGGAGAGAGAAGAAAAGGTAGATATTTGAAAACAGACTAGGCTCTGCTGGAACTGAACAATTTTCCATGAAAGTAACCAAGCAATCACACCACAGGTGCCAAATGCAAAAATGAGCAAAGATTAACTGTATAAATACTATGTGTACAGAAATACAGGTAGTTTGTTGGAATTCTATGATGTTGAGATGAAAGAATAGGAAGGAATTTCTATCAAGTCAGGCACCATATCCTGTTCTTAGAATACTCACATTCAAGAGACTGAGACAGAGAAGTTAGGAATTTCAGGTTAGCCCGAACTACATATCAAGACAATACATCTTTTATTCTTTTTTTCTTTATTTAAATCAAAAGTCTGGTTGATAGAATATCACGAACAATATTAAGAAAATAGAAATTTAACGCCTATGCAGTGATACTCCTGCTAAGAAAACATGTTCTATAAAGAGACGTTAATTATTAAGTTACAAATACCAGCTGTCATATTGAAGGTTGTGGCATGAAGGGGTATGGTGTTGTTTGGTTGATCATTCTTCACTTCCATGTCTCATTTTACACATCTTAAAAAGCTTCTCTGATGACCTCCTTACTGTATAGACATCGATATGTGCCTTGCCTTTAATTCTATGTATTAAAACCAGTAATTTATTTATCAAATGACTATTTGATTTTGCATTATCTTCAAAAATAATGGGTCTTGAGGAATTTATACCTTTATTGTGTGGGTTTGAATATTCATAATAGCAATCAGAGAATAATCGGGGCCCAACACACACACAGGGTTTTTGGAGAGACTATACCTGTGGCAATACGAAAGCATAGAAATAAGTAGGTTGATCTGTTTTTCTGCTTAACATTTATAACTAGTTACTGATTAGAATGGGGAAAAAGTTGAGATACAGTCAAGGTTTTCTTTTCCTTAATTTCAATGATTGCTTATAGAGCATGTGAAACTGAACTCACCCATGGGAAAATTTCTGCCTGAACTGCATTAGTGCAAAGACTACAAGTTTGCACCAGCTTTGTAAATATTTGGACACTTGACTCAATGCTTAACACACTTTGGAAAATCTCCTGGTGTTAAGAGAGAAAGTATTAGATATGAAAATCTGTGAGAATAAATCACTCCTAAGCTTTGATTTTTGCGACTACAGAGAAAGACTTTGACTCTGATGTAACTGAGTGTCTAAAAGTATTAAAAAATCAATATCTCTTATCTGCAAGAATCCTTTTAGTGGCTTACTGCTCTGTCTTCCAGAAGATGAGTGTTAATTGTGTCAATTGCTCTTTTTGGCAGGAAAAGGGCTTGTCTGTCAAATGCTTTTCAATCGCCAAGAAGTTTGAGGTACCTGGAGAATGCTTCCTCCTGTTCATCCTCATCCTGCTCTCATGGCCTTTGTTATCTGCACCAGTCCATCTCTACACACCCCCATGTACATTTTTCTGATGAACTTACTTATCCTGAAATTTGGTTACACTAGTTCTGTCATACACAATATATGGAGAGACTTGAAAGTGAGATCTGAGGAATCTCTCAGGAGGGATGTGCCACACAGACGTTTTTCTTCACACTTTTTGTATAATTCAGTGCTGCCTATTGCCAGCCATGGCCTTTGTCCACTGTATGGCCCTGCTTCATTCTGCAGCCCAAATGAGTAGTGAGGTATGTTCCCACATGGCAAGTGTTTCACGGGGAATAGGTTGCCTTGTAGGGTTGGGAAAAAACTACTTGAGATCCAAATCTAACCACACACAAGGAGTTGAAAAATTATTGGTCATCTTCCATACCACAGTGATATCCATGCTGAACCCATCATCTTTGCTTAAAGTATGAAGAAGTCAAGACAGGACTGAAAAGAACTCTGGGTCTGAAGAAAGTTCTGATAATAAATAGATAATTAAGGATCCCAAAGTGATCTTTCAAAAAGGTGCAAAGTCTGTGAAAGAAAGAAAAAAAATAATAACTGTGTGTTTTCTTGCTGTCTTGAAACAAACTTTAAGAAACATACCTTTCTTTAAAGTGTTCTCTTTATTCACCACCATGCTTAATTGCAAACAATTGTAAAGTATGCTTGCTACTAAATTACTTTAGTAGATTAATCCTGTACTTAAGTGGTTTCCTCTGGACAGAGTTTAAACCACATGTTAATGTCTCAGGGTCTTGAAAATTCTCTGTATCCATTCTTAGCTATTTGGAAATCTTTCAGAAATTGTTTGTACATGATCTCAGCTCGTTATGATACAATTCCATATTCCTCAGTACATGTAAATTCTTTGCATTGGACTGGAACTGCTAATTAGTTCTCAGGAGAGTGAATTGTTAACCTCTGCTTTGTGTACCATTTGATCAGTCCATACTTCAGTTCTGTTCACCCAGTGTCTATTATTTTGGAACAGGAGTAGTCTTTCCTCCACTTTTTGATTTCTAAAAGGGCTGTGGAAAAGAATTTCAGCCAGGTGATTCTCAACATCAATATCATAGTTTCAGATAAACACACACACACGTACACACACACACACACACACACACACACACACACACACACACGCACACACACATACACACATGCACTTACACACACACATCCACACACACACAAATATGCATTCACATACAGGAACTGAAGTGGGTTTACAAGTGACCGAATACAAATATAAAAGTCAGCTAGAGTTATATAATTAGATTCAGGTTGCTATTCAACAGTAAAATAAAATAATATAAAATTAGAATCTTGAGTCTTTATGAGTATAATGAAACAAAAATAAAATTCCATTTAAGTGTGCTGAAAATATTGAAGACATTGACAAATTACCATGACACCAAAACTACAGTATTGTTTTAGGCATGAGTCACCCATAAGAAAGACAGTAATTATATTCTCCTCAGACTCATTGTACTGAGTCTACTTACATGGAGTAAGGACCATTCAGGTCAAAATGTTGGTAAAAAAATGACGAGATGTTGAAAGCAATGCATAAAGTATTGAAGAGACACACAGTCTTTCCATAGGCATTAAGTAATTCTCTTTTAACTTCTATTACTTTAAAAGGAAATACAAAAGAAAATACATTAAAATATTTTAAATATGAAAGGAAAATAATTTAAAATAATTTCATTGCTCCATATTTGGTTCTTGTTAAGATGACAGATATCCTCCTAATGCTTAACTGCGATAAGCGAAGCAAGAAACACTTTGTGGTATCTGTGGCAAGTACATATAATCTCAACCTAAAAGAGGAAAACCACTGGGCAAATCCAAATTCAGAGACATTCTTGCAAGGTAAGTAGTTATCTTCAAAGGTGTGGTCACAGAAGATAAAAATATTAATGAATTATCACAAAACTGAATGACTTAAGATATGTAATAAGTAAATGTTAACTGGATTTCTGGATTGGATATGGGCATAGAAAGTGTACAGTTCTAGAAACATTGTTGTTATGATTTGGTAAACCTACTGTGTTACTTGTAACAATTTTTTTTCAATTTTCTGATTTTTGAGAATTAGTCATTAGATTGCTTAAAGTATAAAAATTCAGGAATTAGGACACGACATAAAACCATACTGTTTCCTAGCAATTAAATCGGTTTTTCCTGTATAGTTTGAATTCTTCTTTATTTTTTGTATTTATTTATTTTTTTAATTTATTTATGTCTCAAATGCTGTCCTCCTTCCTGTTTTCCCCCCAGAGTCCCTTAAAACAAACAGCATCCCTTTCCGATTACTTCTTTCAAAAAGACAAAGCAACACTAGTTAAAAGTCATGTTTAGTCCCTTGATAGCTGTTCCTTTGGCCACACATTTGAAAATCTATATCATTGATAGTGCAGACATTAGGAAATATCTTCAAAAATGATCTTCAAAAATTAAATATTCTCCAGTAATCAGCTATCAGCTATCAGCTTGACAAAAGTGGAAGAATCCATGAACAAAAATATCCTTGTAATGTACGTAGAGAAAATTGATCAGACAAGAAGGAAAACATGTAGCAACCTTCCTGGATTCAACACAATAGAGCCTACGTTCCTGTAGTGTATTCTTCATGAGTTTATAGAGTTTATGGGCTAATACCTGGAAAAGAACTCCTACAAAAACCAGCAGCAAATTAACCACAAACTGCAATGTTTATACAAACCAAAGAAATATGTGTAAAGTATTATTTTCAGCTCTATATGAGAATATTAATATTTTTTAATTCGTATATTAATAAAATTTTAATTTCATTTCTGCAAATTTTTATTGCAATTTTTTAAATAAATAGATTTTAAGTGACTTATGTGATCATTACATTTTAGTGGTTTTGATTGCACTATAGAACAATAAAGTGTTTATTTGACTGTGATCATTACTATGAATATTCACGAAAATCAAATTATGTCAAGCAGGAACTGCTCTTCTGTTTTTATACTTTTAGTTGTACATATGCTTGTTCACATGTGCAACACATGCATGCCTACTGTCCAGGAGGTTGAAGAAGGTGTGAGGTTCCGTGATGCTGAAATTACAGCCACTTGTGAGCTGTCAACGGGTTCTCTGGAAGAACAGGTAATGCTATTAATCACCGAATCATTCATTCATCTGCAGCAAACACCATTTTTTGTAAATATAGTGACTAAATTGTCCTGTCTTCTGCATAGACTACTGTTTTCTCAAATGTGATAATTTAATATTAAACATACACCCACCTGTTCTTAACTTCATATATATATATATATATATATATATGTATATATATATGTATATATATATGTATATATATATGTATGTATTTGTATATATGTATATATATATATATATCATACACACACAAATACATACACAGCCACACACACTCACACTCACACACACACACACACACACACACTGCTCTTACATTCAAGTTTACTTACTTACTTACACACATACACCTTCTTCTTACCTTCAAGTAGACTTAGTTATTTTCATAGTTATTTGTTTATTTATTCACTTTACATGCTGCACACTGCCCCATCCAGTTCACCCCTCTCACAATCCTTCTCCCAGCCTTTTCTCCTCTGAGCAGGAGGGGAACCCTCGGGTATCTCCTCACCTTGCATATCTAGTCTCTGTGATCACACCATCTGCTAGTGAGGACAGACACAGCAGCCTAGATGAATGGGTTGAGGAGGTAGAGGTCATATCCAGAAAGAGGCAGAGAGCTGGGGTAAAAGATGCCCATGAATCAATGGGTGTTTCCTTAGTTGAGACTCACAGCCTCAGTGATATGGACCTGAAGAAGCAATCTCCGGTAGCCAGAGAGCAACCCAAATGGAGTGATAAAGACACCTACTTTTGACCCAAAATTTATTCTGACCACAAGAAATGAAGGCGCCGTGCATAGAACAGAGAGTGAGGAAATATCAACCAATGGTTAGTGCAGATCGAGACCCATCCCATGGATGAGCACCAATCCCTGACACTATTACTGACACTCTGTTATGCTTGGAGAAAGGAGTCTAACATGGCTTCCCTCTGAGACACTCCACTAAGCTGCTGACTCAGACAGAAGCAGACATCCATTAGCCATACCAGGGGTGGTGCTTGGGGACACAGATGGAAGAACAGAATGAAAAGGATTATGGCCTCTAAGGATATAGGCAATCCACAGGCTTTGTCTTCATGTGGGTACCGAACAACTAGAATTGGGTTTCCCCAAAACATGTTGTATGTAGATGGGACATCTGTTTCTTTAAAATTCATTCATTTATTTACTCACTTTACATCCCAAGATCGGTGCTCCATCTTCAAGGTACGCCAACACCCATTGTCAGGGGAACCCATAAAAAGACAAAGCTATATATTTCCTACCTATGTCCTGGTGGCTCAGGCTCAGTCCATATTCACTCTCTGGTTAGTGGTTCAGTCTTTGACAAACCCCAAGAGTCCCCATGAGTTGATTCTATTGGTCTTTCTGTGAAGTCCCTCATATTATCTGGGCCTCGATTCTTCACCTGTTTTTTTAAAGACTCCCCGAGCTCCAGCTAATGTTTGGTGGTGAATCTTTACACTTGTTTCTCTCAGCTATAGGGTGGAGTCACAGAGAGGAAAGTTATACTAGGAATCTGTCTGCAAGCATGATAGAATATCTTTAATGTATCAGAGATAGGTGATTGCTCACGCGGTAGGTCTCAATCTGTAATAACCATTGGTTGGAAATTCCTTCCATGTCTACTGTTTCAGTCTTTGTCTCTGAAGATCTTGTAGGCTGTGTTCACTTTTGATTGAAGGTTTAATGGGTGGGTTTTTTTCCTTGTCACATCACTGTGAGTCATTCCTGGCTACAGAATTGGCAAATTAAGGATCTGTACCCTCATTGCTACAGTCACCCCAATAGACATCCTGGGGACTCGCCTTTCCCAGTTCTCTGGATCTTCCTTGAGATATGCACCCCACACTTGTGATTTCCATTCTCTTTTCCCTGCTTTCCCTATAACTAATTCCTCCAAAGCCCACTCCCTTCCCTACCTCCCCTCCCATTCAGTTTCCTCCCTCCCTCCATCCTCCTCAATATTTATTATGCTAAATGCATTTTAAAGTCAATATTTAGGAAAAAACACTGAAAAGTGTAGGAAGTATCCCACTCACATGTTGCTAACAGTGGACTGTGCTAGTGGAAATTTGTCTCTACAACCTCTCAGTACTAGAAGTCGTCTTAGGCTTCCTATGTGTATAGATATTTGGTCTTTCTCAGATTTCTGGCGCGTTTGGAGACTGATTATAGTCTCATTGCTTATCAGGCCGTATAAATCTGGATATAGATATTTTTTGGATAGTTATCAGATAGTATACAAGCTAGCCAAGACATAATATAGATTTTAAGCCTTTCTCAAGCTGAAATGAAGAACTAAATATTATTTCTAACTGATATAGTAACAGACTGGGTGTTGAATATATCAAATGCTTTATAAATTGTTGAATGGTAATAATCTTACTCAATTGATATATAAATGAAAAGTCTGTTTAACTGGACAAAAAGGGGGAAACATTGTTTACACTGAAGTTATCTGTATTTTGATGCTAATCCACTGCTCTAAGGACAGCTGCCTTGTCCTGTACTCAGAACTCAGGTGAATTCTGCAAAACCACTTTACCATTAAATTTGTGAAGTACAGGTGAGGGGCAGGTCCAGTATAGAAGGAGGCCTATCATTGGAGGAAGGAAGGATGGACAGGAAAGAAGTTTGAAGGAAGTAGAAGAGACTAGAGGAAAAAGGAGAGACAGAAAGAGGAGAGGTGAGAAGCCACGGCAGGTGAAGTTAAGATTCTGCTCTGTGTATTTACTTGTTGTTATTAATGTTCCAAAGGTATGGATGGTACCAGGCTTGGTATGCTTAAGTGGGCTATTATATCTTATCAATTGGGTCAAAGATTATTTTGTTGTGTGTTCTTTTATGTGAGGATTTGAGTGTAAGAATGTGTGTGGCAGTAAGAGACACTGGGCAGATGAGGAGTAGGGCTGTATTCAACCAAGATATCTAGCAGAGGCTTGGGAAACTACAGTGACAGTGTTAGCGGGGTAAAAGACTACTTTTATTTTTATATTTTTGCAACAGCACATTCACTTCTGTATTTGACATGCTCTAGGTGTGTCCCAAGGAAAGATCTACATCTGGTTCCAGACAGAATGTGCTTCTTAGGTTTATCAATCTTATCTAGTTTTGGTGGCTGATTTTATATATATATTTAACATGGATTCTGAGCAGCTACGTCAAGAATGTAGAATCCACAAATGCCAATGCCAAATAGAATCGCTCCTGTTTTTTGAGCCTATTAAATTTGAAGTTTCACTGGACCTCAAGTTCTTCCCTCCCTGTCAATCCTTTATCTTATCTTTGGCCAGAAGAAAGAATCATTTTAAAACATCCAAAATGCTGAAATATCACCCTTTGGAACACAGGAAGGTAGATATTACAGAAATGATATCTAATGGGACTACAGAAACATTTTCAATTGTCCCTGCTCTCCTTTTATTTACTCAGGCAGCTATGTATATGCATAAAATAAAAATTTGATAGTTTATCATTTTAAGTAGATACACAATATTTACACTTGCAAATTCACTTTATAGCTTGGCCACCTTTGTTGCCAAAATCATTGCAAAAATCTAGAATTGGTAAACAGAATGTTTGAATACACATACAGGAATATCTATAAAGTCCCCTAACAAGGAATGAACAATTAGAAAATGAAATACAAAATTCACTCAGTTAAATGCCTGTAGAGAAAAAAAATGGCCTTTGAGAAAGAGGGAAAATCTAGAAAATTGAACAGTTTGTAACAGGAATGGACCCGGTAATAGAGTTATTATCCAGATGAATCTCCTACAACCCATGTTCCTAGATCTTTTCTACCCAATACAAGCCCCTAACGGACTTGGTCCATTAAGAGCCTGTAACCACTGATGAAGAAAAGAGAAGTTTCCAGCTGTAGAGAGATATAGTACAAAGGTTACCACTGTGTCACAGGAGACTCTCCTGGAATAGGCACCCTTGAATCTGGTCAATATAAGGAAAGCAGGTAGGCCATGGCAGTTCTCAGTGACATCATCATTTGGCCCTCCCTGAAAAATTTATTGTACCCTGGAGAGCACTAGCTTTTGTGATGTCACAAGGAACTGCATCACAGATATTCCTGCAGTACACCTAGGGAATACTAAATGGCCTCTATTTCAGTACAAACAGTCATTTGGGAGGGAGAACAAAGAGTATGTACATAACAGAAATGAGTAGAAGAATGTTGGCCTTCTGTTTAGTTTAAAAAAATGAAATATGTGGTACATGGGAAAGCACAGTGAGTGCTGTGTAGGGGTTGTGAGGGTTCACTGAACACATAGCCTTGATCTGAGCCTTCCATATATGGGATTCAGGAAGTGCGAACCTCTCAGTAGCATCTGGTTTTCCTTGCTTGTTATGGTTCCTGGGAATCAGAGATTTTTTATCATTAATTTTATTATTCCAAAAGTCAGGTGTTGGGACAGGTATAGTGTTTTTTTTTCTGAGAGCCCATGCCTTTTATTTTTTCCCCCAAAAGGAAAAAGACCTAAGGAGGAAGGGAAAGACAAGTATTGTATGCTCAGCTCAGAGTAATCTCCTCCAGCTTTGGATTCCTATAGTACAGTTTCTGTCTGACACTGACATCTGGGAGAGAGAAACACTTCTATTTTAAACTTCATCACCTCATTCTTTCCACTAGTGTTATGCTGACTACCATTCCCTGACAGTGTCCCTCTAGATTTCTGAATCAATATGTCTGATTACCTTGCAGTTTTATTTACTTATATTTCTTTGATTTTTTTTAATTTTTAAGTTAATTTTAATACTTTTTGGATATTTCTATATCTACATTTTAAATGTTTTTTTCCTCTCCCAGTATCCTCTCCATAAGAGACCTGAACGTTTCCCTTCCTTTACATTTAAACCCCCCTTACTGCCCCTCGACATTTCCTTGAACTGGGAGTCAAACCTAGGGAGAACCAAGGGCCTCTCCTTCCTTTGGTGTCCAACAATGCAATCCTCTGCTACATATGCAGTTGGACCCATAGGTCTGCCCATGTACAGTCTTTGAATACCTGTATAGTACCAGAATGTTCTTGTTCATTGTCATTGTTCTACTGATGGGGTAGAGCATCTTCAGCTCTAGTAAACCTTTCTCAAAATTTACCAAGAAGAGGTCCATTTACAAATCTCTGGTTTGCCACTGGCACTCACTTGTGTAAATAACATGCTCTAGCTGTGTCTCTCAGGAAATATATATAACCTGTCCCTGGAATCATGCACTTCTAAGCTTCATTAATCTTAATCATATCTAATTTTGGTGGCTGATCTATCTATCTATCTATCTATCTATCTAGTTATCTATCTAGATATCTATCCTTGTCTCTGTCTCTGTCTCTGTCTCTCTCTCTATATATATATATATATATATATATATATATATATTTGGTGGCTTCTACATCTATGAAATTATGTGAAATTTTAATATGGATTCTGTGCTCCTAGGTGAAGAATGGAGTATCCACAAATGACAATACCAAATATACTCCCTCCTGTTCTTATGAGCCTATTGAGGTTGAGGTTTTACTGGAACTCAAGCCATTCTTCTCCCTTCTCATCAACCTGTATCTATTGTTTGGCTTGAAAAGTATAATTGTAAAACATCCAAAAGCCTGAAGTCTCACCCTTGGAACACAGGAAGGTAGATATTAAAGAAATAATATCTAATGTGACTACAGAACTGCATTCTATAGTCCATGCTGTCCTTTGATTCACTGATGTCAGGTAATTTCTGCATTAAATAAAAATTTGGGCGTTTATCATTTGAAGTAGGTACACAATATTTACACTATTAAATTCACTCTTTAGCTTGGCCAGCTTTGTTGCGAAAATCATTGCAAAAAACTAGATTTGGAAAACAGAATTATTGAGTACACATTCAGGAATATCTATAAAGTCCCCTATCAAGGAATTAACAATTAGAAAATTAAATACATAATCCACTCATTTTAATATCTGTAGGGAAACAATGCCCTTTGGGAAACAGATAGAACTTAGGAAATTGAACTGTTTTTCACAGGAATGGACCTGGTAATAAAATTATCCAGAAGACTCTCCTACATCCCATGTTACTAGGTATTTTCTACACATGCCAAGACCCTGAATAACTTTGTCCATTCAGAGCAGGTAACCACTCATAAAGCAAAGGGAACTCTCTAGCATTAGAGAGATGTTCTGCATAAATGTTTCCACTGTGTCAAAGGAGACACTCCTGGAAAGGGCACCCTAGAATCTGGTCAATATTAAGAAAGATCTTTAGCAGGTAGGCCATGGCAATTCTCAGGGATAATGTCATTAGGCCGTATGTAAAAAATCTCTTGCAACCTAGAGAGCCCTAGCTTTTTCTGTGATATCAAAAGTAATGTCGTGACTGCAGCTGCCTCTCAGACATTCCTTTAGTACCTCTAAGGTTTATTTTTTTTTTTATTAACTTGAGTATTTCTTATATACATTTCGAGTGTTATTCCCTTTCCCGGTTTCCGGGCAAACATCCCCCTCCCCCCTCCCCTTCCTTATGGGTGTTCCCCTACCAAACCACCCCATTGCTGCCCCCCCATAGTCTAGTTCACTGGGGGTTCAGTCTTAGCAGGACCCAGGGCTTCCCCTTCCACTGGTGCTCTTACTAGGATATTCATTGCTACCTATGGGGTCAGAGTCCAGGGTCAGTCCATGTATAGTCTTTAGGTAGTGGCTTAGTCCCTGGAAGCTCTGGTTGCTTAAGGTTGTTGTACTTTTGGGGTCTCGAGCCCCTTCAAGCTCTTCCAGTTCTTTCTCTGATTCCTTCAATAGGGGACCTATTCTCAGTTCAGTGGTTTGCTGCTGGCATTCGCCTCTGTATTTGCTGTATTCTGGCTGTGTCTCTCAGGAGCGATCTACATCCGGCTCCTGTCGGTCTGCACTTCTTTGCTTCATCCATCTTGTCTAATTGGGTGGCTGTATATGTATGGGCCACATGTGGGGCAGGCTCTGAATGGGTGTTCCTTCAGTCTCTGTTTTAATCTTTGCCTCTCCCTTCCCTGCCAAGGGTATTCTTTTTCCTCATTTAAAGAAGGAGTGAAGCATTCACATTTTGATCATCTGTCTTGAGTTTTGTTTGTTCTAGGGATCTAGGGTATTTCAAGCATTTGGGCTAATAGCCACTTATCAATGAGTGCATACCATGTACGTCTTTCTGTATTGGGTTAGCTCACTCAGGATGATATTTTCCAGTTCCAACCATTTGCCTACGAATTTCATAAACTCGTTGATTTTGATAGCTGAGTAATATTCAATTGTGTAGATGTACCACATTTTCTGTATCCATTCCTCTGTTGAAGGGCATCTGGGTTCTTTCCATTTTCTGGCTATTATAAATAAGGCTGCGATGAACATAGTGGAGCACGTGTCTCTTTTATATGTTGAGGCATCTTTTGGGTATATGCCCAAGAGTGGTATAGCTGGATCCTCAGGCAGTTCAATGTCCAATTTTCTGAGGAACCTCCAGACTGATTTCCAGAATGGTTTTATCAGTCTGCAATCCCACCAACAATGGAGGAGTGTTCCTCTTTCTCCACATCCTCGCCAGCATCTGCTGTCACCTGAGTTTTTGATCTTAGCCATTCTCACTGGTGTGAGGTGAAATCTCAGTGTTGTTTTGATTTGCATTTCCCTTATGACTAAAGATGTTGAACATTTCTTTAGGTGTTTCTCAGCCATTCGGCATTCCTCAGCTGTGAATTCTTTGTTTAGCTCTGAATCCCATTTTTTAATAGGGTTATTTGTTTCCCTGCGGTCTAACTTCTTGAGTTCTTTGTATATTTTGGATATAAGGACTCTATCTGTTGTAGGATTGGTAAAGATCTTTTCCCAATCTGTTGGTTGCCGTTTTGTCCTAACCACAGTGTCCTTTGCCTTACAGAAGCTTTGCCGTTTTATTAGATCCTATTTGTCGATTCTTGATCTTAGAGCATAAGCCATTGGTGTTTTGTTCAGGAAATTTTTTCCAGTGCTCATGTGTTCCAGATGCTTCCCTATTTTTTCTTCTATTAGTTTGAGTGTGTCTGGTTTGATGTGGAGGTCCTTCATCCACTTGGGCTTAAGCTTTGTACAGGGTGATAAGGATGGTTCGATCTGCATTCTTCTACATGTTGCTCTCCAGTTGAACCAGCACCATTTGCTGAAAATGCTATCTTTTTCCATTGGATGGTTTTGGCTCCTTTGTCAAAAATCAAGTGACCATAGGTGTGTGGGTTCATTTCTGGGTCTTCAATTCTATTCCATTGGCCTATCTGTCTGTCTCTGTACCAATACCATGCAGTTTTTATCACTATTGCTCTGTAATACTGCTTGAGTTCAGGGATAGTGATTCCCCCTGAAGTCCTTTTATTGTTGAGAATAGCTTTAGCTATCCTGGGTTTTTTGTTATTCCAGATGAATTTGCAAATTGTTCTGTCTAACTCTTTGAAGAATTGGATTGGTATTTTGATGGGGATTGCATTGAATCTGTAGATTGCTTTTGGTAAAATGGCCATTTTTACTAAATTAATCCTGCCAATCCATGAGCATGGGAGATCTTTCCATCTTCTGAGGTCTTCTTCAATTTCTTTCCTCAGTGTCTTGAAGTTCTTATTGTACAGATCTTTTACTTGCTTGGTTAAAGTCACACCGAGGTACTTTATATTATTTGGGTCTATTATGAAGGGTGTCATTTCCCTAATTACTTTCTCGGCTTGTTTCTCTTTTGTATAGAGGAAGGCAACTGATTTATTTGAGTTAATTTTATAACCAGCCACTTTGCTGAAGTTGTTTATCAGCTTTAGTAGTTCTCTGGTGGAACTTTTGGGATCACTTAAATATACTATCATGTCATCTGCAAATAGTGATATTTTGACCTCTTCTTTTCCGATCTGTATCCCCTTGATCTCCTTTTGTTGTCTGATTGCTCTGGCTAGAACTTCAAGAATTATATTGAATAAGTAGGGAGAGAGTGGGCAGCCTTGTCTAGTCCCTGATTTTAATTGGATTGCTTCAAGTTTCTCTCCATTTAGTTTAATGTTAGCAACTGGTTTGCTGTATATGGCTTTTACTATGTTTAGGTATGGGCCTTGAATTCCTATTCTTTCCAGGACTTTTATCATGAAGGGGTGTTGAATTTTGTCAAATGCTTTCTCAGCATCTAATGAAATGATCATGTGGTTCTGTTCTTTCAGTTTGTTTATATAATGGATCACATTGATGGTTTTCCGTATATTAAACCATCCCTGCATGCCTGGGATGAAGCCTACTTGATCATGGTGGATGATTGTTTTGATGTGCTCTTGAATTCGCTTTGCCAGAATTTTATTGAATATTTTTGCATCGATATTCATAAGGGAAATTGGTCTGAAGTTCTCTTTCTTTGTTGTGTCTTTGTGTGGTTTAGGTATAAGAGTAATTGTGGCTTCGTAGAAGGAATTCGGTAGTGCTCCATCTGTTTCAATTTTGTGCAATAGTTTGGATAATATTGGTATGAGGTCTTCTATGAAGGTTTGATAGAATTCTGCACTAAACCCGTCTGGACCTGGACTCTTTTTGGTTGGGAGACCTTTAATGACTGCTTCTATTCCCTTAGGAGTTATGGGGTTGTTTAACTGGTTTATCTGTTCCTGATTTAAGTTCGATACCTGGTATCTGTCTAGGAAATTGTCCATTTCCTGAAGATTTTCAAGTTTTGTTGAATATAGGTTTTTAATAGTAAGATCTGATGATTTTTTGAATTTCCTCTGAATCTGTAGTTATGTCTCCCTTTTCATTTCTGATTTTGTTAATTTGGACGCACTCTCTGTGTCCTCTTGTTAGTCTGGCTAAGGGTTTATCTATCTTGTTGATTTTCTCAAAGAACCAACTTTTGGTTCTGTTGATTCTTTCTATGGTCCTTTTTGTTTCTACTTGGTTGATTAAAGCTCTGAGTTTGATTATTTCCTGCCTTCTACTCCTCCTGGGTTTATTTGCTTCTTTTTGTTCTGCTTTTAGGTGTGCTGTAAAGCTGCTGACATATGCTCTTTCCTGTTTCTTTCTGCAGGCACTCAGCCCTATGAGTTTTCCTCTTCGCACAGCTTTCATTGTGTCCCATAAGTTTGGGTATGTTGTACCTTCATTTTCATTAAATTCTAAAAAGTTTTTAATTTCTTTCTTTATTTCTTCCTTGACCAGGTTATCATTGAGTAGAGCATTGTTCAATTTCCACGTATATGTGGGCATTCTTCCCTTATTGTTATTGAACACCAGTTTTAGGCCGTGGTGGTCCGATAGCACGCATGGGATTATTTCTATCTTTCTGTACCTGTTGAGGCCCGTTTTTTGACCAATTATATGGTCAATTTTGGAGAAAGTACCATGAGGAGCTGAGAAGAAGGTATATCCTTTTGCTTTAGGATAGAATGTTCTATAAATATCCGTTAAGTCCATTTGGCTCATGACTTCTCTTAGTCTGTCGACATCACTGTTTAATTTCTGTTTACATGATCTGTCCATTGATGAGAGTGGGGTGTTGAAATCTCCCACTATTATTGTGTGAGGTGCAATGTGTGTTTTGAGCTTTAGTAAGGTTTCTTTTACGTATGTAGGTGCCCTTGTATTTGGGGCATAGATATTTAGGATTGAGAGTTCATCTTGGTGGATTTTTCCTTTGATGAATATGAAGTGTCCTTCCTTATCTTTTTTGATGACTTTTAGTTCGAAATTGATTTTATTTGATATTAGAATGGCTACTCCAGCTTGCTTCTTCTGACCATTTCCTTGGAAAGTTGTTTTCCAGCCTTTCACTATGAGGTAGTGTCTGTCTTTGTCTCTGAGGTGTGTTTCCTGTAGGCAGCAGAATGCAGGGTCCTCGTTGTGTATCCAGTTTGTTAATCTATGTCTTTTTATTGGGGAGCTGAGGCCATTGATATTGAGAGATATTAAGGAATAGTGATTATTGCTTCCCGTTATATTCATATTTGGATGAGAGGTTATGTTTGTGTGCTTTCATTCTCTTTGTGTTGTTGCCAAGACGATTAGTTTCTTGCTTCTTCTAGGGTATAGCTTGCCTCCTTATGTTGGGCTTTACCATTTATTATCCTTTGTAGTGCTGGATTTGTAAAAAGATATTGTGTAAATTTGGTTTTGTCATGGAATATCTTGGTTTCTCCATCAATGTTAATTGAGAGTTTTGCTGGATACAGTAACATGGGCTGGGATTTGTGTTCTCTTAGGGTATGTATAACATCAGTCCAGGATCTTCTGGCCTTCATAGTTTCTGTCGAGAAGTCTGGTGTGATTCTGATAGGTCTCCCTTTATATGTTACTTGACCTTTTTCCCTTACTGCTTTTAATATTCTTTCTTTATTTTGTGCGTTTGGTGTTTTGACAATTATGTGACGGGAGGTGTTTCTTTTCTGGTCCAATCTATTTGGAGTTCTGTAGGCTTCCTTTATGTCTATGGGTATCTCTTTTTTTAGGTTAGGGAAGTTTTCTTCTATAATTTTGTTGAAGATATTTACTGGTCCTTTGAGCTGGGAGTCTTCACTCTCTTCTATACCTATTATCCTTAGGTTTGATCTTCTCATTGAGTCCTGGATTTCCTGTATGTTTTGGACCAGTAGCTTTTTCCGCTTTACATTATCTTTGACAGTTGAGTCAATGACTTCTATGGAATCTTCTGCTCCTGATATTCTCTCTTCCATCTCTTGTATTCTGTTGGTGAAGCTTGTATCTACAGCTCCTTGTCTCTTCTTTTGTTTTTCTATATCCAGGGTTGTTTCCATGTGTTCTTTCTTGATTGCTTCTATTTCCATTTTTAATTCCTTCAACTGTTTGATTGTGTTTTCCTGGAATTCTTTCAGGGATTTTTGTGTCTCCTCTCTATGGGCTTCTACTTGTTTATTTATGTTTTCCTGGAATTCTTTCAGGGATTTTTGTGTCTCCTCTCTATGGGCTTCTACTTGTTTATTTATGTTTTCCTGGAATTCTTTCAGGGATTTTTGCGATTCTTTCAGGCATTTTTGTGATTCCTCTCTGTAGGCTTCTACTTGTTCTCTAAGGGAGTTCTTCATGTCTTTCTTGAAGTCCTCCAGCATCATGATCATAAATGATTTTGGAACTAGATCTTGCTTTTCTGGTGTGTTTAGATATTCCATGTTTGTTTTGATGGGAGAATTGGGCTCCGATGGTGCCATGTAGTCTTGGTTTCTGTTGCTTGGGTTCCTGCGCTTGCCTCTCGCCATCAGATTATCTCTAGTGTTACTTTGTTCTGCTATTTCTGACAGTGGCTAGACTGTCCTATAAGCCTGTGTGTCAGGAGTGCTGTAGACCTGTTTTCCTCTCTTTCATTCAGTTATGGGTACAGAGTGTTCTACTTTCCGGCGTGTGGTTTTTTCTCTCTACAGGTCTTCAGCTGTTCCTGTGGGCCTGTGTCTTGAGTTCACCAGGCAGCTTTCTTGCAGCAGAAAAGTTGGTCTTACCTGTGGTCCCGAGGCTCAAGTTCACTCCTGGGGTGCTACTCACGGGCTCTCTGCAGCAGCAGCAACCAGGAAGACCTGTGCCGCCTTTTCCAGGAGCTTCAGTGCACCAGGTTCCAGATGGTCTTTGGCTTTTTCCTCTGGCGTCCGAGATGTGTGTGCAGAGAGCAGTCTCTTCTGGTTTCCCAGGCTTGTCTGCCTCACTGAAGGTTCAGCTCTCCCTCCCACGGGATTTGGGTGCAGAGAACTGTTTATCCGGTCTGTTTCCTTCTGGTTCTGGTGGTGTCTCAGGCACAGGGGTCCTGCCGCTCCTGGGCCCTCCCCCACGGGAGCCCAGAGGCCTCATACAGTTTCCCCTTGGGCCAGGGATGTGGGCAGGGGTGAGCAGAGTTGGTGGTCTCTTCCGCTCTGCAGCCTCAGGAGTGCCCACTTGACCAGGCGGTTGGGTCTCTCTCTCACAGGGTCTGGGGGCAGAAAGCTGCTGCGGGCCGGAATCCGCGGGTGTCGGCATTGATTTTCTTATCGCATTGAAAGCACCTTCAGCTCTTGTAATCCTTTCTCAAAACCTACCAACCAGAGATGTGTTTTCAGTTCACTGGTTTGCCACTACCATTCACTTCTGTATTTGATATGCTTTAGCTGTGTCTCTCAGTAAAGACCTATATCCGTTTTTTCAAGTCATGCAATTAGAAGCTTCATCAATCTTATCTACTTTTGGTGGTGATATATATATATATATATATATATATATACATATATATATATATATATCTGTATCTGTATCTGTATCTATCTATATCTATATCTATACATCATATACATCATATACATCATATACATCATATACATCATATACATCATATACATCATATACATCATATACATCATATACATCATATACATCATATACATCATATACATCATATACATCATATACATCATATACATCATATACATCATATACATCATATACACATACATCTACATATACATCATATACATCATATACATCATATACATCATATACATCATATACATCATATACATCATATACATATACATATACATATACATATATATATATACATATACATATACATATACATATACATATACATATACATATACATATACATATACATATACATATACATATACATATACATATACATATACATATACATATACATATACATATACATATACATATACATATACATATACATATACATATACATATACATATACATATACATATACATATACATATACATATACATATACATACACACATATACATATACATATACATACACACATATACATATATTCATATATATATGTATATATGTATATGTATATATATGAGGTTAGATGGAATTTTATCTGGATTCCTGGAAACATGGTCAAGAAAGTAGAATCCAGAAGTGGCAGTGCCAAATAGACTCTCTTCTGTCCTTATGAATCTAATGAAGCTGAGGTTTCACTGTACCTCAAGCCATTCCTTATCCTGCACATGCTCCTGAATCTTGTTTGGCCTGAAGAAAGAATCATACTAAAACGTCCAAATCTTTCAAGTCTCTTCCTGGGAACTCATGAAGGTAGATATTAGAGAACTGATATATACTGGGACTAAAAAAAAAAATTTCTATAGCCCATGCTGTCCTTTGCTTTAATGATGTCTTGTAATTTTTGGATAAAATAAGAATTTGGCAGATTATGATTTGAAGAAGGTACACAATATTTACACTTTTATATTCACTCTATAGCTGTGCCCCCTTTGTTGACAAAATTATTGCAAAAATCAATTGGAAAACAGAATTTTTGAGTACATATTCAGGAATATATATAATGTCTGAAGAAAGAATCATGGTAAAACATCCAAAACCTTCAAGTATTGCCCTGGGACCACAGGAAGGTAAATATTAGAGAACTGATATCTAATAGAACTACAGAACCACATTCTATAGTCCATTTTTAGTAATGTCTGGTAATTTTTGGGTAAAATAAGGATTTGGGAGTTTATCATTTGAAAGAGGTACACAATATTTACACTGTTATATTCACTCTATAGCTGGGCCATGTTTGTTGCTAAATTCATTGCAAAAATGGAATTGGAAAAAATGAAATTTTTGAGTACACATGCAGGAATATATATAATGTGCACTGTCAATTAATGTACAATCAGAAAATGTAGCACAATATTCACTCATTAAAGGTCTGTAGGGAAAATACTGGCACCTGGGGAACAGAGAAAACCTAGGTAATTGAACTTATTGTCACAGGATTGGACTTGAGAAAAATTTAATATACAGAAGAATCTCCTTCCTTACGTTATCCTAGATCATTTCTAACCATGACGAGCCCCTGACTAACTTTCTTCATTCAGAACATGTAACCACTAATGAAGCAGAGAGAAGTCTCTAGCTTTAGAGAGATGTAGCATGTAAAGGTTTCTACTGTGTCACAGGAGACACTCCTGGAGAGGCTGCCTCCAAATCTGGTCAATGTAAGGAAAGCTGTTCGGCAGGTAGGCCATGTCAGTTCTCAGTGACTTCATCATTAGGCCCTGCCTGAAAAATCTCTGGTATCGTGGAGAGCCCTAGCTTCATCTGTGATGTCACAAGTGTTGTCATGTCAGCCACTGCCTCTCAGATATTCCTTCCATATTTCTATGGTTTACTAATTGGCCTCTAATTCAGAGTAAAGAGCCATTTGGAAGGGAGGACAAATAGGATGAAGAGATCAGAGATGGGGAGAAGGAAGATGGCCTTCTGTCATGGTATAATAGAAAAGAAGAAATATGTGTTTCTTGGGAAAACACCCTGGTAGGATGGCTTTAGTTCTTTCTTTCTCTAGGTTAACCGAGCTCTTGGAGTAGTTGCTGAACATCCTAAAGACCTTTGGGCAGATGGAAAAGTTTCTTTTTAGATTTTGATGTTCCTGGGGATTTTTTGGCTGATGGTAAATGTTTCCCAGGAAAAATGCTAGAACCAGATTGTTTTTTAGATGCTTTAGAAGACAAGGAATTTTTCTGATATACTTTGGTTAATGGCACAATGTCTAATTGATTTTTTTTTCAGAGTGGGCTTTCCCTCAGACCGTTGGATATATAAAAAAGTTTTTGTATTTTTGAAATCTAATTTCCACAATGACAAATTACTTTGAGGATGTAGAACACTTTCTGGAGCCCCGAGAGTGGTGAAGAAATTCCCTGAAACTCTAGGGCAGACAGTGAACATACCTTTTTGGTTGGAGGAGGAATTACGAGAGCATCTTGGGAAAATATGGAATGTCCAGCATACTCTTGTAAGGATTGGAAACTTTCCAAAATTATTTCATCATTTTTGGAAAATTTCAAGGCCCTTTGGATAGATTGAGAAGGTGTGGGACCAAACTGAGGAGTAGTTGTAGCTTTTGGTGTATCTTTGAGAACAGAAGATGGCACAAGTTCCCTTTTAGCAGAAGGGAGAAAGTTGAAACTGTCTTCCTTAGAGGAGAAATTTCTCAAGACTCCTTCAGTAGGATCAAATCTTAACCCTTTGTTTCTAGAAACTGGAGGCCTGTGGTCGACTTTGGTAGAGGGAGATAGTCTACTATTTCTTCCCAGAGTGGACATGTGAAATAAATCTACTTAGGTAGATGGGCATAGTTGTAAAGCATGGTGTTTAGATGCAGTAGATCCTAAGACATCCTTCTCAGATGAGGAAGGTCTTAATGTGCTGTGTATATGTGTAGAAATCCTGACTGTGATGTCAGAATGGGGGTTAGGTATTAGAGCTACTTCTGAAGATGTGACTTCTCCTAAAGCATCATGGACATATGTGAGATGTCTTAGAGCTTCATGCAGCAGATAAGGATGTTTCTAGATATTGTTGTGTAATTGAGGAAGTTCCATGAAAAATTTCTTCACTGGAGAAGAGGAAACAGACTTTTGTATAGAAGTGTCAGGATCCCTAGGCTTCTTGATAGACAAAACAGGTTCCAAGGAACCTTCAGAAGATTAGGTAAAATCCAGAGCCTTTTGGGTATTTGGCAGATGTTCTGAGTCTGCTTGTGGGTATAAAGAAGGACTGACAACCCTTTGTGCACATTTGGAAGAGTGTGAAACATCTTCTTTAGTTGGGGAAGATGGCTGATCTTGAGGAGATAAGGAAGTTCCTATAGCCTACTGTGAAATTTGCGGAGGTTGTATGCATTCTTTTGCACAAATGGAATCCAAGAATTCCATTTCTTCAGATGTCGAGGATCCTACAGACACTGGTGTTTGCTTACCATGTTTCCCGACTCTCGTTCACATATGGTTGGATCCGTAACCTTCTCTTCAGATGGAATATGTCCTAGAACATCTTTTGTACATGTGTCACAACCACAAGCCATTTCTAAAGATGTGACTGTGGGTAGAATTCCTTTTGTAGATGTTTCTTGTCCCACAGTCTCTTTATAAGATAGCGTATTACTCAGGGAATACTGGTCAACTTTGGGAAATTCTAGCATCTCTGATGTATATGTGGAACATTTTGGAGCCTCTCCTTTTAGGAAAGAATGACTCCAGTCCACTGAGGAGGTAGGGAATAGTTTATCTTCTCTCTACATTGTATAAATATGGAGTCTGCATGGTTCATTGACTGTGTTTTGTGATAAACTTGACTCTTTTGGCCCTTATGACAAGTCGGGAGGATCCTTTTCGGTGGTAGAGCATATGTGAATAAATCCCTGTTTTATAGGGACATTAGAAGTACTGGGTGAGATGTTGAGGGTGCTAAATCACATTTTTATGTGCAGAAGGAAGAAGAGTCCCTTGAGTGAACTCAGAATTTTGTTCCACATCTTGAGTGGGTGTGGAACTCTCAAGAGCCCCTTCTGAAACTGGCAATGGTCCTTGATCTAATGGTGTACATGCAGAAAGTTTTGTCTCTGCTTGGTCTTGTACGTGTCTTATGAGGTTCACGTGGGGATTTGTGACAGTATTTTGTACCCTTTGGACCATAAGTGATGAATTAAGCCCATTTTTAATATTGGAGGACTCTGAAGCTCCTCTTGGTTTAATAGGGAAGCTCTGAATTCCCCTTAGTCAGCAGAATCAGGTTTCAAACTCATTATACCCGAAGCAGATTGCAGAAGGGACTTTGGTGGAGATGGAGGACATCTTTGACTATCTTTGTGAGTGGACATAACTCTCTGCCCTGCTTTGACAGCTGGCAAAGGTAGTAAAGTCTCATATGGAGAGGGGGCAGGACTTAATCCTTTTGTAGAACATGAGAAATCACTGAGATTACCTTTAAGACAAGAACCCACTCTTCTGGGTGATCAGCTCTCTGTCCCACAGAGTTTCCAAAGCTGTTTCAAATGTTAATTCCCTATCCTACAGTTCTCCAGTCTTTCCAATTCTTCTCCAAAGTGTGTTGGAGAAGACCCCTCTGGTCAAGGGGATGAATATAGGAGTAGTCAAGCTGCAGGAGCCCTGCAGTCCAAACTGCACCTGGATCTGAACTTGTCCAAACCGCATCCTACACCCAAATTTCGTGTGGGGTGGGGAATACATAGACCATCAGAGGGGCAGAAACCCCTGAGAACTCTGTTCACATTTTTGACTTAAGAAAAAAAAAAAAAAAAACACCTAGCTCCATCTCGGCCTCCTGTGCATAGGGACCTAGGAGCAGTAGGGGCAGAACATTTCTGGTTGCAGCTCTCATAGAGAGCTGAAAGTCAGCCCGAGGAGCGTCTTCAGGCCTGAGACCAGAGGTGAATCAAAATTTTCTGCTCTAAGTGACCTGATTGGTGGACTCAGGACACGAAAAAACAGAACTCCTCTGGGAGAAGGCATTTCCAGTTTCTAGCTGGCTCCTGAGCTTTACTACTCCTGACCCAGAGCTCCCTGCTCCCAGATGCTGTGGGAGAGAGAGCTGATCACCCAGGGGTGTGGGCAATAATGAGCCTACAAGGCACAGAGACTGCCACTTCTGCCCTCCATTTCCCACATCTCTGGCCCAAGACAAAAGAGCAGTGCCTCTGGACAAAGGAATATAAGAGGAGTAAAACTGCAGGAGTATCATGTGCCAGACAGTGCCTGGATCTGAAAGGAACTGGTCAAACAACTCCCTGCACCCAAATCCTGAGGGTAGGGAACTAGACCTTCAGTAAAGCAGACACTCCTGGGAAAACAGAGGAGTCTACACTCTGCCAAGTTCCTGACTCAAGAGGAAAACACCTTGTTCCTTCTATGCCACCTCACCAAACAGAAGGTCCTAGGAGAAATATGGGAAGTTCCTTCTGCTTCCTGCCCACAAGGACAGCTTAAAGCCAGTGGAGAGGAGTAACTGCACACATGAGAGCAGAATACTCTGTTCCCATAACAGGGTAAAAATAAAAAGAAAAAAACAAAAAAAGCAGGAAAACAGGTCTACAGGAGTCCTGACACATGAGTCTACAGGACAGTCAAGCCACTGTCAGAAAGAGCAAGACAAGCTAAATTCAGGAGCAACCTGATGGCTAGAGGGAAGCACAGGAAATCAAACAACATAAATCAAGACTACTTGGGTTCATCAGAGCCCAAATCTCCCACCAAAGCAAAAACTGGATATCTAAACACACCAGAAAAGAAAGATCTAGATTTAACTTCACATTTTATCATGACGATGGAGGATGTTAAGAAGGTCATAAATAACTCCCTTAAGAAAATACAGGGCAATAGAAAATACAGAAGTAAACACGTAGAATCCCATAGAGAGGGAACAAAAAGGTACCTTAAAGAACTACTGAAAAAACAACAAAACAGGAAAAGGAAATGAACAAAACCATCCAGTATTTAAAAATGGAAATAGAAACAATAAAGTAAGCACAAAGGAAGACAACCCTGGAGATGGAAAACCTAGGAAAGAGACCAGGAGTCATAGATGTGAGCGTCACCAACAGGATAAAAGATATGGAAGATATAATCTAAGGAGCAGAAGATTCCTCAGAAAACATTGACACAACTGTCAAAGATAATGTAAAACAGAAAAATCTCCTAGCCCAAAACATACAGGAAATCAAGGACACAATAAGAAGATCAAACATAATAATAACAGGTATAGAAGAGGGTGAAGACTGCCAACATCAAGGGACAGTAATAGCTTCAACAAATTTATAGAATAAAACTTCCCTAATCTGAAGAAAGAGATGTCCATAAACATACACAAAGCCTACATAACTCCAAATAGATTGGACCAGAAAAGGAAATCCTCCCATCACATAATAGTCAAATCACCAAATGCACAAAACAAATAAAAATTAAAAGCAGTAAGGGAAAGGTTAAATGACATATAATGTCAACCTATCAGAATTACACCATAATTCTCACCATAGACTTTGAATGCCAGAAGATCCTGGACAAATGGCATACAGACAATAAGAGAACACAAACGCCACCCAAGGCTACTGTATCCAGCAAAACTGTCAATTAACATAGATGGAGAAACCAAGATATTCCATGACAAAACCAAACTTACACAATATCTTTCTACATATCCAGTAATACAAAGGACTCTAAGTGGCAAACCCCAATACAAGGAGGCAAGTAAAATCATAGATAAAGCAAGAAATTATTCTTTTCACAACAAAATAAACAGAAGCACACAAACGTAAACTAACGTCCAATTATGAAAATAAGAGAAAGTGATCATCACTATTCCTTAATATCCATCAACTTCAATGGACTCAATTCCCCACTAAAAAGACACAGATTGATAAACTGAATATGTAATGAGGACCCATCGTTTTGCAATACAGGAAACACACCAGAGATAATGACAGACACTAACTCAGAGTAAAAGACTGGAAAACAACTTTCCAAGCAAATGGTCTGAAGATCTAATATCATATAAAATCGACTTTCAACCAAAAGTCATAAAAATCCATAAGGAAGTACACTACATATTCATCAAAGGAAAAATGCACCAAAATGAACTCGAAATCCTAAAAATCTATGCCGCAAATACAAGGACCCCTACATACATAAGAGAAACCCTATTAAAGCTCAAAGAAAGTATTGCATTTCAAACAATAATAGTAGGAAATTTCAATATCCCATTCTCATCACTGGACAGATCACAGAAACAGAAATTAAACAGAGACATAGACAGACTAACAGAAGTTATAAACAAAATGGACTTAACAGATATTTTAGAACATACTATCATAAATAGAATATCATAAAACAAAAGGATATAACTTCTTCTCACCACTTCTTGGCACTTTCTCCAAAATTGATCATATAATCAATCAAAAACCAGGTCTCAAAGTATACAGATAGATAGAAATAATCCAATTCATCCTATCAGACCACAATGAGCTAAGGTTGTTCTTCAATAACAATTAGGAAAGAACACCCACATATACATGGAAGTTGAACAATGCTCTACTCAATGATAACTTGTTCAAGGAAGAAATGAAGAAAGAAATTAAAGACTTCTTAGAATTTCATGAAAATTAACGTACAATATACCCAAACTTTTGGGACAAATGAAAGCTGTGCTAAAAGGAAAAATATCTCTGAGTGCCTGCATAAAGACAGGAGAGAGCATACATCAGGAACTTGACAGCACACCTAAAACTCTAGAAGAAAAAGAAGTAAATATGTACAGGAGTAGTAGAAGTCAGGAGATAATCAAACTCAGAGCTGAAATCAACCAAGTAGAAAAAAGGGGACCATACAAAGAATGAACAGAACCAAAAGCTGGTTCTTTTAAAAAATCAACAGGATACATTAACCCATAGCCAGACAAACCTGAAGGCCCACAGTGTGTGTCCAAATTAACAAAATAAGAAATGAAAAGGGAGACATAACAGCAGAATCAGAGCAAATTTAAAAAGTATTCAGATCGTCTTACAAAACACTATATTCAACAAAACTTGTAAATTTGGAGAAAAATGACAATTTTCTAGACAAATGCCAGGTACCAAAGCGATTTAACAGAAAAACAGAAAAAAAAAACCAGAAAAACCGTTTAAACAACCAATAACTGCTAAAAAAATACAAGCAGTTATTACAAGCCTCTGAACCAAAAAGAGTCCAGGATAAGATGGGTTTAGTGCAGAAATCTATCCAAAATTCAAAGAAAATTTCATACTAGTACTCTGCAAACTATTCCACAATATTGAAACAGATGGAGCACTACCTAATTGCTTTTATGAAGCCACAATTTCTCTCATACCTAAAACACACAAAGACCCAACAAAAAAGAGAATTTCAGACCAATTTCCCTTATGAATATCGTTGCAAAAATACCGAGTCCAAGAACATATCAAAACAATCATCCATCATGATCAAGTAGGTTTTATCCCAGGCATGCAGGGATGGTGTTGTATATGGAAACAATCAATGTAATCCATTATATAATCACACTCAAATATAAAAACCCAATGATCCTTTCATTATATGCTGATAAAACATTTGACAAAATTCAATACCCCTTCATAATAAAAGTACTGGAAAGTACATGAACTTAAGGCCCATACCTAAACCTATAAAACAAATACATAGCTAACATTAAACTAAGTGGACAGAAACTTAAAGCAATCACACTGACATCAGGTCCTAGACAAGGCTACCCAGTCTCTCAGAAATTATTCATTATAGTTCTAGACATCTTAGTCAGAACAAGCAGACACTGAAGGAGGTCAAAGGGATATAGATTGGAAAGGAAGAAGTCAAAATAGCACTGTTTGTAGATGATAAGATAGTATACTTAGTGACCTCAAAAGTACCAGCAAAGAATTGCAAAGCCTGATAAATAATTTCAGCAAAGTTGTCGGATATAATAATAAGTCTGCACATAAGTTAAACAAACGGAGAAAGAAACTAGGGATATGAAACCCTTCACAATAGCAACAAATAATATAAAATATCTCAGGGTGACTTTATCCAAGCAAGTAAAAAATATAAGCATATGACCAGAACATCAAGTCTCTGAAGAATCTGTAGGAGATTTCAGAAGATGGAAAGATCTCCCATGCTCATGGACTGGCAGGATTAATATAGTAAAAATGGCCTTTATACCAAAAGAGATCTACAGATTTATTCCAATCCACATCAAAATTTCAATCATTTCTTCATGGAGTTAGACAGAACAATTTATAAATTCATCTGGAATAACAAAAAAACACAGAACAATTAAAACTACCATCAACAATAAAAGGACTTCCTTGGGAATCACTATCACTGACCTCAAGCAGTATTCCAGAGCAACAGTGATAAAAACTGTATGGCATTGAGACAGAGGCAGCCAAATAAACTGGTGGAATAGAACTGAAGACCCAGAAATGAACCCATATACCATGGTCACTTAATTTTTGAGAAAGAAGCCAAAACCATCCAATGGAAAATAAGATTGCGTTTTCAGCATATGGTGCTGGTTCAACTGGAAGTCAGCATGTATAAAAAGGCAAATTGATCCATTCTTACTGCCTTGTAGAAACCTTTAGTCCAACTGTATCAAGGACCTCAACATCAAACCAGATACACTAAACTAAGAGAAGAAAATGGGGAAGCATTTCGAACACATGAGCACTGAAGAAATTTTCCTGAAGAAAAAACCATTGACTTATGTGCTAAGATCAAGAATCGACAAAAAGGATCTCATGAAACTGCAAAGCTTCTGTAAAGCAAAGAACACTTGGTTCGGAAAAATGGCAACCAACAGATTGGGAAAAGATCTTTACCAATCCTACAACAGATAGAGAGCTTTTATCCAAGATATACAAAGAACTCATGAAGTTAGACTGCATGAGACAAATAACCCTATTGAAAAATGGGGTCAGAGCTAAACAAAGAATTCACAGCTGAGTAATGCCGAATGGCTGAGAAACACCTAAAGAAATGTTCAACATCTTTAGTCATAAGGGAAATGCAAATCAAAACAACCCTGAGATTTCACCTCACACCAGTGCGATTGGCTAAGATCAAAAACTCAGGTGACAGCAGATGCTGGCGAGGATGTGGAGAAAGAGGAACACTCCTCCATTGTTGGTGGGATTGCAGACTGTTACAACCATTCTGGAAATCAGTCTGGAGGTTCCTCAGAAAATCAGACATTGAACTACCTGAGGATCCAGCTATACCTCTTTTCGGCATATACAAAAAAGATGCCACAACATATAAAAAAGACACGTGCTCCACTATGTTCATTGCAGCCTTATTTATAATAGGCAGAAGCAGGAAAGAACCCAGATGCCCTTCAACAGAGGAATGGATACAGAAAATGTGGTACATCTACACAATTGAATACTACTCAGCTATCAAAAACAATGACTTTATGAAATTCGTAGGCAAATGGATGGAACTGGAAAATATCATCCTGAGTGAGGTAACCCAATCACAGAAAAACACACATGGTATGCACTCATTGATAAGTGGCTATTAGCCCAAATGCTTGAATTACACTAGATGGACAGAACACATGAAACTCAAGAGAGATGATCAAAATGTGAATGCTTCACTCCTTCTTTAAAAGGAGAACAAGAATGCCCTTGGCAGGGAATAGGGAGGCAAAATTTAGATCAAAGTGAGAAGGAACACCCATTCAGAGCCTGACCCACATGTGGCCCATATGTATACAGCCACCCAAATAGACAAGATAGATGAAGCAAAGAAGTGCATCCAAACAGGATCCGGATGCTGATCTGTCCTGAGAGACACAGCCACAATTCACAAAATTCATATGCAAATGTCAGCAATAAACCACTGAACTGAGAATGCGACCCTTTTTGAAGGGATTGGAGAAAGATGTAGAAGAGAATGAAGGGTTCGAGACGTCATATGAACAACAATGCCAAGCAACCAGAGCTTCCAGGGACTAAGCCACTACCTAAAGACTGTACATGGACTGACCCTGGACTCTGACCTCATAGGTAGCAATTACTATCCTAGTAAGAGCACCAGTGGAAGGGGAAGCCTTTGGTCCTGCTAAGCCTGAACCCCAGTGAAGATGACTGTTGGGGGTAAAGGTGATAATGGGGGAAGGTTTGGTAAGGGAAGACCATATAGAAGGGGAGGGTGAGGCGTTAGGGGGATGTTGGCTCTGAAACTGAGAACGGGAATAATAATCGAAATGTAAATAAGAAATACTCAAGTTAATAAGGATTTAAAAAAAAAAAGATTTAATGCCAGTAATGAAATAGACTTGCTAGCAAGACAGAACAACCAGGATAAGAGCAACTTCCATGTCATTATATAGGCTTCCTTTAGGAGGAATTGCCAACATTGTAGCTGGATTAAATACCTGGATTCAAGGAGTGTTTTTGTATTTCAAGTATTCAGAATAGAAGTAGATCTTCTCACTTTGAATGAAAGTGCATTACCTCAGAGGTAGGGCCATTATTTTATGGTTTTAGATAATTCCAGCTTTAGTCAAGTAGGCAACCAAAAATAGCCATCAAAAGTCTATTTCTTGTCAACTTAAAATTACATCATATATCCTTATGTTGTGAATAATTTGTAAATGAAAATAATAACCAGATTATAATGGTGCCTTGATAAAATAGAATGATCCTACATCCAAATAGAAATGCAATATATATTTTACAATATCATAGATATACTGATGTGATATAATCATCAATTCTACAATCTAAAACACGATACATATTTAGAATCGATGGAAATGTGTTCTACGGCACATTCTTTCAGTATCTCAAATTTGAAACGAATATGAAAACCATTGGTATCGTCTTAATTGGTATTATATTGCATGATGAAGAAATTGATGAAAGAAAACACAAAAATCTATAGAAAAACTTTGTTAACAAAATACAAAGGAATTATTGATTTCAATTATTAATCATTTTTCTACAACTGGTTATGGTTATAAAGACAACCATGTGTAAATACCTTCTTCACTACCCTGTCTTATTTGCTTCACCCATAAGAAGCACCTCATTAGATAACAATCTACATTCCTGATGGATTTGCACCCTTTGTCATTCCGCATGGGTTTAGCTATTTTCTTTGTACATTGAGTATGTGGGCAAATATTTCTCCATCTTTTCCCACATGCATCTGTCTCTGGTTTCTACCTCTTGTCCTGAAAAGTTTTGTGGGAGAGCACACAACTCTCTTCTAGAAAATGAGAGTCAAAATGACCTAGCTGACTGCATATTCTTTACTCTTATTAAACTGCATTCTTGTTTTCCCTTGCATCAGTCAAACAGGATGTGTTTTTTTTTCTTGTATACATTGTCTTTACAATGAAATCTGGTAATTTGCAATTAGAGTTAGTCTATTGAAAATGTTTCTCTCCAAGCCTTGGTCATATTGAATGGTCTTTCAATTTTTACCCTATAATATTGTTAAGCCACAGCATCATCTATTTGAAATCCTAACCAGTTTGAGCAACTTATACATTTCATCATGGACTGTGACCCTGATGTGTGGAGATTTCTTCCAAGAGTGCAACCTGAGTCATTCAACTGGGATCCAAACAAAGAAACTCAACTCAGCGGTTGAGGCCCCTGTGATACCCTGGTCTAAATTTCCTACAGAAATTGTGAGCTAATTACTCACTTCCAGAAGCAATACTGGGTATAGGATATCCTTGGACTTGAACTTTGAAGAAGGAGATAGAAATTGTTCAATTGGCACAGAGCTATATACAGACCAACAGTTAGGGTAACATCATTTCTTAGAACGATTTGTGTTATGTATAACCTACTTAGTCATAAAGGAAATGCAAATCAAAACAACCATGAGTTTCCACCTCACATCAGTCAGAATTGCTAAGATCAAAAACTCAGGTGACAGCAGATGCTGGCAAGGATATGGTGAAAGAGAAACACTCCTCCATTGTTGTTGGGATTGCAAACTGGTACAACCTCCCTGAAAATCAGTCCTGAGTTTCCTCAAAAATTGGTCATTGCAGTTGCTGAAGACCCAGCTATACCTCCCCTGAGCTTATACCCAAAAGATGCTCCAACATACAACAAAGACACATGTTACACTATGTTCATAGCAGCCTTATTCATAATATCCAGAAGCTGGAATTAACCCAGATGTCCTTCATCAGAAGAATGGATACAGAAAATGGCCTATATTTACACAATGGATTAGTACTCATTTATCAAAAATAATGAGTTCATGAAATTCATAGGCAAATGGATGAACCTAAAAAAATATCATCCTGAGGGTGGTTACCCAATAACAGAAAAACAAAGTATGCACTCATTTTTAATTGGATATCAGTGCAAATGCTCAAGTTACCTATGATCCAATGCACAGACCACATGATACTCAAGAAGGAGGACCAAAATGCAGATTATTCACTCCTCCCTTAAAAGGGTAAATAAAATATCCATAAGAGGGGTAGGGAGAGATTGTTCATAGGAGACTGAAGGAATGGCCATTCAGAGTCTGCTGGACATGTGTCACACACCCAACCACACACACACACATATGCAACAAAACTATTTTGGATAAAATAGGCTTTCAGAGATTATCATTTGAAGTAGGTACACAATATTTACACAGGGACCTAAGAGAATTCAGCTGAAGGACATTATTGTTTTCTGGCTGTGCTGAGAGCTGAAAACCAGTTGGTAAGGGTGCCTACACACTTGAAAGCAGAGATAAGACCAACTTTTATGCTCCAAGTTACCTGTCATTTGGACTCAAAGACACAATGAGAAGATCAAATGTTACAATTAGAAGTATAAAAGAGAGTGAAGACTCCCAACTTAAAGGGCCAGTAAATATCTTTAAAAAATTATCGAAGAAATCTTCCCCAACCTAAAGACAGAGATGCCGAAAAACATGCCAGAAGCCAACAGAGCTGTAAATAGATTTACCAGAAAAGAAATTCCTCACATCACATGATAGTCAAAACACCAAATGCACAAAATAAAGAAAGAAGTTTAAAGGCAATAAGGGACAAAGTCAAGTAACATATAAAGTCAGACCTATGAGAATTACACAAGGTTTCTCACCAGATACTATGAAAGTCAGAAGATCCTGGAATACTCTAGACCATAAAAGAACACAAAAGCCATTCCAGTGTACTATAGCCAGGAAAATTCTCAATTAACACATATGGAATTACGAAGATATTCCATGACAGAACGAAATTTATACAGTATCTTTCTACAAATCCAGCCCAACGAAAGATAATAGGTAGAAAACTCTAACACAAGGAGGGAAACTACATCCTAGAAAAAGCAACAAACTAATCTTGCAATGAAACCAAAAGAAAAGAGACACACAAACATGACTCTTCCTCTAACAACAAAAATGACAGAAGCAACAATCACTATTCCTTAATATCTTTTAACAAAATGGAGTGAATTCCCCCATAGAAAGACATAGACTAAATGAATGGATACATAAAGAGGACCCAGTATTTTGTTGAATGTAGAAAACACAACTCAGAGACAAAGACAGACACTACCTGAGAGTATTAGGCTAGAAAACAAATTTTGAAGCAAATGGTCTGATAGAAGGAAGCTGGATTTGCCATTCTACTATGGAATATAATCGACTATCAACCAAAAGTTTTCGAAACAGGTGAGGAAGGAAATTTCATATTTATCAAAAGATTATCCCACCAATAGTAACTGTCAATCCTAAATATGTATGCTCCATATACATGGACACCTCCATTCCTAAAAGATACCTTACTAAAGCTCAAAGCACCCATTTGCTCCTCACATAATAATAGTGGGAGATTTCAACACCACAATCTCATCAATGGACTGATCAGGGAAACAAAAATTAAACCAAGATCTAGACAAACTAACAGAAGTTGTGAACAAAATGGACATTACAGATATTTATAGAATATTTAATCCTAAAACAAAATAATATATTCTTCCCAGCATCTCATAGTATTTTCTCCAAAATTGATCATATATCAAGTCACAAAACAGGACTCAACAGATCGAAGAAGACTGAAATAAGTCCATGCATCCTATCAAACCGTGACAAACTAAGGCTGGTCTTAAATATCCACAAAAACATCAGTGAGCCCACACATAACTGTAACTTGAACAGTGCTCTACTCAAAGATAACTTGTCAAGCAAGAAATAAAGAAAGATTAAAGACTTTTAAGAATTTAATACAAGTGATTGCACAACATACATATGCTGTACTCAACAATAAAAGAACTTCTGGGGGAATCACCATTCCTTACCTCAAGCAGTATTACAGGGCAATAGTGATTAAAAAGCAAAGAACAATGACAAAAAAGTTGTATTTGTACAGATTCCTGGGAATGTTGATAAGTGGAATAGAATTGAAGACACCAACACAAACACACACATAAATGGTCACTTGATATTTAATAAAGAGGCTAAAACCATCCAATGAAAAACGATAGGATTTTCAACAAGTGGAGGGCAGCATGTAGAAGTATGCAAATCGATTCATTTTTATTGCCCTATACAAAGCTTAAGTATGAGTGGATCAAAGACCTCTACATCAAACCCAATAAACTGAAACTTATAGAAGAAAAAGTAGAGAAGAGTCTTGATCACATGGGCACTGGGAAAATTTTCCTGAACCAAACACCACTGGTTTGTACTGTAAGATCAAGAATCAGAAACGAGACTTCATAAAACTACAAAGCTTCTGTAAGTCAAAGGACACTGTTATTAGGACAAAACAGCAACCAAATGATTGGGAAAAGATCTTTTTCAATCCTACACCTGATACAGAGCTAATATCGAAAAATATACAAAGAACTCAAGAAGTTAGACACCAGAGAGCCATACAATCCTATGAAAAATGGGGTACAGAGCTAAACAGAGAATTCTCAACTAAGGAATAACAAATAGCTGAGAAGTATGTCAAGAAATGCTCAACATCCTTAGTCATCAAGGAAATAAAAATAAAAACACTCCTGAGGTTCCACCTCACACCAGTCAGAATGGCTAAGATCAAAAACTCAGGTGACAACAGATGTTGGTGAGGTTATGGAGAAAGAAATACACTGTTCCATTATTGGAGGGATTGCAAACCTGTACGATAACTCTGGAAATCATTCTGAAGTTTCCTGGGAAAATTGGATAATGCCCTAACTGAGGACCCAGCTCTACCTGTACTCTGCATAGACCCAAAAGATGGTGCAACATTCAACAAAGACTCATGCAACACTATGCTCATAGCAGTATTATTTATAGTAGCCAGGAACTGGAAAGAATCCAGATGGTCTTCAACTGATGAATGGATACATAAAATGTGATACATCTGTACAATGTTCTACTACTCCGCATTAAAAACAATGAATTCATGAAACTCATAGGCAAATGGATTGACCTAGAAAGCGTCACCCTGAGTGAGGTAACCCAATCACAGAAAAGGTCACATAGTATGCACTCTCTGATAAGTGGATTTTAGCCCAAAAGTTCGAATTCCTCAAGATATAATCCACAGACCACATGATGTTCAAGAAGAATAATCAAAGTATGGAAGCTTCACTCCTTCTTAAAAGGGGGAACAAAAAACATTCACAGGAGGGTATGTGGAGGCACAGGTAGAAGCAGAGACTGAAGGAATTCATGCCCCACCTGTGCCCATATACATTTATACAGTCACCAAATTATATAAGATTGTTGAAGTTAAGAAGTGCATGCTGACTGGAACTGGATATAGCTGTCTCCTGAGAGACACAGCCAGAAGAGGTCAAATTCATATTTGAATGCTAGCAGCAAAACATTAATCTGACATTGGAACACCTGTTGGAGGAATTACAGAAGCGATTGAAAGACCTGAAGGGGCTTGCAGCCTCATAGGACAGCAATGCCCAACAACGATAGGTCCCAGGGAGTAAAGCATCACCCAAAGTATATACAAGGATTGACTCATGGCTGTAGATGTATATGTAGCACAGGATGGCCTTTTTGGGCACAAAGGGGAGGAAAAACTCTTAGTCCTTCCAAATTTGGACTCCCAGTGTAAGGAAGGTCAGAAAGACTAGACGGGTGGATGATGTGGATGGGAACTCCATTATCGAAGAAGGGGAGGGAGAGCAGATAGATGTCTTATGAGTAGGAAACCAAGAAAGGGTATATTTGAAATTTAAATTAAAAAATCAAATAAATGAAAAGAGGATACTCAGATTCCTTTGAATAGGTGGAAGCATATCTAATTTCCTTGTGTGCAGGAGAGGAATTGTTGCTGTCCCTCTAGGAAAATGTAATAGATTTTTGATGTTCTAAAGTAGAAGGGTGAAAAAGGATCTCCCCTAGACTGTATGGAATGTGCATAGCTTCTCTTCCTCTTATGTCTGGAGCACTACTGAGCAGAAGTTGAAGGTTGATTGATACCTTGAAAATTATAGAACATTCCAGCCAAACACTACTTCAGCAACTCCAAACTGGAAATCACAGTAAAGAATACACATTTGAATGTCCATGGTAGGCAGTCAACAGTCTTAGAAGTCTTGTACAAGGCTCTAATGGAGTAGTGTTGGGTTCAGTGTCTTATTCAAATATATGTCCATCTACACATTCCTCTGCATGTGAAAGGACACCTCTGTGTAAGGGAACACAATGAAGACAGTAGTCGGATTTGTGCTTGCTTTTAGACTCTTGTTTGAGAACTCAGTCCAGATTTCTCTGAGATCTCTTCGGTCAGAACAGTGTTTCCCAGGACAATAAACTTAGAAATTTAAGAGAGGAAATACATTTGGCATATGGGGAATCTGTGGTAATTCCTTGGCCTCCTGGAGTCTTCTTAATTGTATAAGTCTAAATCTTACTGGGTAAGATGGTGGAGGTAGGGAACTTGAACAGAAGTAGGACTGTTGTGTCAGTCCTCAAAAAGGTAATATGCAAGACTTCATGGGAAAAATTTGTTATTGCACCGTGGACATCACCGGGATTTCTGAGAAAATGTGCAAAGGAGATATTCTATACCTGTTTGTTAGAACTGTAAAATCTCTGTAAAATTATTTTAAAATAATAAGAAAGACCATTTCATGCTGGAGAAAATGTAAGTACCTCGTGGAGCAGAGGAAGATCCAGTATTGCTTGATCAGCTTCCTATTCTTTATCAGTATTTAGAATGTCCATATATTTTCATGCCATTTGAAAGTCCAGGTAGTAATTCTTGCATCAGTCCTATAGGTTGCATTTTATTCCAACAGTTGTCTTTGGGCTTTGAAGACTTTTGTCAGACAAGAAAAGATCAAAACCCCTTTCTTCCATGGAGGAATGTCTCAGAATACCTTTAGCAGGAAGAAGTTTGTATGTAGTCCTAGACAGTTGGGATGTAGCAGGCTCACAAAATCAAGAGAAGAAGTGCTGAAGATGGCCAATAGAGAGTGCAGGCATGAGTACCCCTTGGGCAAAAGAAGATATTTCAGGCCAATGTTGTCCTTTGGTGAAAGTGTTCTTGCCCACTATACAGAGAAAAAACTTGAAATACTTTGAGTAGTTGTGGAGTGTTGATACTCCCATAGGGAAAAGGAGAGACACTGAATCTCTTCTTTGAAATGATGACATTTACAGACCCCATGGACAGAAGATGTGAATTTGAGAACAACTGGAGCAAAAGGTATCATTCTGATGTCCTTCCTAGAGGAAGTTTTGAATATGAGACACAGTTAAGTGTAAATTTTGTGCCATCTTTCACCAAAAGTAGAATGGTTCAGAATCATTCTTTGTCAAATAGGTTAGCTACTGAGGACCTTTTTGACTAGAAGTGGAGTTTTAGACCTGGGTGCCAGAGATGATCTCAGGAACTGTCAGTCTTATAAGACAGATAGCAGACACTTATATACAGAATATACATTTGATATATAGTGGACATAAATTGGTGATTTAAAGTAATGATGTTTAAGAGTAGAATATTAAAGAAGACGTAGAATCTGCTTAAAGTGACAAACCTATTTTAGGATCAGGGAGTTTTCAAGCCTAAATTGAGCAGGAAAGCTAGGGCTACTTTACATATTCACATCTTCAATTACACCATGGTAGGCTCTAACCGGGGTCCAAGCATTAGTATTATTCAGCAGTCATGATTTTCAGTCTCTAAGTCCTCTTGAAGCTAATCATCAACGACATGGGTATAAGCATGAAGGATGGTATATAGGAGAGATAATGAAAGTTTCACGATTTGCTAACACAGATCATAATTAGGTGAAGTACCTTTGGCCAAACCTATATTTATTTAGTGGCCATTATTAGATGAACATGATCTAAAGCTCCCTATTAGAGGGTTATACTTGATCTAAAGCTCCCTATTAGAAGATTGAGTATGCTCTAAGGACTCTTTAATCTTGGTCCTCTTGGGCAAAAAAAAAAAAAATCTGAGATCTCAATAGTAAACTCCAGTCCTTCTTATAACAGATCTTATACAGAAGGGGATGGTGTAAAGTATTATTTGTCAAAAAATAAAGACCTGAAGGCCACCAATCAAAGTGAAGTGCTGATTCCCCTTCATCTAAAGGGGATGGTGTTGAGATGGCTAGGAAATAGGTGCAGTTTTAGTAACCTGTGTTCATAACTGCAACTTATGGAGTCATCCTGAACTGCTTTGCTAAACAAGAAAGTGCCTGGCCATTTTTAACCAATTACAAAGATCTAGTCACCTAACTGTGAAGAAGGTAAAATTCTAGCTCACCTTTGGTGGTGGGAAAACAGTATGGTATTGCTTAATTTTCTTCCGATTATTCTTTCCAGTTTCCATTAGCATGCTCTTCCATCAGGGTAAGTGATTATCTGAACTCTGATGCTCCATCGATATATATATATATATATATATATATATATATATATATATGATGTATAAATGTATATATATCATATGTGTATAAATAAGATGTATAAATGTATACATATGATGTATATATATTATGTATAATGTGTGTGTATATATATATATATATGTGTGTGTGTGTGTGTGTGTGTGTGTGATGTATATATGTGCATATGATATATATAAGTATAAGTGTACATGTGTACACATCCATAAATGAGAGATGGAAAAATTGCATTTCTGACAACCATCTGTAGTAAGATTGCATATATGTTAATTTTAGCTTTCTATACTCTGCCCTCTGATCTACAACAAGTATCTTATGATGTCCCACTGCGAAATCGCAATCAGGATTGCCTGGTAATCTTGGTCAAGATTGGCACTTAAGTAAAATGAGTTTAAATCAGGTATAAGATGTCCTTGTAATTAAGTGATGCTCTTGGGACTTCCAGAGCTAGAGGCTACAACTGAAACTCCTCACAAGTATAGATGGAATCAATGAGACTTGCCCTTAGGAGCCAAACCTGACATATCTCGTGAGCATCATTCCATAGCATATACACCCTTGGCCATGAACTGACTGCCTATAGTTTTTGTGGTTGAAGGTCCCATTTTGTACTACATTGAACTGCATGTTATTGAATCTGATTCTGGCTTCTACAGAGGTATGCCATGAGACCATGGGGCCTCTTTAGTCAGAAGTGAAGTGACTTCTGCCCACTTTCAAATAATCAAAATTTGGGGGTCTTTCCTTTATATGAGTACTTGAGAAGACATAAGGCAACCAGGGAATGAGTAGAGTAGGCTCAGTTGTAGGAGGGAGGTCTGACATTCTGTTCAATGACTTAGGTAACTGAGGGAAAAAGGAAGATCTCGACGCCTTTAAGAAAGAGAAAACTTTGAGATCTGATTGTGCAATGGTATGTGTTAGAAAACCCTTGGAGTTGGGGTTGGTAGCATGAAACATCCTGTGACACATGGATGTCATTGTAACCTGATTTGGTGAAGGATTTTCTCCAACAATGCCCTTCAATTTCTATACTTCTTTAGTTGGTAGAAATTTTACATCGTGTATTAAATCTGGGGAAGTTTAGGTAACAACCCAAGCCTTTTTTAAACAGCTTGGATGACTGTCTCTGGATCTGTTGCTCATTCAGTTTGTATTAATATGTCCATATATGGGTAGCAACAAAGGGTGCTCTTGATTTCTAGTGATTGGCTTGATTGGAATCAATCAATGATTCTATATATAGGACCTGGGACCTCAAACCCGATGGAAGAAGATATTTCCCTATCCACCATGGTAAAAGGTAAAAAGCCTTGATTCTCTATTATTTAGAGTATATCCATGTGAGGTAATTCAAAGTCATGAGGGACTGCTTTAGAATACAAGCTTTGGCACACTATTATTTGAAAAAGCATGTCTCATGTCACCTTGTGAATAAAGCAATGTGTGAGTTTCATTTGGTCAAAGGCAGTGTACACCATCAAGAGGTGAGCAAGATCCAAGGCCACACTGATGGGGAAGGAGTCACATCATCGTTCAGGGTAGTTCTCAGGGCCTTTTCAAAGAGGAATGAGTCTAGGATGTATCTCAGAACAGGAGATTTCTGAGAACAGATTTACAGAATGGGAAGTTCTGAGAAGATCTTTAGCTAAAGTGAAATCCTGAATGTATTGGTTCACAATGTGGAGTACCCTAGTCATATTTTGAAGAAAAGAATTATCAACTTCACCCATGGTCAGCAGGGGAAGGTTATCGGCTACACTGGGCCTTGAGGAATGTTCTGACTCTGTTTCAGTAACTTCTAAGTATGTTCCCTGTATGTATACATATATATCTTTTAGTCCAGGCAATGGTCACAACAAAAGTATAAGTGGTTCAGGAAGCGGTGATGTTTCTTCAAGGATGTGTTCAGCTGCAAACATATGTGAATAAAATATAGGAATATTTTGATGACCTACTTTAAGGCACATGGTATAAGAGTCAATTTAGCTTTGTGTCTTCTGAACTAGGATTTAGAAGCAGAGAAATATAAGATACCATTGTTTGCATATGTGTTGTATGAATACATTGAATAAAGAGGTTAGTTTTAAGCAAACTTTCTTTATAGGGGTGTTGAGTGGCATGGGCCGAAGGGCAGCTCTAGTAATTCTTTAGTTCCACAGGTACTCCAAAATTCACATAGTACACAGGGAGGAGTTCTGAGACAATTGATGTGCACTGAGAATAATTTTTAGAGCCCTTTCAATAGAATTTCATTTCCCTAGCCCCCATTCGCAGAAGCTGAGGGTCTAAAATCGACTTAGTGGATTGAAGTAGACAATTGGCCCACAATCCTACTGGAAAGACAACGAATGCTAGATGGTCTTTCATGTAGGATGCGAGGTATAACACTCCCTAGATCTGGCAGACCTTTAAGGAGAAAAGACAACACCACTTGATGGGTATAGGAAAATAAAAGGCCCATGTAAGGCTTCAAACAGGTTTTAAGCCCCTTTATCATAAAGGGTCTAGGGCAATGCTATACTTAGGCGAGTACTGACATGCTCTACAATATAATCAGAAGGAGTAAGTTAACACTGGGTAAAGTGAACCCCATGTAAGAGAGGAAAACTCTAAAGCCCTATTGAAAATGAAGAGAAACTTCTTCAGGCATAGTGTATATAGGTGTCATACACACTTCTGTCAAGAGAAAAGCTTCCTGGTACCTTATACAGTGGATAAAGTTTCCAGCCGTAATCATAAGTTTCAAATTCTCATTCAGAGGTTTATATATTCATAATTTCTGTTAATGCAGGAGAGAAAAGACAGGAACATATTTCTTCTGCCAAAGGCTTTGGATAATTTTTTCTGGCTAGGTTAATTCTTCTGGTTTGTTCAGCTGTTAAGATCTAAGCAGAAATGTTGAAATTATTACATTTTTATTGATTTGTCTTATTGCAGTTTGCAAGGGTTATATACTCTGATTCTAAACTACGACTCTGGGACTTCAAACCGGAGTGGAGCAGAGTCATTGGATTATAGAAGGAGTCACTTTTGAAAATATGTTTAATCAGTTAGGGATACGACTACTTTGTTGGAAAGTCAAGGACCCATTATTCAGAGAGAACATTTTAGGAGGATTGGGAAGAGTGAGAAGGTCACAGCATCCTTCAGGCAAAGGTTTACCTTGGGTACTGGAAGAAGGCAGTCAAGTGCAACTGTTTTCACAGTCCAGAATAACTATGTGTCGGGGTACTCTGAGGCGTGCTGGCCAGAAATTAGGGAATTTGCTCTTACATATTGGGTGGTAATCTCTGGATTTATGTTTTGCACAAGCTGTTCAGAAGCAGGATAATCATCGACAACAAAGATGAAACTGCTCCATTTTATGTGAAAAACCTTAAAGGCAGAACTTAGGTTAGGGCTCAGATTTGCCCTGACATGTCTGAGGACATCATGTCCACGTGGTCTTCCATTCCTTCAAACATTTATCTATGCCTGGCCACCCAGGTAAGAAAGGAAACATTAAGACCTCTTAGAAGAATAGAACTGAGATCCTATGGATCAGAAGAAACCATTGTCAGGGGATATTAATTTAAAGTTTCCTTAAGAAAAAAAAAACTGTGTGAGATTTCATTTCATTTGATTCTCTGTATGTTCTTCATCAAAATAATTTGTATTAAGCCCCTTTCAACTTACAGGGTATGTCTAGATTTTCTTATTCAAAGAAAGTAGAATATATTCATCTTACTTTGCAGAATATGTTTTTCAGGGGCTCTTCATTGCATCCCAATTGAAACCCAAGTTTACCTTGAACTGAAGGAGAAACCTGGGAAAAATTAGGAAACATATCTGTGGCACAGTCCATAATATCAGGAACTAGTGTGGGTTTCCTCACCCTAAATTAATATCTAAACCTACTTTGGACAAACTAGAATGATCTGAAGTAATCTTTCCTTCAGGGATAACACATGATGCCTCCTTAATCAAAAAAAGAATGGATGAGTACCACCAAGTAAAGATGAGTTGCTGTTGTCCCTGTGACAGGAGAATTGATTAGAGTATTCATATTCCCCTTGTATTTGAGAAAAAATTAAATTGCTTACAATAGCTCAGGAGGTCCTAGCATTGCATCATCTTCTAATGATACCTCACAGTCTAGCATATCCACATCTTTAGCTGAATATGCAAGAGCCTGAATATAGATTACATGATTCATGAAAAGTTGAGGTGTCCTAAGCATGATTGCCCCCTAAAAGTATATTCAACCAAAACGAAATGAGCACCAGACTGATGACTTCACAACATATCATGTGACTTTACTCAAGGAAGTAGCATAAGATTCCAGGATTTGCTCCCTCCTTTTGGATTTCAGTGAACCTTCACCAGAGGGATCAATGCTCCTTGGTCCGAGGTAAAATATCCCATGGGCCCCAAGCAGAAGGGATGGTTCTGAGAGACCATTTTGTCAAATGGGTAACTCTAAGGCCTATAAAAATATCAATGTTTTTGAAAGGAGAAAAGTCTTAATCCGGTTTGATAGTAGGGGACTATCCATGATTACCTTCTATAAAAAACAATGATCCCATCACTCCAGGCCTCTACATTTTCAGAGAACTCCAGAAAATTCTTATCTCCAAGGACTCCACTACAGATGTGACAGCAATCTGAGGTTTATTCTGAAATCTTGTGTGAAGTCACTGTCTCTAATCCTTTTTTAAACTTACTATTAGCAGCACAGGTATGGGTGTGAGGGATATTGACCTTTCTGGTGAGTATCTTAGATAAGTGGCCTTGGATCCAGGGTGGAACTTTTATTCATTGGCCATGGGACGTCAATCCATTGTTCTTGGAGATTTTTTGGTGGTCAAAGTTGTATTGGCTATGCAATAAGGTTTGAGGAACAAGTTCTGGTCTTTATTAGTTGAATGGTATACCTGAGTCAGCCACGAACAAAGTGAGAGTCTCCTATGGATTCTTGTTCACAAGGATTCAGTCTCAGGTACACTACAGCAGAGGCTGACTGTTTGAGACACTCCTCAGTCACAAGGTCAATTCTAGATTTCGTTCCATCAGATAGCTATGTCTCTGACCCCTCCATTGCAGACAGAGGAAGAATAAAGTGTTTCTATTCCAGGGCAGTTGATTTCTAGTGTATGTCGTTTCAGGGGCATTTGAGTCCTTTGATGTTTAATGATATCAGAGACAAATGATTGGATTTGTCTATTATTTTTCTTGTTAGATGTCGAATTATGTTTCTGTGGCTACCTACATTATCTTCTTTTGTGTTTTAAAAGTAGATTGTGTTCTTTCTTTTTCTGGGTGTAGTTTCCTGCCTTGTACTGGAATTTTCCACCTTTCATCTTTTGTAGGACTGGATTTGTGGAAAGATATTGTGTAAATTTGCTCTTGTCATGGCATATCTTGGAATCTCCATCTATGGTAGTTGAGAGGTTTTATAGCAGCCTGGGATGACATTTTTGTTCATTTATGATCTGTGTGATATATGCCCAGGACCTGATAGCTTTCATAGTCTATTTTAAGAAGTGTGGAATACTGATTGGTCTCCCTTTTTATGTAACTCAACCTTTTTTCCCTTACTGGTTTTAATATTTTTTCTTTGTTTTGTGTACTTTATATTTTAACTATTATGTGATGGAAGAAATTTATTTTCTGCTCCAAATTTTTGGGAGTTCTCTTTGAATTTTGTACGTGTAAGGTTGTCTCTTTCTTTAGGTTAGGGAAGGTTTCTACTATAATTTTGTTGAAGATATTTACTGACCCTTCAAAGTGGGAGTCTTCATTCTCTACTATACCTATTATCCTTAGGTTTTATCTTGTCATTTTGTCTGGGATTTTCCGGATGTTTTGGGTTAGGAGTTTTTTGTGTACCAAGAACTGTGGATCAGGTTCAGCTATATGGAATAGATAGAAACAAAAGTATGCTGTAACAGACTACACCTCCATTCGTGGGTTCTGAGCACTCCAGGAAGTTACCTCTGAGAAGAAGAAGTCTCTCCCGTGCTCTTGAGTGTGTCAGCACTCCTGGAAGTCCATCTATTTCCTCATGGGATCTCATTCTTTCATGTCAAATATATTGCCAGATGAGATAATTGCTCAGTGCACACAGTATTGTGTTGAATATGACACAGACTATCTGTGACAAATTAAAATATATAGGCAATGTCAACTAGGTCATTGAATTGTAATATATTGAAGAATTCACATAATTACTACATGTTGGACTAACCAATGAATGGGATGCATATTTATTAAAATGAAGAATAGTATAAAGTTTATTTTTGAAACTTACTGAATCATGTAATAAATAATAAGTCTCCATTACTGTATCAGGTCCATAATAGTGGTATAGATTAGGAATGAATAAAATGTATTATGAACTTTCTTTTATAAAAATTGCATTATAGTTCAAGAAAAAGAAAGAAATGAATCCATAAATCAGTCTGTTACAGTTGATAGTATGCAAGTACTTGAAGAATCTATTTTAAAAATATGGTCATGGAGATTGTCATAAGGAAGTGACATTTAAGTTAGATTAGATGAAATATAGTTGATCTATATTTTGGGCAAAATCACAGTAAATAGAAGGATGATAAAAGGACAAAGAGCTTGACATTTCCAAAAAGTAAATATGATAGTAGTTTGTATTGACTAAGAGATAGAAGAGCGGTCCAAATAAAGCTGAAGCTTAGGCAATGTCTCATATGGGAATATAGGAACAGTATTAGACATATAATTTTTATTTACTGTAAATGTCTTAGAAATCATTGAACAGTTTTAAATAAGTTTGTTTAACTCACAATGTATATAGAAGGGACTCTGGTTACTTATGTATTATGAGATGATACAGAGAATAATTTTAAGGATGTTTTTGAAGTCTATCTGGAAGTACTGTCAGTGATAATGAAAAAGAGTCATATCAGAGAGCTATGTTGGAAATTGTTGTGTTTGGTAGAAGAATGAGTGTGGTGTGGGCAGGAAGAAAAGAAACCCAATGTCTTTTTTTGAGCAAAAGAAAAGATGTTGGTGTTATTTACTCTGATGTGGAATATTTCATGGTAAGTGGATTTAGGAGAATTATAAAGGAATTTATTTTAGCCCCTTGAAGATGCTTGAAAGAACCTCTAACTCACTAGACATTCCTACTTACTGTTCATTGTTTGGTGATTTAATCCATTACTAAGACCATTATTAGCTGTTATATAACAAAACTCACTTTAATATCTGTATTTTTTAAGTTATAAATGGGAGTACTTATTTAATGAAGAGCAAACCTATGATTATATTACATGCTTATTTAGTATATTCAGACAAATTATTTGCCCATATACTTACTACAAACATTTTGTATTGCAATTATAATTTAATCCAATTTAATTGGTGCTGACACACTCTTTGATTAGAATTTAATAGCTCATGAATGTGAATTTCACAGAAAGAAGTCATTTTTCAGATTTTGTAAATTTACAAACCCTAGAAGAGTAAAAACATGTGATAAATTCTAGCTCTTCTACTTTTAATCTTTAGTATTTTAGTGTGTTATGATATACATGCAAAAATTCCTAATCCAGATGATTTTAACTATAATATCCAGTACTATTAAACATATCAACAGTATTTTACAAATATGAATAATCTATGCTTTCAGAAAATTTTCATCAAAGGAGCAAGAAATTCTTCATAACTTCAACACAACATGGCCTTTGGGAACAGAATAAAACACAAATAAGGAAAGGCGGAAAATGATTGACACATGCACTGTACTTGGTTTGAAATTTAACAATCATGCTAGTTATAGGATACAGCTTTGAAATTAGAGTCAATGAGAGTTTGAAAAATACTGAGGAAGAGTAGGTAAATTGAATTCTTGCTACATGAAAGAAAACACTGGATCTGAAGGTAAGGTACATTTTAGATGATGACACTCGTCTTCTGCCACTATTTATTCAATGCTTTTGTATTTGTTACTATATTATGTTCCAAAAACATACAAATGATTCTAGTTGTTCTTAATTAATGAACATGCAGATCAGCTGATTTAATATTCCACATTATCTTAATATTCTTCTGTATCTTTCAATATTAAAATAATAGAGAATTATTTTGATTAGAGTAAAATTTTATTTTTTTATCATATGAGAGAAGAAATTATTAACCAAGAATGGATATTTGATATTTTCTAAAAGATGTTAATAGAGGTTGAAACCGTATATATAAGATCAACCATTTATACCTTCTCCAAATGAAACTCATTGAAATGTCAGTACACATATAGTACGTATATGGAGTGATATATAGGAATAAAAACATCCCCTATGCATCCAGAATCATCTATTATCCCCATGATGAAAGCCAATATTAGGAAGAGAAGATGGTAGAGCCACTTTGCAGGAAAATCAGCTTCATTCAAAATGAAGATTGAGCTGGGAATTGATTTGACTAAGTGTAGTTAAGAATAATGTAAATGCCCAAAAATTGTAACCTCACTTGGTGGTATGTCCTTGTTGCAGGAGGTATGTTGTTCGGGGTAGGCTTTGAAGTTTCAAAGGATTGAAGCTATTTCAATCTAGTTTTCTCCACATTCCGCTTATGGTCAGCAACCTCTGCCTGTATATCTTTGCTCTGATATCATCAATCACTGACTCTGATATTCTGGTTTATAAGCCCAAATAAAGTATTTCTTTTATAAGGAAATAATAATATAAATGAGTTTAATGTTATGAGAAGCAGACCTTGTTTACCTGATATGGTTGCCTTTTCCTTTCTTAGCTTGGGCCGTCACACTTCTGCTATGTTGAATGAGACATCTCCATATTCTCTACTCTCACTTACTGCAGTTTGTCATTTGGCCCTCAGGACCTCCTTATACCTGGTGCTGTATTTTTGTTCTTGGAAGTTAGAAAGTTTGGATTTCCTGACTTTGGAGGCAGGGTTAAAAGTAAATGGGAAGTGAGTGACATACATACCACAACTCTTCTATTTTAGTCCTTCAATGGGGGATATTAGAGGATGGGATTACTGAGGTGAGCAGAAAGGAAAGGTGCTGCTTTATTTGAAATGTTTTCTTACCTCATTCTGTGTCCCTGTAAAGATCCAGCCTTATCTCTCAGGCCTGGCCATGTTCCTGTCACTGCTCACCTGCCTATCTCTTGCAGCTCTTAATTCTAATTCCTGCTTCCCACTCTACGTTTCATCTTGACCAGATGTAGTGCATTTTTCAGTGTTCCTGCTCTGAAATGTACACAAGTTCTTTTACTTTTGTTTTATTTTCAAACTTTCAATGTTTATGTTCTTTTTCGTTTTACCTCTTTTATGGAAGCCTTAGAGGAGAATCATTCATGGATGTCTCTTTTGATTGGAATGAGAAAATAATGAAAAAATCTTTTTTTTTAATTACAGGACATTTTCAGTTTTTCTCTTCCATATATGTGCCATGCTAGTTTTTCTCCCTGTCTTGTCCTTAGTCCTTTCCTCCCCTTGCTACTTGGATACTGCCTCTTAGGACTTACTGCAGAACCATAATTGCTGGCATACACAAGCAAGGTGTTGATTCTTCATCACTTTTCTAACCTTTTTCTGCTTCTCTCTTGAGCTGTTTGAATTAATTTGGATCACTCTACTCAATAGTACAGTGCTATAGTGCTTGGGCCATGAAAATATCTGTTATTGTTGCCTTGTCATAGTTTTACAGCTCAGGGTTGGCCTAGTTACACTTTGGAATCTTAGTCCAAGAAGTTTGAGAACTTTAATAAAACCGTGTCAGGAGCTAAAAATACTTTTAAATGATTTCTTAATACATGACGCCTAGAAAACCCTTTCATAAATCATGGACAAAGCAGTCTGAGATTCTTGTTTCTGTAAAGTACTTGAAAAATATGAAAGGGAGAAAGGCCATGGCTCACTCACTCTTGTCTTTAGATGGGGCGCTCAAATATGACTTTAGTTTTCCTGCGATTTCTGGTTGGAACATAAACATGTCTTTGGTAGTTTGCATCACCGGATTGCTTATATTAATTCCTCCTTTTGCTATTGTTTTGGGTTCTGTCTTCATTGTTTCCAATAGGACCACAACTCCACACTCTGTGTAGATAAAAGGTGGGTCCAGTCCAGCTGTTATTGTTCTGGCACACAAACCACTTTTTGGGAACAAATGTTCACCATTGTATAGTTGACAGTGGTTTGAAATTCTTTCCTTGTCCTCACAACATTCCTCTTCTCATCTTCTTCAATTAATTGTATTGACCTCCCTGTAATACTATTATGTATCTGTGTGTATGGAAGAAAGTTTTTCTTTAAATATTCTGTGGTTTGTGGGTTTATTCTTCCATCAACTATTCCCAACAGCACATGACCTCAGGTCATTACTGGGAATTATTGTATGCTGGGAACATTGGGGGAGGATAGTGTGAAATTCATCACTGTCCTTTGTTTCAGAGATTTTTATTTTTTAATAAGTAACCCATATTATACAAATATCTAACTAACTCTTGTGTTCCCCTTCCTGTAAGGCTGCTGGTGTAAATAAATTGCATTTTTTCATTGATAAACAATAATAAAATCACATAAAGACAAAAACATACTTAAAGACAGAAAATATTCACAAAGGAAAATCCATTTAAAATGGAGATAACATATAAACAAAATGAGATCAAAAGATCCATTCAGGAACCATGATATTAAAATGTAATTATCAAACTACAAATTTGTAAGATGAGATAATAATAATATATATTTAAGAAAAGATGAAAACCATTAAATGCACAGTGTGCCCAAAATGCTCACTCAAAATGTAGAATATATCCAAGAATGGAATGGAGCTCTCTCTCTTGCTACTATAGAGGCAAAATGGAAGGATTACTACTAGGCTAAACCCAACCTAGATTTCATAGTGCCAAACTATCAAGAAAGCTGGTGTTTCAAAAATACCACTTTAAGCAAATATTGATAATAAAAACAAATATAAAAATAAGAAAGTATTGAAGACCAGCACTACTCCATGATAATCTGATAGGGTGCATGGGATTATTTCAGTATTCTGGTATCTATAGGGACCTGTTTAGTGACAGAGTATATGGTAAGTTTGGAGAAGTTACTTTTAGGTGCAAAAAAAAAAGGTATATTCTGTAGTTTAGGATGAAATGTTCTTTAAATATCTGCTAAATCCATTTGGATGATTATTTCTGTTATTTTCACTGTATCAATTTAGTTTCATTTTCCACAAACGGTCAATTGATGAACTTGGGTATTGAAGTCTCCCACTATTATTGTGTTGGCGCCAATATATGCTTTGAGTCTTAGTGATGTTTCTTTTGGTGAATTTAGGTGCCCTAGCATTTGAAACATAGTTGTTCAGAATTGATAGTTCATCTTAGTATTATTTTTTCTTTGACAATTATTTTGTCCTTCCTTATCATTTTTGATATCTTTGGTTGAACGTCAATTTTATTCAATGTAAGAAAGGCTATTTCTGTTTTGTTTCTTGGGACCATTTGCTTGGAATTTCTCTCCAGCCTTTTACCTTGAGATAGTGACTGTCTATATAAGTAAGGTGTGTTTCCTGTATGCAGCAAAATGTTCGGTCCACTTTATTTATCCAATCCCTTAGTTTATATCTTCTTATTGGAGAACTAAGTCCATTGATGATAAGAGATATTAAATAAAATTTATTGTTCTTTCTTGTTATTTTTATTGTTAGGAATGGAATTACGTTTGTGTGGCTATCATCTTTTGGGTTTGTTGAAAGATTAATTCCCAAATTTTTCCTAGGTGTAGTTTCCTTCCTTGTGTTGGAAGTGTCCATCTACTCTCCTATGTAGAGTTAGATTTGTTCAAAGATGTTTTGTAAGTTTGGCTTTGTCATGGAGTATCTTGGTTTCTCCATTCATGGTAATTGAAAGTTTTACCAGATATCCAAGCCTGGAGATCCAGAAATGAATGCAAAAACCTATGGTCACTTTATCTTTGAAAAATGTGCTAAAACCATTTAATGGAAAAAGGACAGAATTTTCAAGAAATGGTGTTGGATCAACTGGAGGTCAGCATGTAGAAAAATCAATTATTTAAACAAACTCACAGGGTGGGGGAACAAATGATCATCTTGTTAGATGGTGACAAAGAATGAAAACAATCAATACCTCTTCATGTTAAAAGATTTGGTACATATAATAAATTCAAGGTCCATACATAAACATAGTAAAAACAATATTACAAAAAAAGTACCCAACATCAACATAAATGGAGAGAACCTTGAAGCAATTCAACAAATATCTGGGAATAGAAACGGTTGCCCAATCTCCACTTACTTTTTTAATATAGCATTAGAAATCTTATTCACAGAAATTAGACAACCAAAGGAGATCAAAGGGAATTCAAGAATTGAAAATATCATGATTTGTATATGATATGATAGTATATTTTAGTGACCCCAAAAATTCAACCAGAGAACTCTTTCAGCCAAAAACACCTTCAGTAAAGTCCCTGGATATAAAATTAACGCAAACAAATCATTACACTTCCTCTACTTCAAGGATAAACAGGTTGAGAAGAAATTAGGGATATGACAACTTTCACATTAGTCACAAATAATAAAAAATACCTCAGTGTCACTTCAACCAAGCAAGTAAAAGATCTTTATGACAAGTACTTCAAGTCTGTGAAGAAAAAAATTGAAGAAAATCTCAGATGGAAAGATTTTCCATGCTTATGGATTGGTAGAGTTAATATTGCAAAAATGGCCAACTTGCCAAAAGCAATCAACATATTCAAGGCAATTGCTATCACAATTCCAACTCACTTCTTCATACAGTTAGAAAGAGCAATTTGAAAACTCATTTGAAAAAACAAAAACCCCATGACAGAGAAAACTATCCTCAACAAGAAAAGAACTTCTTTATTTTTTTTTCTGCTTGTAAAATTTATTCACCACAAGGACACCCGTAAAAGAAGAAGCAGGAGCTGATATCTGATCTGTGTTCCTCTTGAAAGCCTTGCATTGTAACACAGCATAAGGATATCAAAAGGATGGGAAGGTTTGCTTTTCATTTGTGGAACATTCCGTACATGTAATACAATGTGCTCTGATCAAGTGCACCCACAATCCCTCCTGCTCCTTCTAGACCTGCCCGCATCTCATCTCCCTTCCAAATTTTTGTAGTCTTTCGCTTAATTTTTTGTGCATATTTCTAACACTGGATCCTTTCATTTCTTTTTTTTAAATTAACTTGAGTATTTCTTATTTACATTTTGAGTATTATTCCCTTTCCCGGTTTCCAGGCCAACATACCCCAACCCCTCCACCTCCCCTTCTTTATGGGTATTCCCCTCCCCATCCTCACCCCATTGCCACACTCCCCCCTACAATCACGTTCACTAGGGTTCAGTCTTAGCAGGAACAAGGACTAACTTCCCTTTCCACGAGTGATCTTACTAGGATATTCAATGCTACCTATGAGGTCAGAGTTCAGGGTCAGTCCATGCATAGTCTTTAGGTAGTGGGTTAGTCCCTGGAAGCTCTGGTTGCTTGGCATTGTTGTTCATATGGGGTCTTGAGCTCCTGCAAGTTTTCCAGTTATTTCTCTGATTCCTTCAACGGGTTTCCTGTTCTCAGTTCAGTGCTTTGCTGCTGGCATTCACCTCTGTATTTGCTATATTCTGGCTGTGTCTCTCAGCAGATATCTACATCTGCCTCCTGTCCACCTGCACTTCTTTGCTTCATCCATCTTGTCTAATTGGGTAGCTGTATATGTACGGGCCACATGTGGGGCAGGCTCTGAATGGGTGTTCCTTCTGTCTCTGTTTTTATGTTGCCTCTCTCTTCCCTGCCAAGGGTACTCTTATTCCCATTTTAAAGAAGGAGTGAAGCATTCACATTTTGATCATCAGTCTTGAATTTCATGTGTTCTAGGCCTCTTGGGTAATTCAAGCATTTAGGCTAATAGCAACATATTAATGAGTGCATACCATGTGTGTTTTTTTTTTTTTTGTGATTGGGTTACATCACTCAGCTTGATATTTTCCAGTTCCATCAATTTGCCTATGAATTTCATAAAGGCAATGTTATTGATAGATGAGTAATATTCCATTGTGTAGATGTACCGTATCTTCTGTATCCATTCCTCTGTTGAAGGGCATCTGGGTTCTTTCCAGCTTCTGGCTATTATAAATAAGGCTGCTATAAACATAGTGGAGCACGTGTCTTTTTCATATGCTGGGGGCATCTTTTGGTTATATGCCCAAGAGAGGTAGATCTGGATCCTCAGGCAGTTCAATGTCCAGTTTTCTGAGGAACCTCCAGACTGATTTCCAGAATGGTTGTACCAGTCTGCAATCCCACCAACAATGGAGGAGTGTTCCTCTTTCTCCGCATCCTCGCCAGCATCTGCTGTCACCTGAGTTTTTGATCTTAGCCATTCTCACTGGTGTGAGGTGAAACCTCAGGGTTGTTTTGATTTGCATTTCCCCTATGACTAAAGATGTTGAACATTTCTTTAGGTGTTTCTCAGCCATTCGGCATTCCTCAGCTGTGAATTCTTTGTTTAGCTCTGACCCCATTTTTTAATAGGGCTATTTGTCTCAATGCGGTCTAATTTCTTGAGTTCTTTGTATATTTTGGATATAAGGACTCTATCTTTTGCAGGATTGGTAAAGATCTTTTCCTTCTTTGGGAATCACTATACCTTACCTCAAACTGTGTAACAGAAAAATAATGATAAAAATTTAATGGTTATGGTACAGAGACAAATACCCAGATCAATGGAATAGAATTGAAGACCCAGAAATGAAGGCACACACCAGGAACTTGGTATTTGACAAAGGAGCCAAAATCATCCAATGGAAAAAACATAGCATTTTCAACAAATAGTGCTGGTTTGACTGGAAATTAGCATGTAGAAGAAGTGATATCAATCAATTCTTATCACCGCATACAAAGCTCAAGTAAAAGTGGATCAAGGGTCTCCACATAAAACCATATAACCTAACCCTAGTAGAAGAAAAATGTCAAAGAGTCTTGTACACTTGGGCACTGGGGAAATTTCCTGAATATAAAACCAATGGCTTATGCTCTAAGATAAAGATTTGACAAATGGAACTTCATAAAATTGTAAAGCTTTTGTAAGGCAAAGGGCACTGTCATTAGCAAAAAGAAGCAACCAACCGATTAAGAAAAGATCTTTAGGGTTGGGGATTTAGCTCAGAGGTAGAGCGCTTGCCAAGTAAACGCAAGGCCCTGGGTTCGGTCTCCAGTTCCAAAAAAAAGAAAAAAAAAAAAAAAAGAAAAGATCTTTATCAATCCTCCAATTGATAGAGGGCTAAATTCAATCTATACAAAGACTCAATGAATTATGTTACAGGGAATCAAATAGTCCTATCAAAATTGTGTATAGAGCTAAACAATGAATTCTTAACTGAGGAATATCAACATCCTTAGCCATCGGGTAAATGGAAATCAAAAAAAAAAAAAAAACAAAACAAAAAAAAAAAACAAAACAAAAAAACAAATCAAACAAAACAAACAAAACAAAACAAAACAAAAAAACAACAAAAAAAAAAACCATGAGATTCCACAGCACACCAATCAGAATGGCTAAGATAAAAACAAATTCAGTAGACAAATGATACTTAAAAGGGTGTGGAGAAAGAGGAACACTCCTCCAATGTTGGTGGGATTGCAAGCTGTTATAACCACTCTGGAAATCAATCTGGAATTTTCTAACAAAATTTGTTCTACATGACGATCCTGCAATACCACTTCTTGGGTATTTACCCAAAAGATGCTCCAACATATAACAAGGACACATGATGCTATATGTGGAAAGCAACTATATATATATATATATATATATATATATATATATATATATATATATATCTGCATACATACTCACACATAAATTGTATGTATAAACACACACACACACACACACACATATATACATATATACATATATACATATATTTGCCAGAAGCTGAAAAGAACCCAGATGTCCCTCAACAAAGAAATGGATAAAGGAAATGTGGTATATTTACACCCTGTATTCTAAGCTATCAAAAACAATGTTTGCATAAAATTCTTAGGATGGAATTAGAAATTTTCATTCTGTGTGAGGTAATAACACAAATAATATAAACTAATTGGAAGTGTGTATCAACCCAAAAGTGTGGAATTAATAAGAAAGAATCCACAGGTCATATGAAGCCCAAGCTAAAAGAAGACCAAAATGTGGATGCTACATTGTTTCTAAGAAGAAGGAACAAAATATTCATGGGAGGAAATACAATGATAAAGAGTCAAACAGGGACTGAAGAAAGGGTCAACCAGAGACTGTCCCACGTGGGGATCCATCCACTATGCCGCCACCCAATTCAGACTTCATTGCTGATGCCAACAAATCCTTGCTGATAGAAATCAGATATGGATGTCTCCTGAGAGGCTCTGACAGATCCCTACTGATATAAATGAGGATGGTTGCAGCTAACCATTGGATTACACATGGGGGTTTCAATGGAAGTTTTAGAGAAAATACTTAATGAGCTGAAGGGATTTGCAAAACCCCAGGAAGAACAACAATATCAACCAACAAGACCCCACCAGAAATTAGGGGGATTAAACAACCCACTAGTGAGTACAGTTTGAGGAACCAATGATTCCAGCCACATGTGTGGCAGAGAAATGCACTGTCCAGCATGATTGGAATTAAAATCCTTTAATCCAGTGAAGACTTGTTTCCCCAGTGTAGGGTAATGCCAGGGCATTGAGGTTGAAGTGAGTTGGTGGAAATGGGAACATCTTCAAAGAAGCTGGAAGGGGGGTTTATGGGAGAGGGAGGAAAGGAGATACCATTTGAACTGAAAATACATAAAATATTCAGGAAAATTATTAAATAAAAATGACATTATGTCTCCTTAAATTAATAGTAAAATATCATTCCCCTTTTCTGATATTGGCTCAAATATTAGAGTTTGGCATTAATTTCATTTGCTCTCTTTTGCTGTCTATAATCAATATGTCCCTTTTTGTTATGACTTATTTAAACAAAACTGTATTTTACAATTTAAAGAAATATAGAATGAAAAAAAATACTGACATCATTTGTGATTCAAAGACAGTAACAATTTTACTATATTTCCCTTTACTAAAAGTTAGACATTTCCTTGAAGAAACTCAGATGGATAATATCTAAATTAGTTTATAGGAATGGTACATCAAGTAATTTTTGTTAATAGCGTCAGTCAGGAAATGATTCTAATATTTATGCATTATGGTAGTTGATTATGGAACACACCGAATGTTCTTAGATTTTGTAATAATGTATATAAATCATTAATTCTTAATGTTTGTTTACAGAAGTAAGTTATCAACAAATACATATATATATATGTATAATGTGGCACACGTTTCTAATATAAATAGAGCATATTGAATATATAATTTATGAAGTAAAGGTGAGAAAAATAAGATCTATCATTGATTCTACCTACAGTTGGAGTTAATATATGATTCAGGGATCCATATATTTCTTTCTAGACATCTAATGAGATAAAATTAGTGTGGAAAAAGCTAAAACTGCAATTAGCATGTTTGATCTAGTATACATATTTAAAAATTGCTTTTGAAAAAATACTCAGAAAATATTTTCAAGGTTATATATACGCATATACAAAAATTCACTGTGTCTATAAATTATCAATATCACTCAAGCTACTTTCTCTGGTCTTATTATATTTGAATTATAAAATGTACATGTATATGTATGTATGTATACTCACACAGGCACACTCACACACACAAACACACACACAACAATACTTCTAAAAATTTGAAACAAATTAGTAAAAAATAGTCTTTCAGAGAAAAGTAATGAAAAAGGATGAACTAAATTCCAGTACTCCCAAAAGTGTACATTCTAGCATATAAAACTTTGCCTTATAATTTTTAGAAAAATACGTATGTGGCCAATATATGTAATCAGATCCCATTTGGACTTATTACTCAGAGTTAAAGTAGATATTGAAATTGAGTGGGAATAATATTAAATAACAAGATTTAGCTATACTTTTTCAATTATACAAAAAAATCTGAGAAATAGTTAAATGACACAACATGTAAAATTGCTTTCTATTAAGCATTGATATCTAAGTGTTAGTCTTCATAGTCTATATAATAGAGAGAACAAAAACTCACAAATTGTGTCCTGGCTTAAATACAATTTTCTTGGCTTCTGAATATACACAGAACCAATCAATACAATGAAAATAGACAGATGTTGTGTTACAAAAAGTAAATGACCTTTTGTTTATTTATTCTGTATGAATTTATATTTGTAGCATTTCTTCCCATGTTTCTGTTGGATATTTTATAAATCCTTACTTTGGTGTGCTTGGTGATTAAATTTATCTGAACATGGCTGAATATGTCAATATAGTAGAATTGGATTCTTGGGGCAGAGAGTACCTTTGCGTTAAACCTGGTTAAAATGAAATGGTGGTCACAGTGTGCACAACCAAATAGAAGGTAAGAAACTGTGGCTTCGGGTACCCATTTCTTTATGAGATTTCACTTTGTAGTGTTGGAAGAATTGTTCCGTGATATCAAGAGATCGTGCAGTAAACAGTCCTTTTCTTTATTCCTGTTATGAAAGCAAAATTTGTTGTTTTCAGTTCCTTCAGAGAGCTTGCTAGGTGACTAGATCAATCAGGAATTTGGGAAGAGGGACTTAGATATGCAAAATATATTTTTGGTATTGGAGTTTTTCTAGGTACTTTAGGGAACTAACTTCATAAGATTTGGAATATAATCAGACAAGAGCATGTTAAAGATGTAGACAAGAACGGGGTGTGGTGGCACAGGCCTTTATTCTTAGCACTGGGGAGCAGAAGCAGGCAGAACTCTAAGTTCAAGGCCAGATTGGTCTACAGAGAGAGAAAGAGAGAAAAGGTGAGAGGGAGAGTGAGTTCTGGTACTGCCAGGGATATAAAAGAAACAGTGTCACAAAAATGTTCAAGAATAAGTTCTGAATTATACAGAGAAAAATTCTCATTTTATTTTAGTAAGATGTTAATTTTTTCTTGATTCTAATGAAATCTCTTAGCTATAAAATAATGTGAGGCACCAAAAATGTAAGAAAAGATGTTATACATCACTATTCCCCTTACACTATAAGTTGAATTATTATTAAATAAACCTATGTAAATACACTTTGAAGGCTTTTCTGTGATTAGCTAAAGGGCTTTTACATTGTGAATTAAGAATGTTGGATTTCAGGCCAATATTGAATTGTCATCACTAAGGTGTAGAAGCATATTAAGCATACAAAATAATATATAAAATTTTGCACAATAAAGAATGAGAACCTTTAATTGGTTTTCCTCTAATGTCAACACCTTCTTTTTGTTGGAGTGAAGATTGGATGATTTGAACTAATTTTATGAGAAATACAACCTGCTTTCAGAAGATAAGTAACAGAGAAAGATGAGGAAAAACATATGCTAAGGAACAATGAACTGGGATAGAGTATTCTATGTAATACATAGAACAATAAATTTGACCCATCTGTTACTGGTAAGGTGGGGACTTCATTACGCATATCTATGTACTTAAAAATGTTTTCTTTTCCTTCTTAAGTTTGTATGGTTGCTATGAAAACTATGGGTTTTGTGTTAAGATCTTTGCATAGTTAATGATAGTTTTGAAATATTAGTGTTATAATCAAAAGCCGTGCTTTGTACATACTTTTTAAGCAACAAAAAAGAGAAGTGTCTGCTTGGCTTTTATGAAGAAAGTTACTATGTTAAACATGAATTAATTTTTCTGACATATACCTTCTCTTCATCTACCATGCTTGTTGATGGAACCTTAGCGCATAGGAATGAATAGTAACCATCTTAGTATAGTTTCAGGATTTTATTGTTTCTTGTTTGCCATGTGCCTTTCTATTAAAAGGCTCTCTTTTCTAAGTCTCTGAATTTAATTGGAGAGGTTTTCAATAACTTCTAGTCCGTTTTTAATTCATATAACCGGTCTTTGGTGTTGTTATTGAATTTTATGACAGTACCTTCTTAATGTTATTTTGAAGGTTATATATATATATATATATATATATATATACATATATATACATATATATATATACATATATATATATCTCCACAACATTTTATAAAAATATTAAATTTTTAGTGTAAGTAACACTTAGTGATGGACAATTTTATAAGCATTCTCTAAAGTATTGAATATTCTACAATTTTAATTTTTATTAAAACATTATAAATACCACATCCTTTATTAACCTTAATGTACACTGATCTAGTTAACATAACCACAAATTTTTATCTTTGAAATTTTTTTCTTAGTTTGTCAGTAATTAATCTTGACTTCTCTATCTGAGCTTTCTCATCATTATTCACAAAAAATCTATTGTTGTTTTATTGAGAATAGTAAGGAATGTTCATTGATATGTAGATACATAAGAATATGACAATATACGAAATGGCATTTCATTAAGCCCTAGGAAAACTAAACTATCATGGTTTCAGGAAAATAAATGTAACTAGAAAATATACCGAGTAAGGTAGCAAAGACTCAGAAAGGCAAATACCATGTGTTCTTTCTCATATAGATCATAGAATCTCCTTCTAATATACTTGTATTTATGTGAAGCTGTGGATGGCTCGAGTTTATTTAACTGATATAGGTCGCAGACATTAGAAAGTTGGGTTTTATACAGTGTGCTATGGAAGATATTGAACATGTGGGATATGGATGTAGATGTAAGAATAATGAAGAGAGACTAGTATAAGTGGTGAGGGACATAGGACAGGAAAGAACAAAGAACTGAAAAATCAAGGATGAGTTTGAATGTCAACAAGAATAAAATAAGACAACCTGTTACTTTATAGGTTAGGTTAAAATAAATATTAAAATTTAAAACTAATACCATTATGTTTAATTCTATATACATCATGTTTGAGGAAAAATGCCAGCAAGTGATATCAAAATGGAAATAATATATTTATCTTATTTGATCTTAGTCAAATTATCCATAATTATTTGGTAAAAACATCATTTTTCTGCCAAATTTATTGTACCACTTAAAAAATTGCCTGTGATATAATCAAACTTTATGATAGTAGACAATTTTATTATTAGGTCAACTTTTAAAATCTGTGATTTGATCTATGTTTTAAGTTTCTTTTTACTTAAATTTGTTCCTCCGGACATTCACACATATTAAATTATCATTTTCAAAGTTGAATACTACTATAAAAATATGATCCAGCAGGGTTTTTGAAATTGCTCAATTATAAGTAATATTACCCGTAAACTACAGGACATTCTCCACTAAGCTCATAGATACAAAGAAGATACACAAGAAGAATGCCCCAAGTGCATAGGATTGAGTCTCATGTAGAATGGGCATAAAATTGTCTAGGAGGCCGATTGAGGGAAGGAACTAGATGGGAGATGGAAGGAAGAGGAGAATGGATCCTGTGTGGGAAGGGACAGGAGATATGATCCAATAGTCAGGAGAAGGAAAGGAAATCTTGAAATTTTAGAGATGAGGAGGTAGGGGAAATCTCCAGGAAGAGAAAGAGTCCAGGATAATGGAGGTACCCACGAATCAATGGGGGTTACCTAAGCTGTGACTTACATTGGTGATATGGAACATTTAGAGGCCAACTCCTGTAGCCCGGAAGGACACCAGTGGAGGGATAAAGACACAAATACAACTACAACATTTCTAGGCAAAATTTTTCAAGCCTAAAAGAAATTCAGGACCGCATTCTAGGGTCTATGTTCTCCTTTGCTTTATTGATGTCTGTTAATTTTTGTATAAAATAAGGATTTGGGAGATTATCATTAGAAGTAGGTATACAATATTTATATTGTTATATTCACACTTTAGCTGGGCCCACTTTGTTGCAATATCATTGCAAAAAATAAAATTGGAAAGCAATATTTTTGAGTACACATTCAGGAATATATATATAAAGTCCTCTTTCAAAGAATGTACACTAAGAAAATGTAATACAAAATTCCTTCAATTAAACGTCTGGAGGAAAATATTGGACTTTGGGAAACCGAGACAAACTAGGAGCTTGACCTGTATGTCTCAGGAATGGACGTGGAAGTGGAATTATTATCCTGAATAATCTCCTCCACACCATGTTCCTAGATCTTTTTTACCCATGCCAAGCCCCTGACCAACATTCTCTATTCTGAACATGTAAGTACTAATGAAGCAAAGAGAAGTCTCTAGCTTTACAGATATATAGTATGTAAAGTTTTCCAGTATGTCACAGGAGACACTATTGGAAAGGCACCCTCAAATCTGGTCCGTGGGAAAGTTCAGTGAGTCTTGGGTAGGGAATGAGTGGGTTCTCTGAATAAATAGCCTTGATCTGAGCCTTCCACACATTGGAATCATGAGCTGCGATCTTCTCAGAATCATCTGGACTTCCCTGCTTGATATGGTTCTTGTAAGTAAGAGAGTTTATATAATCAATTTATTCATTACAAAAGCCAGTTGTTGGGAAGGGCACAGTTGTTCTTCTCAGAGCTTGTGGCTTTTACTCTTTTTGCCCTGAAGAAAAAGTCCAAAGAAACAAAGGAAAGACAAGTATTATATCCTCAGCTCAGTGTAAACGCCTCCATGCTTTGGATTCCTATTGTGCAATTTGTTTATGACACTGATATCTGGAGAAGAAGAGCTTCTAGTTGAGACTTCATCATCTCAGTCTTTCTATTAGTATTACTCTGAATACCATTCCCTGACAGTGACTATTTAGATTTCTGTGTCAATAGGTTCGATTAGCTGGCAGATTTTTTTTCTTTCTTTCATTTTTTTATTTTTTTATAAAATTTTATTGCTTTTTTAACTGGATATTTCTACATTTGCATTCAAATGTTATTTCCTTTCCCAGTTTCTTTTCCATAATTGCCCTATCCAATTCTGCTCCCCTTCTTCTATAACCCACCTTACTGTTCCCTGACATTGCCTTAAACTTGGAGTCAAACCCAATGGCTTCTCCTTCCATTGGTGACCCCAAGACCATCCTTTGTCACATATGCAGTTGGAGCCATAGTTCTGTCCATGTACAGTCTTTGAATATTGGTTTAGTACCAGAAATCTCTGTTTTTTTTTTTTGTTTTTTTTTTTTTTGCATTGTTGTTATTATGGTGTTGAAAGTACCTTTAGCTCTTCTAATCCTTTCTCAAATCCTACCAACAAGATGTCCATTTTCAGTTCACTGGCAGCATAGACTCCTTAGCTTCATCACTCTTATCTACATTTGATTTCGGAGAGAGAGAGAGAGAGAGAGAGAGAGAGAGAGAGAGAGAGAGACAGAGACAGAGACAGAGACAGAGACAGAGAGTGTGTGTGTGTGTGTGTGTGTGTGTGTGTGTGTGTGTTTGTGTTTGTGTTTGTGTGTGTAGAGCTAAACAATGAATTCTCAACTGAGGAATATCAACATCCTTAGCCATCAGGTAAATGGAAATCAAAAACAAAATCCTGAGTTTCCATAGCACAGCAATCAGAATGACTAGGATATAATTGGTCCCTTGTACAGCTATGGTGTTTGGTGGATTTTTAACAAGTATTCTGCGCAACTAAGTTAAGAATTTAGAATCCACAAATGACGAAGCCATATAGACTCCATTCTATTCTTATGAACCTACTGAAGTAGAAGATTCACTTGACTTCAAGCCACTCCTCTCCCAGTCCATGTAATGAACTTTATGTTTGGACTGAATAAAGAATCATGGTAAAACATCCAAAACCCTCAAGTCTGGCCATGGAAACACTGGAAGGTAGATATTAGAGACCTGCTATCTAATGCTACCGCAGAACCACATTATAGTCTATGTTGTCCTTTGCTTTACTAATGTGTGGTAATTTTTGGATAAAATAAGGATTTGGGAGTTTGTCATTTAAGTAGATACAGAATATATACACTGTTATATTCACTTTAGTACTGGGCCCCCTTTTTTTCCAAATCAGAGCAAAAAAATGGAATAGGATAATAGAACATTTGAGTACACATTCAGCAATATATATATAAAGTCCACTATCAAGGAATGTACACTAAGAAAATGTAATAAAATATTCACTCAATTAAAGATCTGTAGGGAAAATACTGGCTATTAGAAAAGAAAGATATCTGAGGAAATTGAATTATAGGCCAGAGGAATGGAACTGGGAATAAAATTATTATCCAGTAATATCTCCTGCACTCCATATTCCTAGATCTTAGGGACCCATGCCAAGCCCCTGACTAACCTTCTCCATTCAGAGCATGTAACCACTAGTGAAGCAGACATAAGTCTCTAGCTTAAGAGAGATGGAGTACGTAAAGCTTTCCACTGTGTCACAGGAGACATACCTGGAAAGGACACCCTCGAATATGGTAAATGTAAGGAAAGCTGTTTAGCAGGTAGGAGATGGCAGTTCTCAGTGACATCATAAATAGGACCTCCATGAAAAATCTGTTGTAACTAGGAGAGCCCTAGCTTCTTCTGTGATGTAACAATTATTGTCCTGACAGGAACTGACTCTCACATATTACCTCATTACCTCTCTGGTTTGCTAATTTGCCACTAATTCAGAGTAAACAGCCATTTGGGAGTGAGAACAAACAGGATGAGGAGATCCGAGATGTGAAGAAGGAACCTGGCCTTCTGTCTTTGTATGAAAAAAATGAAGAAATAAGTGGTATATTGAAAAGTTCAGAGAGCCCTTGGAAGGGTTGGAGTGGTATCGCTGAAGAGATAGACTTGATCTGAGACTTACACATATGAGAATCAAGAGCTGGAAGCGTCACAGAAGCATCTGGAATTCCCTGTTCTTATGGTTCCTGAATGTCAAAGGGCTTATATCATTCATTTCTTAATTGCAAAGAATAGATTTTGAGAGGGCACAGTTGTTTTTCTGAGAGCTATGGCCTTTATTCTTTTTGCCCAGAAGAAAAAGGTCTTAAGGAAGGAGGTAAAGACAAGTATTGGGTACTTAGCTCAGAGTAAACTCCTCCAAGCTTTGGATACCTATAGTGCATTTTGTGTCTGACACGGATATTTCGGAGAAAGAAGTGCTTCTAGTTGAGACTTCATCATCTTTGTCTTTCCACTAGTATTACTCTGAATACCAATTTAGAGATCTGAGTAAATAAGTGTGATTAGTTGGCAGTTTTCTTTACTTTTAAATCTTTCTTTTTTAAATTTTTATCAAATTATAGTGTTTTTAAACTGGATGAGTCTATATTTACATTTAAAATATTATGTCCTTTCTCAGTTTCCTGCCCATAAGATCACTACCTGTTCACAATCCCTTCTTCTCTAACCATAATTCTGCCCCTTGAAATTCCCTTGAACTGGGAGACAAACCTAGGTAGGACCAAGGCTTCTCCTTCCATTGGTGCCCATACTCTGCCACATATGTATTTGGAGCCATAGTTCTATGTTCATTGTTTGAATATTGGTCTAGTACAAGAAAGCACTGGGTCATTGACAATATTGTTCTTTTGGAGTTAACAACACCTTCAACTATTGTAATACTGTCTCAAAAACTACCAACAAGATGTCTGTTTTCAGTTCACTGGTTTGCCACTAACATTCACTTCTGTATTTGACATGCTCTAAATGTGTCTCTCAGGAATTATCTATATCCAGTTCCTGGTAGAATGCACTTCTTAGCTTCATAAATCTTATCTAGTTTTGGTGGCTGATTTCATATATATATATATATATTATATATATATATATATACATATATATATCATATACATATGAAATATATGTGATATATATGTATATACTTTTGGTGGCTCCAACAGTTATGAAGTTAGGGGGAATTTTAAAATGGATTCAGTGCAACTAGGTCAAGAATGTAGAGTCCACAAATTGCATTGGCAAATAGATTCCCTCCTGTCCTTATGAAACTATTGAAGTGGGGGTTTCCCTGGTCCTGAAGCCATTCTTATCAATTCTCATCCTTCTCTATCTTATGTTTGGCCTCAAGAAATATTCATGGTAAAACATTCAAAAATCTCAAATCTAACCCAGAGACACTGGAACAGAGATATTGAAGAACCGATATCTAAAGGGACCTGAGAACCAAATTCTGTACGCCATGTGGTCCTATGCTTTACTGATATGTGGAAATTTTTGGATGAAATAGGAATTTGGAGTTTACCACTTGAAGTAGATACACACAATTTACACTGTTATTATCACTCTAGAGCTGGGCGCCTTTGTTGCGAAAATCATTGCAGAAAATAGAAGTGGAAAAGAGAATTTTTGAGTACACATTCAGGAATATGAATAAAGTCACCTATCAAGGAATATACAATAAAAATTGAAATGCACATGCATTCAAATAATTGTCTGTAGGGAAAATACTGGCCTTTGGGGAACAGAGAAAACGAAGAAAATTGTACTGTGTGCCACAGGAATGAACCTGAGAATGAAAATATTATCTAGAAGAATCTTCTACACACCTGTTCCTAAATCTCATCGACCCATGCCAAGACCCTGACTAACTTTGTCCTTTCAGAGCATGTTACCATTAAAGAAGCAAAGAGAAGTCACTAGCTTTAGAGAGATGGAGTATGTAAACATTTCCACTATGTTACAGAAGACATACATGGAAAGGGTACCCTCAAATCTAGTCAATGTAAGAAAAATTCTTTAGCAGATAGGCCATGGCAGGTCTTAGAGACATCATCATTAGTTCATTCATGAAAAATCTCTGGTATCCTGTAGAGCCAAAACTTCTTCTGTGATGTCACAAGTTTTGCTGTGACTGCAACTGATCTTCAGATGTTCCTTCATTACCTCTAGGGTTTACTAATTGTCCTCTATTTCAGAGTAAACAGTCATTTGGGAGTGAGAAAAAAGAAGATGAAGAGATATGAGAAGGGGATTAAGTTGGCTTTTTGTCTTTGTATGAAAAAAAAGAAAGATCTATGTGGTCCTTGGAAAGCTCAGTGAGTCCAAGATAGGAGTTGTGTGGGATCGCTAAAGAGATAGTCTTTATCTGAACCTTCCACATATGAGAATCATGAGCTGCGAGTCTCTCAGAAGCATCTCAACTTCCCTCTTCTTATGGTTCCTAAAATTCAGAGAGTTTATATCATTCATTTCTTTATTACAAAATCCAAGTGTTGTGAAGAGCACAATTGATTCCCTGAGCTCCTGACCTTTACTGTTTTTCTCAAGAAGAAAGGAACTAACGAAGAAGGGAAGCACAAATATTGTGTTGCTATCTCGGAGTAAACACCATGCTTTGGACACCTATAGTGATTTTTTTGTCTGACACTAATATTACGGACACAGAATTGCTTCTAGTTGAGATTTCATCATCTCAGTCTTTCCACTAGTATTACTCGACCACATCAGATTTACGAGTAAATATGTGTGATTACTTGGCAACTTTTACTGTCTTTTACATCTTACTTTTTTATTTTTTAGCAAATTATATTTTTTTAACTGGATGTTTCTATATTTAAATTTCCAATATTATTTCCTTTCCCTGTTTCCTGCATATAAGATCCCTACACATTCCCATTTCCTTCTTCTCTAACCAGCCTTTCTCCTGAATGACATTCCCTTGAAGTGAAAGATGTACAAGGGAGGACAAAGGCTTCTCTTTCCTATGTTGCCCAAAAATTCCATCCATTGCCACATATGCATTTGGAGCCATTCCTCAGTCCATGTACTTTCTTTCTATATTGGTATAGTATGAGAAAGCCCTTGTTCATTGGCATTGTTGTTCTTAAAATGTTATACAATGGTTTTAATTCATAATTAGGTAATTTTAAATGACATCTGACCCAATTAATATCTCCTAGTAATTTTTCAAATTTTCAAAATCATTAAGAGTCTTAAGATTATCTTTCCTCAATTCAACCTTCTGGGGGATAATGTTATAAGGACTTAGTTTTGCTCTTAAATAATTTACAAAATTGCCCTTTCGTACCTTTTCTGGGGCAGTAATCAAATCCCCTACCTTCTAGCAATTTAAATAAATTTCTATATACTAAATCTAAAATCTCTTCATTCTTTGCAGTTAAAAGGATATCATCTGTAAAATGGGGTGCAGGAAACTTCTGTCTTATTGGGGCAATGGCATTGCCCACAAATGTTGACACATAGAAGGCTATTGGCCATACCTTTTGGTAAAACTACCCATTTACAGGAAGAAATTGAAATACAATATTCATTCAATTTAAGGTTGTAGAGAAAATACTTGCCTTTGGGAAAGAAAGAAAACACAGAAAATTGAACTTTATGTCACAGGAATGAACTTGGGAATAAAAATATTATCTAGAAGTATGTCATACACTCCATGTTCCTAAATTTTTTCTACCCATGCTAAGCTCCTGGCTAACTTTCTACATTCAGAGCATGTAACGACTAGAGAAGCAGAGAGAAGTCTCTACTTTAGAGTGATGTAGTACATACAGGTTTCAACAGTGTTTCCGGAGATATACCTGGTAAGGACACTCTAGAATCTGGTCAATGTAAGGAAAAGTGTTCAGCATGTAGACCACAGTAGTTCTCAGTGACATTATCATTAGGACCTCCCTGAAAACTCTCTTACAACCTGGTGACCCCTAGCTCCTTCTGTTGTAGTTACTGCAACTGCCGCTCAGATTTTCCTTCAATAACTCTAAGGTTTACTAATGGGCCTAATTCAGAGACAACTTTGGAGTGAGAAAAAAGAGGATGAAGGATATGAGATGGGGAGAAGGAAGCTGGCCTTCTGTCTTGGTATAAAAACAAGGAAGAAATATTTGGTGCTTGGGAAAGCTTAGTGTGTCCTTGTTAGGTGTTGAGGCATATCTCTGAAGAGATAGCCTTTAACTTCGCCTTCCACATAAGGGAATCAGGAGCCAGGACCCTCTCAGGAGCATCTGAACTTCCCTGTTATTTTGCTTTCTGGAAGTCAGAGAGTTTATATCATTCATTTCTTTATTCCAAAAGTCAAGTGTTTTGAATGGCACAGTTGTATCCCTGACAGGTCATGGACTTTATACTTTTTGTCAGAAAGAGAAAGTTACTAAGGAAGATGGGATGGAGAAGTATTATGTCCTCAGCTCAGAGTAAACTCTTCAATGTTTTGGGTACCTATAGTGCAGTTTCTGTCTGATACTTCTATCTGGGAGAGAGAAGTGCTCTAGTTCAGATTTCATCATCTTAGTCTTTCCACTAGTATTACTCTGACTATAATTGTAGATTTCTAAGTCAATAGGTATGATTAGTTGGCAATTATCTTTTCTTTAATATCTTTCATTTTTAGCAAATATTATTGCTTTTTTTAACTGGATGATTCTATATTTACATTTAAAATGTTATTTCCTTTCCCAGTTTCCTGCCCATAAGATCCCTAACTGGTCCCCCCTCCTCTTCTATAACCCTCCATACTACCCCTTGACATTCCTTTGAACTTGGAGTCAAACCTAGGGAGGACCAAGGACTTCTCCTTCCATTGTGCTCACCAAGTCCATCCTCTTCCACATAGGCAGTTGGAGCCATAGCTCTGTCCATGTACATTCTTTGAATATTGTTCTAGTATCAGAAAGCTCCGGTTCATTGGCATTGTTGTTCTTATACTGTTAAAGCCCCTTCAGCTCTTGTAATCTTTCCTCAAAATCTACAAACAAGAAGTCCATTTCCACTTTACTGGTTTGCCACTAGCATTCACTTCTGTATTTGTATAATCTAGCTGTGTCTCTCAGGAAATATTTATATCTGACAGAATGCACTTCTTACCTTCATAAATCTTGTGCAGTTTCAGAAGCTGATGTATATATATGTACTTTTGGTGGCTCCTGAAGCTATAAATTTAGCTGGAATTTTAACATGAATTCTGTGCATCTAGGTCAAGACTGTAGAATTCACAAATGGCAACACCAAGTAGACCCCATCCTGTTCTTTTGAAACTACTGATATTGAGGTTTCACTGGTCCTCAAGTCATTCCACTCGCTGCCCAGCCTCCTATATCTTATGTTTGGCCTTAATAAAAATCATGGTAAAATATCCAAAACCCTCATGTGTGGCAACGAAACACAGGAAGGCAGATATTGCAGAAATAATATCAAGTGGGAATAGAGAAACAAATTATATAGTCAATGTGGTACTTTCCTTTATTAATGTCTGGTAATTTTTGGATAAAATAAGGATTTGGTAGTGTGTCATTTGAAGTATGTACACAGTATTTACACTGTTATGCTTACACTGTAGATGGGCCCACTTTGTTGCCAAAATCATTGCAGAAAATGGAATTGGAAAAAAGAATTTTTGAGTACACATTCAGGAATATTATAAAGTCCCCTATCATAGAATGTACAATAAGAAAATATAATGTAATATTCATTCCATTAAAGGAGTATAGGGAAAATCGTAGTGTTTGGGAAACATATTTCTGAAAAAATTGGACTATAGGCCATAGGAATGGATCTGGGAATAAAAGTATTATCCAGATTAATCTCCTCCACTCTAGGTTCCTAAATTTTTTCTACCCATGCCAAGCCCCTAACTATCTTTCTCCATTCAGAGCATGTAATCAATAATGAAGCCAAGAGAATTCCTTCGCTTTAGAGAGATATAGTAGGTAAAGTTTTCCACTCTGTAAAGTGCACCCTTTTATCTAGTCAATGTTAGTAAAGCAGTTCAGCATGTAGTCCATGGCAATTCTCAGTGATATCATCATTAGTCCCTCCTTGAAAAAACTCTTGCGTCCTGGAGAGCCCTAGCATCATCTGTGATGTCATAAGTATTTTCATGTCTTGAACTGCACCTCGGATATTCCTTCAGTACCTCTAGGATTTACCAATTAGCCTTCTATTCAGAGTAAACAGCCATTTGTGAGGAAGAACAAAGAGGATGAAGATATCAGAGATGGGGAGAAGGAAGCTGGCCTTCTGTCTTGGCATAAAAAAAAAAAAAGAAAAAATATGTGGATCTTGGGAAAACATCCTGGGAAGATAGCTTTAGTTATTTTGTTCTATGGGTTCACCAAGCTCATGGAGAAGTTGCTGAACATCCTAAAGACATTTTGGCAGATGGTAAAGTTTCTAGATACACCTTATTAAATTTGATGGTCCTGGGGACTGTATGACTGATTGTAAATGTTTCCCAGAATGAGTGCTAGAACCAGATTGATGTTTAGATGCTTTAGAAGACATGAAATTTTTCTGATATACTTGGGCTAATGGAACAAGTTCTAAATGATTTTTTTTTCGATGTGGAGTTTCCCTCAGACCTTTGTAAATATAAAAAAAGTTTTGTATATTTGAAATCTAATTTGCACAATGACAAATCACTTTGAGCATGGAGAACACTTTCTGGAGCACTAGAGAGTGGTGATGAAATTCCCTGAAACCCTAGGGCAGATGGTGAACATGCCTTTTCGGTTGAAGGAGGTGTTATTTGAGCATCCTGGGACAATATGGAATGTCCAGCATGCCCTTGTAAGGATTGGCACATTTCCACAATACCTTCGTCATTTTTGGAAAATTCCACGTCCCTTTGTACAGAAGGAGAAGGTGTCGGACTCACCTGAGGAGTAATTGTAGCTTTTGGTGTCTCTTGGGCAGCAGAAGATGGCACAAGATCCCTTTTGGCCGAAGGGGGAAGGTTGAAACTGGCTTCCTTAGAGGAGAAATTTCTAAAGACTCCATCAGAATGATCAAAACTTAACACTTTGTTTCTAGAAACTGGGTGCCTGTGGTCCACTCTGGTAGAGGGAGAATGTCAACTATTTCTCCCCAGAGTGGACATGTGAAATAAATCTACTTGGGTAGATGGGGATAGTTGTAAAGCATGCTGTTCAGATGCAGTAGATCCTAAGACATCCTTCTCAGATGAGGAAGGTCTTAATGTATCGTGTGGAAATCCTGACTGTGATGTCAGAATGGGGGGAAGGTATTAGAGCTGACTATGAAGATGTCACCTCTCCAAGAGCAACATGGTCATATGTGAGAGGTCTGAGAGCCTCATGAGCAGATAAGGATGTTTCTGGACAGCGTTGTGTAATTGTGGAAGTTCCAAGAAAAATTTCTTCTGCTGAAAAAAATGGAAAGAGAATTTCGTATTGAAGAATTGAAGTGTCATGTTCCGTAGCCTGCTTGATAGGCAAAACAGGGTCCAAGGCCTCTTCAGAAGATAAGGTAAAATCCATATCCTGTGAGGTATTTGGCAGATTTTCTGGGCCCGCTTGTGGGTATAAAGAAGGACTGGAACCGCATTGTGCATGTTTGGAAGGGTGTGGAACATCTTCTGTAGTTGGGGAAGATGGCTGATCTTGAGGAGATTAAGAAGTTCCTATAGCCAACTGTGAAGTTTGCGGAGGTCATATCCATTCTTTTGCACAAATGGAATCCAAGTAATCCCTTTCCTCAGATGTCGAGGATGCTACAGACGCTGGTGTTTGCATATCATGTTCCCCTACTCCTCGTTCATGTATGGTTGCATCCATAACCTTCTCTACAGATGGAAAATGTCCTAGAACATCTTTTGTACATGTGTCACATCTACAAGCTATTTCTACATATGTGGCTGTTGGTAGATCTCCTTTTGTAGATGTTATCCCACAGTCTATTTATGAGATAGAGTACTACTCAGAGAATCCTGCTCAGTTTTGGGAAATTCTAGCATCTCTGATGTATGTGTGGAAAATTTTGGAGTCCCTCTTTTCAGGACAGAATGACCTAGAGTCCCCTGAGGAGGAAGGGTATGTTTTATCTTCTCTGTACATTGTATCAATATGATGTCTGGATGGCTCATTGAGTGTGTGTTCTGATAACCTTGTCTCTTTTGGGCCTCATGACAAGTCAGGAGGGTCCTCTTTGGTGGTAGAGAATATTTGAATAATTCTCTGTTGTATAAGGGACATTGGAAGTACTGGTGGAGATAGTGAGGGTACTAGATCATATTTTTTATGTTCAGAAGGCACAAGAGTTCCTTGGGTGGACTCAGAATTTTCTAACACATCTTGTGTGGGTGTGGACTCTGAAGTGCCCCTTCTGAAACTGGCAATCGTTCTTGATCTAATGGTGTACAAGCAGAAAGTTTTTTCTCTGCTTGTGCTGTTATGTGTGTTATGAGGTTCACTTGGGGATTTGTGACTGTATTTTGTTCCCGTTGGATCATAAGTGATGATTTAAGCCCATTTTTAATAGTGGGGGACTTTGAAGTTCCACTTGGTTTAATAAGGAATTTCTGAAATCCCCTTTGTCAGCAGAATCACTTTGCAACTCATTTTACCCGAAGCAGATTGCATAAGGCACTTGGGTGGAGATGTGGGACATCTTTGAGTGTCTTTGTGAGTGGACATAGCTCTCTGCCAAGATTTGGCAGTTGGCGAAGGTATTAAAGTCTCATGTTGAGAGGGGGCAGGACTTAATCCATTTGTGGAATATGGAAATCACTGAGATTACCTTTAAGAGAAGAAGATTTGCAGACCTCTTTGTTTGGTGGGGCCTGTTGTACCTCCCCTTGACCAGAGGCGTCTTCTCCAACACATCTGGTGGAGAATTGGAAAGATGGAGACAGGTAGGTTTGGGAATGAAAATTTGAAACTCCTTTGGAAACTCTGTGGGACAGAAGAGTGGGCAATACTGAGAACTCAGGGAAGGAGAGACTGCCACCTCCGCCCACCTGTTCCCACATCCCTAGCCCAAGAGGAAACTGCATAGTGCCTCTGGACACACACACACACACACACACACACACACACACACACACACACACACACACACACACACACACACATATATATATAGGAGCATTTAAGCTGCAGGAGACCTGCAGTCCAAACTGCACCTGGATCTGAACTGGTCCAAACAGCATCCTATACCCAAATCTCGTGTGGGGTGGGTCAGTCTGAGACAATCAGAGGGACGGAAACCCCTGAGAACTCTGCTCACATTCCTGACTTAAGAAAAAAAAACCACATAGCTCCATCTGGGCCTCCTGTGCATATGGATATAGGAGTAGTAGGGGCTGGACGTTTCTGGTTGTGCCTCTCATAAAGAGCTGAAAGTCACCCCGATTGTACCGTATTGGCTGTAAACAAATAAGTTTCTGTGCCTTGGAAAGGGTTTAAAATATTTTCATTAACTTTTGATATGATATTAGTTAGGACTTTGAGAAAAGGGGGCAGAAAGACCCTAGAACATATGTTTTTAAAATTCTTTTGCTTTCTAGAGTCTAACTTCTTAAGTATTCCAAATGAATTTCCAAATTGCTCTTTCCACCTCTATTAAAGCAGTGAGTAGGAATTTTGATGGAGATTGCATTGAATGTGTACATTGCTTTTGGCAAAATGGTCATCTTTGTTATATTAATCCTGTCAATCCATGAGCATGGAAGCTGTTTCCATCTTCTGAGATCTTCCTCAATTTCTTTCTTCAGATACTTGAACTTCTTGTCATACAGATCATTCACCTGCTTGGTTAATCTCACACCAAGATATTTTATATTATTTGGGACTCTTGTGAAGTGTGTGGGTTCATTATTTTCTTTCTCAGCCTGTTTATCCATGGAGGAGAGGATTGCTCCTGGTATGTTTGAGTTAATTTTACATCCTGACATTTTGCTGAAGTTATTCATCACGTTAAGAAGTTCCATGGTGGAACTTTTGGGTCACTTAAGTGTATACTATCCTATCATCTGCAAATAGTGATATTTTGATATCTTCCCTTCCAATTTGTATCCCTTTGACCTCCTTTTGTTGTCTGTTTTCTCTGGCTATGACATGGAGTCCTGTTTTGAATAAGTAGGGAGAGACTGGACAGCCTTGTCTAGTCCTGATTTTAGTGAGATTGCTTCAAGTTGCTCTCCATTTAGTTTGGTATTGGCTAGCAGCTTGATGTACATTTCTTTTACTATGTTTAGAAATGGGCCTTCAATTCCTGATCTTTCTTTATTCTGAAGTTTCACGCCCACCTCGTCTGGCATGGAGACACAACAAGGTCGCATTCTTCTCTACAGCCTTTATGGCAGGACCACCTCTTTGTTGATACAGGGACCTTGATTGCCAAAATCACTTGCCTTATATACACAACAGGCTGTGGTTATGCTAATTGTCCTTCAGTGATTGGTCGAGCATGAATCACCCCACTATCACACCTGCTACTTTTCCTTCAGGGATTGGTGGCACATGAATTCCTCATTACCTTATTACCATCCCTTCGAACTGATGCAGGTGGAAAAAACGCTCATGTGCAGTATCGTTGATCACCACAGGAGGGCCCCGGATCACCTCATTATCCTACAGCCACCCTGGCAAGGGGAAAAGGCTGTGCATGTGCAATAAATCATTTACTACCAGACAGGACTGGATGTCGGCACCATTTATGTTTTACCTCAACGCTCCCTACACTGAAATGTTGTTGAATTTTGTCAAATGCTTTCTCAGCATCTAATGAAATGACCATGTGTCCTTATATTTGTGTTTGTTTAGATGTTGGATAACATTGATGGTTTTCTGTATATTAAAACATCCCTGTATCCCTGATCATGATGGATGATTGTTTTTTAGATTCGGTTCATAAGAATTATATTGAGTATTTTTGTGTCAATATTCATAAAGGGAATTGGTCTGAAGTTCTCTTTCTTTTTTGGGTCTTTGTGTTTTTTAGGCAGTTGACATGATCTACCTGTGTCTCTCAGGAAATATCTATGTCTGGTTGCTTGCAGAATTTACTTTTTAGCTACATCAATCTTATCAAGTTTTGGTGGCAGATATATATATATATATACTTTTGATGGCTCCTACAGCTATGTGGTTAGGTGGAATTGTAACATGGATTCTGCACAACTAGTTCAAGAATATAGAGTACAGAAATGACAATGCCAAATAGAATCCCTCTTGTCTTATGAACCTATTGAAATTGAGGTTATACTGGTCCTCAAGCCATTCTTCTTTCTACCCATCTTCCGGTATCTTATGTTTGGGCTTCAGAGACAATCTTGGTAAAACATCCGACCCTCAAGTCTATTGAAGGGGACACAGGACGATAGATAGTGTAGTACTGATTCCAAAAAGGACTAAATAAGTGAATTCTATAGTCATTTTGTCCTTTGCTTTGATGAAAATGGAATTAGAAACAGAATTTTTGAGTACACATACAGGAATATTAATAAAGTCTCTTATCAAGGAATGTACAATGAGAAAGTGAAATACAATATTCATTCAATTAAGGTCTGTAGGCAAAATACTAGCCTTTGGGAAATAGAGAAATCCTGGGATACTGAACTGTAAGTCACAGGAATGAACCTGGGAATAAAATATTATCTGGAAGAGTCTTCTCCACTCTATGTTCCTAAATCTTTTCTAGCCATGCTAAGTACCTGACTAACTTTGTCCATTCAGAGCATGTAACCACTAATGAAGCAAAGAGAAGTCTCTACCTTTAGAGAGATATAGTATGTAAAGGTTTCCACTGTATCACAGGAGAAACTCCTAGAAATGGCACCCTCAAATCTGGTCAATGTAAGGGAAGCTGTTTAGTAGGTAGGCTATGGCAATTCTCAGTGACATCATCATTAGTCCTCCCTGAAAAATCTCTTGTATCCTGGAGAGCCCAAGCTTCTTCTGTGATGTCACAAGTGTTGTCATGACTGCAACTGCCTCTCAGATATTCCTTCAGTACCTCTAGGGTTTACTTATTGGCCTCTATTGCAGGGTAAACAGCCATTTGGGAGGAAGAACACAGAGGATGAAGTGATCAGATACGGGGAGTAGGAAGCTGGCCTTATGTCTTGGTATAAAAAAAAGAAGAAATATGTGGTCAATGGGAAAGCTCCTTGAGTCTTGTGTAGGGGTTGAGTAGGTTGACTGAAGAGATAGCCTTTATCTTAGCTTTTCACATATGGGAATCAGGAGCATTTGGACTTTCCTGCTTGTTATTTTTCTTGGGAGTCAGATAGTTTTTGTATTTCATTTCTTTATCCCAAATGTCAGGTTTTGGTAGGGCACTCTATTTTTTCCAAGGAGCTCTTAGCTTTTATCCTTTTGCCAAGAAGGAAAAGGTCCTAAAGAAGAAAGGTAAGGCAAGTATTGTGTTCTCAGCAAAGAGTAAGCTCCTCCATGCATTGGATTCTATAGTCCATGCTCTCCTTTGCTTTAATGATGTCTTGTAATGTTTGGATTAAATAACTGACTGGGAGTTTATCATTTGAAGAAGGTACACAGTATTTACAATGGTATACTCACTCTATAGCTGTGCCCCCTTTGTTGACAAAATAATTGCAAAAAATTGAATTGGAAAACTGAATTTTTGAGTACACATTCAGGAATATGTATAACGTCCCCTCTCAAGGAATGCAGACAAAATAATTAATACAATATTTATTCAATTGAAGGTCTGTAGGGAAAATACTTGCCTTGGAGATACAGAGAAATCCTAGGAAATTCAAGTGTATGTCACAGGTTTGGACCTGGGAATAAAATTATTATCCAGAAGAATCTCCTCCACTCCATGTTCCTAAATCTTTTCTTCCAATGCCAAGTCCCTAACTAACTTTCTCCATTCAGAGAATGTAACCACAAATGAAACAATAGAAGTACTTAGCAGTGGAGAGAAGTAGTATGTAAAGGTTTCCACTGTGTCACAGCAGACACTCATGGAAAGGACACCCTCGAAATTGGTCAATGTAAGGAAAGCTGTTTAGCAGGTAGGCCATGGAAGTTCTCAGTGACATCATCATTAGGTCCTGCCAGAAATATTCTTGTATCCTGGAGAGCCCTAACTGGTTCTGTGATGTTTCTAGTGTTGTCCTGACAGCAACTGCCTCTCGGATATTCCTTCAGTACCTCTAGGGTTTACTAATCGGTCTCTAATTCAGAGTTAACAGCCATTTGGGAGGGAGAAGAAAGAGGTCAAGAGAATAGAGATATGAATGAGCTGGCCTTAAGTCTTGGCATAAAAGAAAAGAAAAAACTATGTGGTTCTTGGGAAAAAACCCTGGGAAGATGGCTTTAGTTCTTTCGTTCTGTGGGTTAACCAAGCTCATGGAGAAGTTGCTGAACATCCTAAAGACCTTTGGCAGATGGTAAATATTCTAGATACCCCTTTTTAGATTTTGATGGTCCTGGGGATACTATGGCTGATGGTAAATGTTTCCCAGGAAGAGTGCTAGAACCAGATTGATTTTTTGATGCTTTAGAAGACATGATATTTTTCTGATATAGTTGGGCTAATGGCAAAAGGTCTAAATGATTTTTTTTTCGATGTGGACTTTCCATCAGACCTTTCAAAATATAAAAAGTTGTTTTTTTATTTTGGAGTCTAATTTTCACAATGACAAATTACTTTGAGGATGGGAGAACACTTTCTGGAGCTCTAGAGAGGGGTGAAGAAATTCCCTGAAATCCTAGGGTAGACGGTGAACATGCCTTTTTGGTAGAAGGAGGAGGTACTTGAGCATCTTGGGACAATATGGTATATCCAGCATTCTCTTGTAAGGATTGGCAACTTTCCACAATTCCTTCATCATTTATGGAAAATTTCAAGGCCCTTTGGACAGATGGAGAATGTGTGGGACTCACCTGTGGAAGAATTGTAGCTTTTGGTGTCTCTTTGTCAGCAGAAGATGGCAAAGGATACCTTTTGGCAGAAGGGGTAAGGTTGAAACTCTCTTCCTTCGAGGAGAAATTTCTCAAGTCCATCAGAAGGGTCAAAACTTAACCCTTTGTTTCTAGAAACTGGATGCCTGTGGTCCATTTTGGTAGAGGGAGAATGTCGACTATTTCTCCCCAGAGTGGACATGTGAAATCTACTTGGGTAGATGGGGATAGTTGTAAAGCATGCTGTTCAGATGCAGTAGATCCTACGACTTCCTTCTCAGATGAGGAAGGTCTTAATGTACCATGTATTTTTTTGAAATCCTGACTGTGACATCAGAATGGGGGGTAGGTATTAGAGCTACCTCAGAAGATGTGACCTCTCCTAGAGCATCATGGACATATGTGAGAGGGCTGAGAGCCTCATGAGCAGATAAGGATGTTTCTAGATATTGTTTTGTAATTGAGGAAGTTCCAAAAAATTTTCTTCTGCTGGAGAAGTGGAAACAGACTTTTGTGTAGAAGTGTCAGGTTCCATAGCCTGCTTGATAGGCAAAACAGGATCCAAGGCCCCTTCAGAATATAAGGTAAAAATCCAAAGTCTTTGATGTATTTTGCAGATGTTATGGGACCGCTTGTGGGTATAAAGAAGGACTGGAAAACCTTTGTGCATATTTGGAAGAGTGTGTAGCATCTTCTGTA